>NC_135744.1:44290000-44890000 GCF_041903045.1 Epinephelus lanceolatus | reverse complement strand
TTTAGACTCTCCACCATGGTGCACAGTCTGAAAATGCGCTGTCTAACTAGCAAGTGACTGGGACACGCCCATGCGCTGCACGCCTGGCGCTTTGCGTTTTAGACCATCTAAATAGGGCCCATAGAGTAAATAGTATTGGTCTGAGCATAGAACCTTGCGGAACTCCAAAACAAACTTTGGTACGTAAGGATGATTCATTATGAACGTCAACAAACTGAAAACGATCAGATAAATAAGATTTAAACCAGCTTAGTGCAGAACCTTTTAGGCCAATTAAGTGATCCAGTCTCTGCAGTAGAATTTGATGGTCAATTGTGTCAAACGCCGCACTAAGATCTAATAAAACAAGAACAGAGACAAGTCCTTTGTCTGAAGCAATCAGAAGGTCATTTGTAATTTTAACTAGTGCTGTCTCAGTGCTATGATGCACTCTAAATCCTGACTGAAATTCCTCAAATAAATTATTATCCTGGAGAAAATCACACAGCTGGTCTGCGACTACTTTCTCAAGGATCTTTGACATAAAGGGAAGATTAGATATTGGTCTATAGTTGGCTAACACCTCTGGATCCAGGGTGGGCTTTTTTAGTAGAGGTTTAATTACAGCTACCTTAAAAGACTGTGGTACATAGCCTGTTAATAAGGATATATTGATTGATATATCTAATATATGAGTGTTAACTAAAGGAAAGACCTCCTTAAGTAGCCTAGTTGGGATGGGGTCTAAGAGACACGTTGATGATTTAGATGAAGAAATCACTGCGGTCAATTCTTGAAGAGAAATTGGGGAGAAGCAATCTAAATATATATTAGGTCTTACAGCTGTGTTTGAGGTTAGATAGGTACTATCTGAGGACAGGAGGTCATGAATTTTGCCTCTAATAGTTAGAATTTTGTCATTAAAAAAGCTCATAAAATCATTACTGCTAAGGGCTAAAGGAATACAAGGCTCAATAGAGCTTTGACTCTCAGTCAGCCTGGCTACAGTGCTGAAAAGAAACCTGGGGTTGTTCTTGTTTTCTTCTATTAATTAACTCAATTAGTTATTCTGTGTAAATACATACATGTGTATACATATATATGTATATACATATATATATATATATATATATATATGTATACTATATATACACTATATATACATATATATGTGTGTATATATAGTGAAGCTGCAACAAACATTAGAATGGTGAGTTTTCTGACTTAATGAACATTGGTAAACAAAGGCCTACCTGATCAACACTAGCCATACATGATCAAACTGTTATTTGTCTGGTATGTCAATCACGCACCAAAACTTCATGCCTTCTGCATGTATGTTTTATTTAAACATTTGCTGATCTCAGCAGGATGAAGAATCTCAGCACAGAAACTTTAAATGTATTCTGACAAAAAAGGCAAAGAACCTATGTGCAAAAATTAATAATAAAATAAAATTGAAATGATTCACACACGTGCCTTCATGTAAATGATTATAAACATAACAATGTGTATGAAAACGGAAGTATAAACACTTAAACAACAGATTCACATAAAATGAAGTAAAGCCTACATAGCATGAAATGTGAAATGAAATTTCAGTTAACTGTTGCTGCTCACTGAACTGGGACATGGAACATGTAATTAAAAAAAAATAGACAGTTAATGAAATGAAACAAAAACCCCAACATTTATGCTTGTAGATGCTAGATTTCAATGCTTTTCCGACTTCAAAATTCTGACTTACGAGTACAACTGAACGCACCGTTAGTCGTAGCACAAACAAGGAGCTATCAATGGATCAGCTGTGCAGTGTTATTAACCAAGAATTATGTGGTAAATTGAACACCTTGCTTTCCCAACTCAGCAAGGATCTGCTCCAGCCTTTCGCCTTCTTGAATCGGTGTAATGTGGATTGATCACTGACAAGGCTACTGATGCTGCCATTTCAACATTGTGCTGCAATGTAAGTTAGCCTAACTAACGGAACACCGATCTTCTTTTTTACCTATGTGTGGGAGGGACAGTGGGGGTGATGGATCGGGGTCACTATAAATCTGAGGGGGTCATGTCCCCCCCGTCCCCAGAGCCATCTGCATGCATGACTGTATGACAACAACACCCCAGCATTTTTAATATTTCCTCTAGGGATGTTACCACACAGAGTAAAAGGGGGAAATGATGGTGTGAAACAGCAGAGGCACTTTGTCAACCTGCTGAGTTAACGTTACTGTCATTAGCATCAAGCTAGCAAACAATGGTACATCCTCACGGTCGGACATAAAGTAATAACATTAACAAATAGCGGCGGGACTTTTACTCACCACAACTGCAGAGGCTCCCAGCTTCATTTGAAACAAACTACATTATAGACGGTCCGTTATTTATTAATCCCTCTGTGTGTTTATATATTTACTTTTTATCCGCTCCGTTGTCTTTGTAAAGTTAACATATCGCACCGTCATTTCAAGCCCCTTATAACCTCGGCTGAGAGAATCTGTTCATTTTCTAAACAGGCTTTTATTGTGAAACATTTGTAGGAACTTGTTGTGAAAGACACAGTAGCTTGAATGTTTACATACAGTGCTCCAAATGTAGCTCCTGCCATCTGCTGACGCTTTTAGGTGACTACAACAACATGTCGGCTGGCACATGAACACACACAGTGACTCAAATAATAGTGAAAGTAATAAAAACAGGACAAGAATAACCCGATGACATCACACACGCCATGAAAGACGACCAGCGGGATAATTGGTGAGTACCATCTTGTAGTGTGTCATGTCTGTCGGCCAAGTCACGGCACGATTTTATGACTCCACAATCTTGTAATGTGACATAGTGACTTTCAGAACGGGCAGAAAAGTCGTGTAGTGTGTACCAGGCATTATGCAAGTCCACCTGAGTCTGACCTGTCTGTCAGCGAGTCCTCCTCCACCTTTTTTTAGACTCCACCGTAGACAACGGCAGCATTTCTCCAACCACGTAGCGAGCCACAAGCTCCGTGGCTTCTTTCAGACTGTTAGGTTTAACGTTATCTCCGTTATTAGAACCAAACGACAGCCGTTGCTGTTTCGGAGCTGAAGGACCAGCGTTCTAAAAGTAACGGAAGTAACTGAAGTCTTGTTTGAAAATGTACTCAAGTATTTGATTACTCAAACAGCAAACTAACATGTTAGGTTACTTGTTACTGCAAAAAGTAATCAAAGTACTCTAACATTACTTTGTAACACGTTATACCAAACTCTGGCTGCCACTCACTTGTTTTTCTTTTACTAGTGATGCCACCACTGTGACCACCAAATAATATAATTTTCCTGGCCTCCACCTCCCCCACAAGCACCTCTTTTTCGTTCTCCGTGAAATTCCTTTCCTTGTCTTCTCTACCATGATTGAGCATCAAATGCATTGATCAGCAGGCTTATTTATATGCAAAACTATTCATGAGATACTTTGCACTGACCATTCATGGTAGAATGTGGGTGTGTAGAGGGCAGGATATGAGGTGAATCCACCTGCACACAGAAGAGGTTTTAATTTTTATGAGGTTGTTATGCACAACTCCTCTTTGTTTAATTTTAGGTTTAGATAATTTAGGTGGTCGGGGGACAGACACCGTTTGCATAAAACTATGGGTGGGTAACTGCACTAGAAGCGCTGAGAAGCGTGTAGGACTGTGACTCTGAGTCCTGATCTCAACTCTGGGTTGTCAGGGTTTTGAATTACTAATAAACTTTGCCAGGTTCCTAGAGATGAGAGCAGCTCCATCCAAAGTGGGGTGAATGCCGTCTCTCCTAATAAGACCAGGTTTTCCCCAGAAAGTTTGCCAATGATTAACAAAACCCACATCGTTTGCTGGACACCACCTGGACAGCCAGCGATTAAATGATGACATGCAGCTAAACATGTCATCACTGGTCAGATTTGGGAGGGGTCCAGAGAAAACTACGGAGTCCGACATAGTTTTAGCATACTCACACACCGAGGCAACAATAATTTTAGTGACCTCCGATTGGCGTAACCGGGTGTCACTTCTAGAGAAGGAAATGACTTTTCGGAGTCCCACAGTGCAACTGTAACCGTCTTTTTTCTTACAGTCTGTGTGTGTGTGAGTGTGTGTGTGTGTGTGTGTGTGTGTGTGTGTGTGTGTGTGTGTGTGACTTCCCATAAACGGCTCCAGTTCACAGGAAAACAAGAGTGGCACTGATGATGTATCAGGTCCGACTTCCTGTGTAACGTTTGAGTTTTTAATAACTTTGTGAAGGAGGAGGCTTTGGAGGCTTCAAATAAGCCCTCTGGGGTTTGTTGCCTCTCCCTGCACTGTATCTTATTTTTTAATTATTGTTTTGTGTTTTAATTCTGCAAAAAGATAAACTAAACATGACAAAAATGAACAAAGTAATAGCACTTCAGTTTTTATGTTTCTGTCAGCTTTAACTTTTACTCCACTACGTTTCCCACAAGCATCTTTGTTCCTAACCACAGAACAGATACAAGATACAACATGCAGTGTTTCCCACTGCGTATGGAAGCGACACGTAGAGAAGCCAGCGGGGTTGTTTACCGTTTGCCGAGCTGAGAGGCTGCATGTAGGCTGCATGAAATGTTAAAGCATTTTCCAGTTAAGTTATTACATATATTTGAGTTATCTACAAGTTTACTGTACTGTTTGTCATCTTCTCGCTTTCAAATGTCCGCCACGGACATTTACACAATGTCACAGATAAACATGGGTAAATGCATGAAAAAAAATTATCACATATCACCTGTGATAATGGTTATTCATTTAAAAACACATTGTGCTCGTTTAGCACACTATTTCATGTAGTTTTTATCTGCTGGAGGGTCGCGTAGGGGAGCGTAGCACGACAAAAATAGAAGAGCCGCGTAAAATAGAGTTGTCGCGCGACAGACGGTGGTTGTCGTGCCGCTCCCGTTGCCGGTGGAGCTGCTGTAACTGATTAACGGGGGCGAGCTGCTATGGGACTCGCGCTGTAGTTAACACTACTAATGGCGTGAGTTAATGTCTCCGCACATGTTGAGCTTCAAGCTATGTTAATACAGACACAGGCTAATATAACATGATGAGTTAGAGTTGTTCGGACCACTTTTGGACTTGTTTGCCCACATATTTGTACCGAGAGGTCTTTGTATCCATTCTACTATGTCTGCTTCTTCTTCTTCTTCTTCTGGCGGACCAGGTGCTTCAAGTGCATCTTTATGATGCATACCGCCACCTATTGCACCGGAATTGTAACGACAAGCTACATTCACAGACAGTGAGTCCCATTAGAATGTGTTTATGAGCGAGGTCGAACAGGTAGCGCCAAAAGCAGAAAAATCTATATATGGCGGAGATAATTTATTCGTGGCGCACCGCCACAGATAAATGAATGCATGGGAAACACTGACATGCCAGACTGGGACTTTCTCATGCTGAGTTTAATCAGCACACACATACACACACACCTGTTCTTTGTCACTGATAAAGATCAGATTGACTTTATTAAGGCCACACCAGGGAAATTCACACGTTCCAGCAGCTCAAGATACAAAACCAAATAATACTAATGCTCCCAACACCAAGGTGTCGGAATTCACGGAACACCGTTTCCCTGCTGTTCCTCCTTTGGAAGTTGACCTGATGATGATTTTTTCAGGTCGCCCATTAAACACATATACCTGCTGAACATCAGCATATCAGCATTGTCATTGTGAGCATGTTAGCATGTTAGCTCAAAGTGCTACTGTGCTTCAATAAGCTGCAGATTGGTGTTGTGTCGATGAAGGTGTAAGGTTGACAAAATGCTTACATGAGTACGAGCATTTTGTCTGAGACTTTCTGTGGTGTTGCGTTGTCTTCTCTTTTGATGGATCTAAGCAGTGTCGGGGAAACTACGTTTAAATGGTAGTTTACCACACTGGCTTCTTCACTATGAGAAGTAGTTAAATTATCTCAACTGCCTCCAACAAGTGTTTAGCTTGTCAGAGTACAAGTATTTTAAAGAAAGTAGTTTAACTACATACAAACTACACAGGAAATGCTTTCAGTCTGAGTCTGGGATCTCATATTGTTACACAGAAGTCCTTTTTAAACAGGAGTTGTGCAAATTTGCAGGAAAGCCCAATCAGTCTTTTTTCAGCATTGGCAGTATAAAAACAAAATCGGGGAGTGCAGCAAAATGCCGCCTACCTACTTTTGTTTATACAGAATGTGCCTTTTTCGGGGCAATGGGGGGCGTGAGCAAGTAACAAAACGTGTAGCTCAGCGTGTGACGTAAACAGTGACTGGTCAGTCCTTCGGCAATTCTCTCGTAAGTCAGCCCGTTCTTCACCGTCCCTGTCATCTGACGGTTAATGGCCTCTTCATTTGCGAGGACAAGGAGGGCGCGCAATTCAATTCAATTTTATTTATAAAGCCCAATATCACAAATCACAATTTGCCTCACAGGGCTTTACAGCATACGACATCCCTCTGTCCTTATGACCCTCACAGCTGATCAGGAAAAACTCCCCAAAAAACCCTTTAACGGGGAAAAAACGGTAGAAACCTCAGGAAGAGCAACTGAGGAGGGATCCCTCTTCCAGGACGGACAGACGTGCAATAGATGTCGTACAGAACAGATCAGCATAATAAATTAACAGTAATCCGTATGACACAATGAGACAGAGAGAGAGAGAGAGAGAGAGATGCAGGTAATGACAGTAGCTTACAACAACATTAATGAAAGTAATAATATTATAGTTATAGTTCTGGCTACTGTGGTACAATATGTTGAAAGTATGTATTAATATCTGGCAGTATACATGTGTGACAATAGTCATATGTGTATAATAACAGTAGAAGTATGACTAATGACTAATGATGGCAGCAGCAGCAGGAGGCATCTGGCAGGACCACGGCAGCAGCACAACCACACACGTCACGCTGTCCAGGCACCGCTGTGATATGAGTTAATCTGAGAGACAGTGGAGCACAAAGGCTCCGGAGAAGAAGCCGAGTTAGTGACATCCAGAATGGCCGAGTTAGCAAGATGCAGTAATAGGATGAGAGTGAGAGAGAGAGAGAGAGAGAGAGAGAGAGAGAGAGAGAGAGAGAGAGAGAGAAGGTGCCCGGTGTATTATAGGGGGATCCTCCGGCAGACTAGGCCTAAGTCAGCCTAACTAGGGGCTGGTACAGGGCAAGCCTGAGCCAGCCCTAACTATAAGCTTTATCAAAGAGGAAAGTCTTAAGTCTAATAATAATAATAATAATAGATTTTATTTATAACGCACTTTACATTTGAATACAAATCTCAAAGTGCACAGTACAAAGGCAAATAAAAGTAACAATGACAGTAAAATCGAGCAACAGAACAAAACAATAAAAACAGTCAGCAGATAAAATCAGATAAGATTAGTCAGGATAGGCTTTCTGAAAAAGGAAGGTTTTGAGTCCTTTTTTAAAAGCATCCACCAACTGTGGAGCCCTGAGGTGGTTGGGGAGGGTGTTCCACAGACGGGGAGCAGCAGCCTCGAAGGCCCTGTCGCCCATGGTCTTGAGCCGAGTCCTGGGCGGGCGCAGACGGTGCAGTTGGCCTGACCGGGTTCTGGCTGAGGTAAGTGGGTTGAGGAGTTCTGTGAGGTAGGTGGGGGTGCAGACAGTGATGGGTGTGAAGGAGGATTTTGAATTCGATGCGGAGGTGAACGGGGAGCCAGTGCAGAGTGTGAAGGATGGGGGTGAGGGGGGGAGGTCTAGTCTTAAATGTGGAGACGGTGTCTGCCTCCCGGACCGTAACAGGAAGATGATTCCACAGGAGAGGAGCCTGATAGCTGAAGGCTCTGGCTCCTGATCTACTTTTGGAGACTTTAGGGACCACGAGTAACCCTGCGTTCTCAGAGCGCAGTGTTCTGGTGGGATAATATGGCACTATGAGCTCTCTAAGATATGACGGAGCTTGACCATTTAGAGCTTTATAAGTTAACAGTAGGATTTTAAATTCAATTCTGGATTTTACAGGGAGCCAGTGCAGAGAAGCTAAAACAGGAGAAATATGATCTCGTTTCTTAGTTCCTGTTAGTACACGTGCTGCTGCATTCTGAATTAGCTGGAGAGTTTTTAAGGACTTACTAGAGCTACCTGATAATAGAGAGTTACAGTAATCCAGCCTTGAGGTAACAAAAGCATGGACCAATTTTTCTGCATCTTTTCGGGTCACGATAGGCCTAATTTTAAATCCGTTGCTCCGAAGGGCTAGTTTCATATCCACTACCCCTACACGCAAAAAGGAATTGGGGACCCCTCGCGGGAACGCGCAAATGTAGGGGTAGGGCTAAGGGGGGGTATTTGGACGGGTCCAAAGTTTTACATATGTGGAATTGGCCCTAATTTTTCTAACATAATAGAGTCCGTTTATAATGACACATCTAGCTCAGTAGCACTCCCTCAGGGCACCGCCCCTCATTTCACCATGAGGTGTTAAACAAGGATGCAACTTCTTCCCATTCTTCTTTATTTTGGCAGCAGAAATGCAAGCAATTCATATTAAAAAATCTGATGTTGCCAAACTGAATGTTTTTGATAAACAGATAGTTATAAGCCAGCTGGCTTCATAAAAAAAATAGAACAAATCCCCAAAGTCTTTGAATTAATTGATGTGTTTTCTAAAGCATCAGGTTGAACACTTAATCACAATAAATAAAATATCTTGGAATTCATAACCAAAGATGCAAAAACCAGTGAAACCTTAAATTTACAAGACAAAATTTGAATGTAAATCTAAGCTCAAGATGTGGTTCCAAAGGGACCTGACAGTCTTTGGTAAATGGACCTGCATTTGTATAGCACCTTTCTAGTCATCCAACCACTCAAAGTGCTTTTTACACTATGAGTCACATTCACCCATTCACACACATTCATACACTGGTGGCAAAGGCTACCATACAACGTGCCAGGTGGTTTTTAACACAGTAACACACTGATGGAATTTGGGGTTCAGTATCTTGCGCAAGGTCACTTCAGCAGGCAGACTGGAGGAGCCGGGGATCGAACTGATGATCTTTCAATTGGTGGATGAGCCGCTCCACCTCTGAGCCACAGCCGCCCCAGCCAGGACTGGCTATCTTTGGAAGAACATACTTAAGACAAAACTCTATACCAAGCATTTCTTTGAACAAACCTCTGGGGAGACAACACCAAATACAGTTTTTGTTCAGCAGGAAAGATTTTAGCCACTTTAATTTTAACACAGCATTTAAATATGATTTTCAGGTTGAAACACTTCCAACCAAACAGATGTTGTTATGTTGGAAACTCATGTACACACACGATTTTACTCCTCATCAAACCCCAATCTGGAACAACAGATATGTGCAATGGCTACTTACAGCACTGGATGGATGAAAGTATCTGGTCAGTGACCCGTCTAATCAATGACCAGGGATGTTGGCGATCTTATGAGAACTTTAGCTCGAAACACAACACAACTTGAACACGTGATCAATTTGATGAACTTATCAGAGCGATCCCTGAGTCAGTCAGAATGTTAGCCCAAAACATAGAAACACACTCAGGTGTGATAAATCCACCTGCACTCCATTTTAATGGTCTTGATTTTCCGGCTGAGGAAAATTCAAATAAAGTCATATGTAATCACCTGAAGAATAGAAACTCCATTATCCAGCTCTCTTCTTAAATCAGACATTATCAAATATATAATATGTCGTAACTTATATATTTAAGCCCCGAGACAAATGAAGTTTATTCCATAATTATGAATAATGTCTATCCATCCAGTGAGCTGCTGAGAATGAGATTAGGTATTGATCATAAGAACTGTGTCTTCTGTCAAACTGAAACTACTGATCATCTGTTGTTCCACTGCACACACTCTGCAGGACTGGCTGTCAACCTAAACCCACCTCACTAACTCTCACAAGAGAAAATGTTGTGTTAAAGGACACCATGGGCCAGATCTACTAAGATCCCAATTAGCCTGTACTAATTTGCCTGCGCAATCTAGAATTTTTCGGGTTAGGGGGCTGAACCACGGTTTGCAGGTGATTTACTAAGAGTGACTGCGTAAATGACAAGAGGTGCAAACATGTTGGAGACACCCTATTTAAATGAGGGTTTTGCGTGTTTTATGGTTTGCAGCACGGCGAGTTTGGAGAGAAAGCGCAAAGTGAAATTTGACCCTATGGAATTAGAGGTGTTGGTAGATGAGGCCAATAAACACTGAAATGAGCTACAGCAAAGAAACCTGACTGTCTCACAAACGCTATATCACTAGGACCGCCAGGATCACAGTGCCCCTCCAAGCGCCACGACCGTCATATGTAACTTCATTGTTTATGCTTCCCGTGTGCTCAGAAGCACACAAAATGCATTTTTGAGTCATTTACAAGAAGCTATGATAAAATAAAATATTACAGACTATAGAATAGGACTGACAACCTCTCCAATGTCTCGTGACAATTAATTAACACTATTTGTCGGCTTTTTATAATTTTGCTGCTGCGCTGTGTCTCCAGTTGAAAGTGGTGATTTGCTAAATACATTCTACAATAATAGATTAGATTAACTTTTGGTCTATAATATTGTTGGCTATATTACGCATTTTAATAAAAGAGTAAAAGAAATAAACACCGAAATAATTAGTGGAAACTTTTTTTTATTGATACTCCTCCTCTCTGACATACTAACACACACACACACACACATTGAAAACGCGATTGAATGAATGAATGAATGAAGATTGGAAGCAGTTCAGCCGCAGTCCTGCCGGCTGGTGCGGTCACTGTTGAGATTACATTTGTTTTTTATTATTAACAAAATGTTTTTTTATTGACTGTATGAATGGTTTTGTTTTCAAATAAATATTTGGAAATGAAAATGTATGCTTTGGTGTACTTTTACAGAGTTTTGCAATATGTATAGCCACCTGTTTGTATCAAAATGTATAATTTTCAGCAGTGGTGTGTGTAACTGCGGCCGCGGTCTGAGTTATAAATGCTCAGTTTAGTGTGTTTCATCTTTGTAACTTAAAGGCTTCAGAAAACATTCACGCACATTTTGAGGAAAAGACATCGGAAGAGAAGCTTGTAGGTTTTATCTAAACAGAATTATTTGCATTATAAAAACCCAAACAGTGTGTCAGACCGTCGTGGCGGTTCCAGTGTTAATGATTGTTTCCTCATTCATACCAAAAATGTTCACACGAGGGTGAAAAATGCATTCTCTGCGTCTTCTTTCATCGTTTTGATGTCTCCTTGCAACAATAACCGCAGCCATGTGTGCGCAATTACACATACAAACCGTTTGCACCTCCCTTTGACACGTGTTAAATATAGACGCAGTTTCTATGAACAAAACTGCTTTCAGGTTTGATAAATCACTTTCCGTGTGCTAAATTAATATATTTACATGTTTTCCTCCAGTACACACAATTGCGTGTAAACGCCCCATATTGCTGCAAACGTACTAACTGAAAGCAGACGCGCTATTTTGCACCTTTGAAAGACGCAACCCTTAGTGCGCACTTTTAGCACATCAGTTTGTACATTTTTTTGCGCGTGCAATGAGTCTGAACACGTTTTTATACTTGCAAACCTTTAGTAGATCCGGCTCTAACTGTGATCTGACTGAACAACCTGATACTGGTGCACACACACATCCAAATGGAGGAAGACAAAGGCCCTTTTTCTGTTTTTAAAAAGACTCTTATGGACGATCAGCTCAGTGCTTTGACACTAATGGGAATAAACATGCAAAGTCTCCTCACAGCATATGAAAGATGAAAATATTCGAGGACCCTGAGAGAAAGAGTGCAGAACTATGAATTTGCTTTATTTGTTTTCACTGTCTTTATGTTAAATGTTAAATGTGCATTGTAGGTTGAGACGTGTTCGTTGTGGTTTGTGTGTTGATGTTTTGTGAATGATTCATTTTCAATAAACAATCAATCAAATAAACAGAGGAGCTCCTGCAGCTCCCTCCTCTCTGGCTCTCTGATGTCACAGTGTGGAGCCTCAACACGCCAAGAGGAGGAGCACAAGGCTGCTCAGCTTACAGTGTGCTTAAAGGTTATTATGGGATGTATGCCCAGTGGAACGAAAAAGTGTCAGGAGCTTCTTTCTGATTGGTTGAGAGACGTTATCACACACTGAGACTGATGTTCACTGTTTCACTTCCTGTTCTTTGCCTTTAAAAATGCCTCTCAGCACCTCCTCTCTCCACTGCTCCTCGTCAGACGATCAGAACACATCAGCTGAAGAGAACCCTCTCTCACTTCACACTGTAAGTGACAATAATTATCATATGCTCAGTGTTAATTTTGGCAGCTATTGTCAACTTAGTTTCAGTCATTACATGAATTACATGAAAAGTCATATTTTAGTCATTTCTGTCTTCTTTAGTTTTACTTTTTGGTGAAACATAGTAGTTACTAATACATAACATTCAGTCCTTCCAGAAAAATGCGGTGTTTTTTTGTGATTGTTGCGGGCAAAAATCCTTGATTTTGCGGCACATTTTCTTAAAAAATGCAATGGAATATATGGGATATTTATGCAATTTTATGTGATGAAATTGCAGGAACTTGCAAAAACTGCGGTTTGATGAAAAAGAGAAAAAAAAGTGATTCCCCCAACACCCTGTTGTCACTAGGCTACTACTTTAATGTAAAGAGTCATTTCTAATTACTTCCTATGATAAGCACGCATATTACATCACAGAAAGTGCAGGGAATATTTAAGTTGTTTGCAAGTTCCCGTAATTTCATTGCATAAATTTGCATAAATATGCCGCATATTCCATTGCATTTTTTAAGAAAATGTGCCGCAAAATCAAGGATTTTTGCCCGCAACAATCACAAAAAACACCACATTTTTCTGGAAGGACTGCTTAATAAACACATGGCTCAAACCTACAAAACACTGCGCTCTCAGTCTCCCCGTCTTGTCTCGTTATCAGAGGTGACGGGAGCGCAGCTACTCGGAGACCGAATCCCTCATTCATGCCTAAAATCATAACCAGCTCTTTTAGATTGAGAGTTATTTCACTGGAAGGTTTCTTCCCTCCTCCCCACAGGAGTGAGAGAGAAGAAACATCACACCAACTCTGCCCAGTGCGCGCTCTGTCTCATCACAGCGAGCCTCTGACAGACACAACAGCTGTTTGTAAATTACAGAGAGCATTCACAGGGAAAACCACTCTTGCAACGAAAATGTGGGGATTATGAAATCATGCAAGCCCCTCTGTTTTGCACATTTTGTGCGGAAATCGGCGATTTATGCGGCAAAAGTGCAGCGTTTTTTAAAAAATGCGGCCCCCGCATGAATATGCGGACTTTGGCTGATTTTGTGTTGAATTATGCGATCGCATAATTGCATTTTTCTGGAGGGACTGTGTATTAGTGGTTAATAAGGTCTGTATTAAGTATCATCACACATGTATTTGCTCAATTTCTTACTCTTACTGAACTAATGATTTATTCTTTGTAAATCACAACTAGTTGGTCATGGTATTTAATTACTGGGTCTAATCCCGAGGCTACACCGAGTGCGGACACGTAATTCAATTGTTTATAGTAGAGTGTTATTCTGGCAGCAAATGCTCCGCGTCAGCAAGGCTGAAATCATGCACCCGGTGTAGCCTCTGGGTTAGTAGAGAGCTTCTACATTCCTTAGAGAAAAGACAATGTATTACGAGGCAGTTCTGATCTAGATATCAGTAACTTCAGATCAAGACCCACTAACTGATTATTAAGGATTTACCAAGAAATAATAAATAAATTCAATTTTCAGTAAGATAAGAAATTGTTGAATACATATACACATTTGTAATGATGCTAAATAAACACATTAATGATCAGTAATACATGCACATATTATTTGTGTATTATTGGCGAACATGTCTCACCCCAACTAGTGTTACAAGAACTTTTAGTTGTTATATATGTCCTTTATATATGTTCCTTCATTTCATTTAGGCTAATACTGGCATAAGGAATTGATATTAAAGTCACATGTTTTAATTATCAAGTGTTGAAGCCATTTGGATGATGTAAATATTCTATCAGATGCAGCTCGATACACCAAACTTGCTTGAGAAAAGCCACATACATGTCTAATACAATAAAGTGTGTTTTTTTTGTCCAGTAATTTATCACGAGCAATTTAGTCCAAAAAATGGATCAATGAAAACAAAACATAACGTCCAGTTTAGTTTTTAGTCACTAAGATCTATATCAAACTTATTTTCACACACGGAAGTAAATAGTGATCAACTTCCGTTTTTTTGTGCGTGACTTCCGGTCAGCCACTTTCCTTCATGCTTTCCCTTACCGGAGCTAACGGTGCAAGCTAATTTTTTTTTCAGTTTTCAATTGTTTATGTTAGTCAATCAGTTAGTTAGTTAGTTAGTTAGTTAGTTAGTCTGTGTATTTTGTATAACGTTAGATAACTGTGCCCACGTTTCCGTTATAACGGAAATTTATTCCCTCTAAACGCGAATAAATCGCACGTCAGTCATAAACTATGAACCAAAAAAGCACAATCTATCCCGAGTGAGACAAACTGCTTGATCCCCGTCTCCAGTGTACCAGCAGAGAACCTGCAGAACCGAATCAGTGAAAAAACACAGCGGGCTACACAGCCTCTCTACCTGAGCAGCTGAAGCTGCGGCTCACACCCTCGACACACAGACACACAGACGGTGCTTCTGCATGCCAGCCACACGTGTGCGCAACTGTGAGAAATAAATATGTGAGGTGTACGCTGCTTTTCTATCTTTTTTCCCTTTTCTTTCTTTCTGTCAGCGACATACACTCCTAACACAGGACGGGTTGTTTTAATTGACTGAGTTGATCATTAAGCCATAGTGATGCACGGATCGGCTCTGATAGCACCTGAATCAGCATGTACGCATCAACCATCCAGCCGTTACAACATGATTGAGCTAGCAAAGCAGTTTTGTGTTGCTATGTGTGGTATTTATTCAGTTTTGGGAAATCACAATGTCTAGAAAGCATCAGTGGCTGCAGCTGACAGGGACAGCTAACGTTAACACTAGCAGCAAAGCTAACATCAGGACGTCATCTGTTAAAAGCCTCCCGTTGTCGGATACGACATGAAACTACTCCAGTTAGCTCAATCATGTTGTAACTAAGACATCCACTGGAGAAAATATTTTTTTCATGGACCGTTTATTGAGTTATTACAGACACCGCTAACGGCTGACGGCTAACAGCTAACGGTTAGCCTAGCTAATCTACGATAACCATGTTATTAATTACACACAGAGAAAATACTAATGTTTGTTCAATCATTGTGTTTATAGACTTTACAAACATCAGATTAGTCTAAACGGTGATATAGTGACGTGAAAAATGTGCTATATGTATATATATATATATATACAGCTAAACTCAGCAAGGTAAACAACAAGGCGATTCCCATTTACACAGTGGAAAGAGTGCTGGACCAGAAGTGTCGCACAAAAAAACGGAAGCTGGCTGCGTTCTGTTTTGCCTCCGTGTTTCCGTGAAAAATAAGGTGGATATCAAACTTATTTTCAGCTCATTATCATCATGGGAAAAAGTGTAGACGAATACTTTTCGTTAAAATTTTAGACGACGGCCCTGGCCGTGGCACAACTGGCTGGGGCACCTGCACCATACACCGGCGACCTGGGTTCGGGTTCGAGTCCCGCCCTGTGGTCCTTTCTGGATCCCACCCCATCTCTCCATCTCACTCGCTTCCTGTCATTTTATACTGTCCTATCTGATTAAAGGCATAAAAAGCCCCAAAAAATATACTAAAAAAAAATTAGACAACAAAATGAATACTGGCTGCTACTAATACCAGATCATATTTATTTTCCTGTGAAAAAACTGCTGTCGTATCTTATGTAGCTTTGACTGCATTCATCCAGTGCATGGTAGGTGGATAGAACCAAATGAGCAGAAACAGTCTCTCCGAGATAATTCCATGGCAAATTACTTAGCGCTTTTCTCTTAGATATGAGCAGACATGATACAACAGTTCAGTAATGGCAAAAAACCCTTTGGGTCATTTGTAGTAATATAAAGTAAAAGCAAAGTGACAATCAGGCTGTTGGGTCAACAGATCATAGTGCAGGCAAAGGACATTTAGGCTACATCACAAGCTTCAGGAAATGAAGGTGTATCATGAAAGACTCCACCATGGCACCATTTCTGCCTTCACAGCCCAGGGCTCGATTCAGAGACACACATAGTCACACAAGAGCAGTCATCTCCTCAAGACTGCAGGAAACATGACTATCTTGAGTCTATCTTTGTTCATCTTCTTGTTATTTCTAACTATGGACAGATCTAAAGGCAACCTTAGAAAAGACAGAGAAGGATGTCGTTTTTGCATTTTTTAGTCGTGAAGAAAACATTTAGCCTGTAAAACCACACATTCCAAGGATTTATTAATTTATTTATTTTTATTAATTTAAATAATGGCGTCAAGCCAAACTTTGCTATCCTCTTCCCCTGAGTCTAATGGAGAAAGGACAGCACTGGAGCTAGCACTATAGCTGTCCTACTTCCATATCCAGCAGCATCTTAAGGTCTAGGTACAGTCGGGCGGTGGTGAGCAGCTAGCGGCGAGTGCTTGCCGCCTGTTGACAAAAATTGTGTTGTGTGGCCACGAACCTCCCAAAAATTGAGACCGCGCAGCAAGGCGCACATTGAGCTCCACAGGGATCTTGTTGCGGTACCTTGCGGTAATATGCCAGGGAACACGTCGTGCACTAGCAACTTTTTTTTCACCTTTACCGCGTTACTATTGACTACACCTGAGCCTTTAGTGTTTGGTTTTCTTTTCTTTTCTCTAAACTGCTGTTACCACTTCACTTGAAGTTTCTTGTCAGCTCCGACTAGTGAAGAAAATGAGCAAACTTCCACACATCATCAGAACAGTATGTACTTGCATGCTGATAATTATCATGTGGTGAGGCAGGCAGCTACCAGTGTTAACTTTGGCAGCTATTTTCAATTTAGTTTTAGTCATTACATGAATTTAGTTGTAAGTCTAAGTCATATTTTAGAAATTTCTGTCTTCCCAAAGCCAGTTGGCTTGGAATCTATTGGATTAGAACACCAACTTCGTTCAGGAGGTTCTCATTGGCTGTGATCCAAGACATTTCCCACCAAATTAAATTCATTTGTTGCCTGCAACTTCATGTCATGATATCGGTACCTCATTGATGGGCTAACCACAAGTATAATATCGACGAGTTCTGGTGTGTCCATCCTCCTGATCTTGATGGACAGATCCCCCCTGGCTTGTATTAGTAATATAAATTGTATTTTGCATTTGTTTGTATTTTGTCAAAGCACTTGCATGACATCTTCTTTATCTGCTTCGTTGAACAGCACACACCATGGAAATTGCTAAGGCCACTCAGGGTCTCACCACTGCAGCAGATATGCGAGAGACCACCAAGATGCTGATGCAGCCTAATGCAAACTGGGAAGAGTACCTGACTCCTGCCCCCCTCTCCATCGCCATCATGGGGGAGCTCGTCTTCATCTCCTCATCTGATGACTTCTCCATCAACAAGAACCCCCCAGAGAAGGGCTACAAGTACATACAATACCCAGACTCGTTCAGGGCCTGCCTCATGCAAATCTGTAACTCAGGCTGGCATGCATTCAATGAGGCCCACAAGAATATGGATCAGATCCGCCTTCACACAGCCACAGTTCCTGATTACATGAAGGCAGCAGTCAAGCTCCTTTTCAATGCACCTGATGAAGTTATTGACAAGCTCCTGCCAAATCAGCTGGAAAACATTCGCACCATTGCAGATGAATGTGTGACACTGTCAGGCAGTGTTGAAAAGAAGTACACAGATGTCATCAACTTAATCCAGGAACTGTTGGCGGCCTGTGTCAATGCTGAACGCTTTCATGGAGAAGAGCTGGAGAAGGTGAAGATGAAGATTAAGGAAAATGAAATACGGGAGAAGACCGCCACTGAGCTTAAAGAATGGTCCAAGAAAGCAATGGAGGCCATGGAAAAGGAAATAAATGAAGCACAAGATAGCTACAAGAAAGCAATGGACTCTCTTCCCTCCGGATGGGAAATGATTGGAATGGATGTGGTTGAAGGACTTTCAAAGGCAGTGACAGGATTGGTTAATGGAGTCGTTAACCTGGTAAGTTCTCCAATAAAAACAATCAGCGATTCAGCAGAAACACTCATAGACAAATTCCAAGGAAAGGAATCGCAAAATGAAAACGTAGATGTGCTCTCAGTCGGCTGTAAGTCTGCAGAGATTCTTTCCATTGTAGGAACTCTTACACAGTATTTGAAGGAAGGGAAAATAGCCTGGCAGGACCTGTATGATCAGAAAGCACAATCCACAAAGACAAACTGGTCTCAAGCTCAATTCAAAAGAATCTCTGGGGCCTTAAAGAAGATGAAAGGGAGCAAACTTCAGAATGATGCTCTGAACCTTTGTGAGCTGGGTATTAACATCTGTGAAGAACTGGCCACATATAAACCTGGTGAAAATTGGGGTGACAAGAAAGAAACAGAGCTCATCAAGAAACTGAAGAAACTGGATGAAGAATCCCGCATCTTTGACACCAAAAGCAAAAAAGTACTGGGCTCTCCAGCTCTTTCTCCTACATCACCAATGATGAGCAAAGCACAGAGCAGCACAGGAGATCAGTCTGCCAGTCAGAGAGCAGCAGATAACGCTCGTTTCAAAATTGAGCAGAGCCGAGAACAACTCAAGGTAACACGGGAGGCCTATGAGAAGTCTGTGGAGAGAATGGAGCGGAATCAGAAGGAGCTGACTGAGATCTTGGTTGAAATGCAGAGCTGTAAGCTCAAGGAGATTGACTTTGAAACCACCATCAAGATGCTGGTCAAGGGTCTCGATGCCATGGGCAGAGTCAAAGAGCAGTGGGAGAAGATGGTGCGCTTCTTCCAGATGATCTCTAACATCATCAAATGCAGCCTCAGCAAGACACTGAAAGATTTCGTCTCAACAGCTGATGATACAAAGAAACTCAGTTACAACAATAAACTATTTGTCAAAGACATGCTGTACAACCAGGCCTTCCAAGCCTCCAATGTTGCCAGTCTGGTCCACATGATCTCAGGGACCTACACTGAAGTGTCCAACAAGTACCTGATGGACAGAGTGAGCAGCCTGGGCAAGCTCATGGCCATGGATAAGGAGAAGCCAGAATTCCTTCAAGAGCGTTTGAAGCTGCAACAGTCCTGCACAGCAGCTCAGGAGGGCATCCTTATGCTGGTCCTCAAGAACAAGAAGGAGTTTGAGAGGAAGACAGATGACAGGATGGCAGAAATAGAGAATGGTCTGAAAGCAATTCTGCCAGCTGCCCCACCCCAGGAGACTGAGAGGATCAAAGAAATAGTTCAAGCTGGGTTTGGTGGAGGAGAAGAGGATTACTACTAGAACAAAGTTTCTACCAGTTATGAAACTGTCACCTAATTCTGATCGTCACCATTTTTTTCATTACTTTTATTGATCAATCAAACAAATCTTCAATGATTTTTTATTTTTTTTTAGTTATCTTGTCCTGATATTTGACTCAAGTTTAGAGGGGAAACTAGTGATTACTGTGTGCTTGTGGTATTCTGCAACTCTGTGCTTCACTGGAAATCTGATTGGTCTGTCTTTTTCCATTATTGATCATTGATCAATCATCCTTACAGATTTTGATTCTTTTATCATAACTGGTGAGTTTAATGTGTACTCAGTGTTAATGTGTACTCAGTGTTTTTAAAAAATAGCGTGAGACCTGGCTCAAACACAATGGTGGGAAAGTTTGGGGCATTCCAGCCCAGGCTGATATGGGCTTGGCCTTGGACACCAGTATGACTCATACCCAGGTGACTCTAAAAGAATACACCATTAAGATCGGACTCAACCAAAGGCAAAAACATGCCACCATTGTGTTCAGGCTCAAGTGGGCAGGATTAAGGGAAAAAGGTGGAGATTCAGCAGAATCTTCACCAGCATAAAAGGGAGCGCAAAGAGAGTGAAACTTAAGTCTTGTTCCAGAGCTTGACTCATGAGTTGTGTGTGTTGTTGCTTGTGAACACATTAAACACGGTTGCACCTGATTCCACGTGTCTCCAGTGATTTCCTCAGCACCAGCCATCTGATTCTAAGATACTTATTTGAGTAGAAGGCGAGTCCAACCTAAAGAGTTGAAGGCAAGGTCGGGAGCCCCCAGGCCCAGCTGCAGACACCGATTTCTGCTTCATCAAGAGCTCACTGCTTTGTTTGACATGTTTGATATGGTACAACATGTTAGCAACTCCACTCATATCAAAGGTCACACTCTGGATCTAGTTATCAGTGAGGGTCTCTGTATTTCTTCAGTTAATGTTAGATGTGAATGTTATAGACTTAGCACTATCTGATCATTTTTGTGTATTCTTTGATGGCCTGGTCTCTCCAATTAGCCAAACTCAATCTAAAACTGTCCCTAAGAGGTATATTAATGAGAATACCTGCAGTCTTTTTACGGAAGCCATGTCTATTACACCATGCATAACAACTCAGGGCGTGGAGGACCATCTAAGTCTGTTTAACTCCAATATTCTCAGGGTATTTGACTCTGTAGCACCTACCAAGCTTAAAAAAAGCCCCAGTAAATGTAAAGCACCATGGAGGTATACCACAGCTGTAGCGACTCAGAAGAGAGAATGTAGGAAAGCTGAGCGTAAATGGGGAAAAAACAAGCTTCAGGTTGACAATGATATTTTCAAAGACAAACTCCAAGCTTATAACTATGAGTTAAGAAAAGCTAGACAATCTAATTTCTCTAACATCATTAACAAGAACATTAAAAACTCCTGTGCACTGTTTGCCACTGTTGATAAGTTAACAAATCCCCCAGTACATCTACCTCAAGACTTTATGTCACCTGATAAATGCAATGAGTTTGCTTCCTTCTTCCATAGCAAGACTGAAAATATTAGAAAAAGCATTAGCTCCACCCTGTTATGTAATGTCTTGGTTAAATCATCAAATACAAATAGCCTCTTTATCTGAATTTACTGCCACTGATAGCAAAACTCTTGAAAAAAACTGTGATGCAGCTCAGCTCATCTACTTGCTGTCCTGACACCTTCCCCACAAGCATCTTTAAAAGCATCTTTGGTTGTGTGGCATTTGAGCTTCTAAAGATTGTGAGTGGCTCTCTTCTTTCAGGCATTTTCCAGCCTCTCTTAAGACTGCAGTTATCAAACCCCTCCTAAAGAAAGAAACCTTGATCCCTCTGTGCTCAACAACTACAGGCCAATCTCAAACCTCCCCTTTATAGGCAAAGTTATTGAGAAAGTTGTATTCAACCAAGTCAGTAACTATTTAAATACAAATAGCATCTATGACCAACTCCAACTCAACTGAGACTGCACTTGTAAAGGTGTTAAATGACATCTGCCTGAATACAGACTCAGGTAAAACAACTGTCCTGGGGCCTGTTTCACAAAACCAGGATAAGGGATTAAGCCAGGATATCTTGGTTATCCTGGATCAACTTATCCTTGATCCAGTTTCACAAAAGCAGGATAGGGGGAAGTGGGATATGTTTTGACATAAGTTACCATGGAGATTTATTCTGTGGAGCTAGCCTGCTCCAGACCAGGCTAAGTTCCAGGATTTATTTAATCTCATCCCTTATCTCAGTCAGCAGCTACCACAAATGGAAACTAATATTTATTCCACTTCACACTACACATTCTTATCACATTCAACGAGACCCACTGTCATTATTTAAACATTTGTGATCATTAATTGCAGTCATTTTAGATAAATGATTTTAGTAGAAAATTTAGTTAGACTATCTCTCTCATATATATATATATATATATATATATATATATATACACTGTAAATAAATGATTAAAAAAATACACACCATACAGTAACATGATGACATGATGTTCCTTTATTGAATAGGATAAATCAAAGCAAGTAATCCATCAGTTCCTTTCAAAAGTGACGTCACACAGTGCTCTACAAGATAGAAAGCACTGAATCAAAGCATATTATTCATCACAAGAATAAATACACATTCTCAAAGGTCTGTATATAAAACACCCTGCATGTCTGCACACTGGAATAAATGCAGGACAAATCCATACTTAACAAATGAACAAATGTCAGGCCTGTATACGCACAGTACACAGCACAATAAGCCAAATTAATATAAAATAACACAAATTCCTCTGCTATTGCAGGCCATATTCAACTTAAATGTGCAGAATGCATTTTAACTGAAATAATTCAAAACGTATTGGTCCCTGATCAGCCGACCACTGTCGTCACCCGGGAAGATGGCCGGATTGTCCCGGTCCACATCTGATGGCACTCTGGGGGCCCTCTCCTTCCTCAGGCAGGCCACATTGTGGAGGACAGCACAGGCCACAGTAATATCGCATGCTCTGTCTCAGATGGTGCAGACACTGGAAGCGTGCCTTCAGGAGGCCAAAGGTCATCTCGATCCGAGCCCTTGTCCTGGCATTGGCATCGTTATATGCCCGCTGTGCTTCCTGAGGGTCTGCGTAGGGTGTGAGGCAAAAAGGCTCGCAGGCATAGCCTCTGTCCCCCAGCAGCACACCAGAGAATTCACCTGTGAATACAAAATGTCATCATCACAGCCTTATCAATAGAGGGACATTCTTGACATAGCCTTGATTTTAAAAGTGGTTATTAATTGAGGTCATGTGGCTCACCTTGTGACAGGCGCCAATAGACTGCAGAGGACCGAAAGATTCGTGAGTCATGGACTGAGCCAGGCCACTTTGCCACAACATTGCTGATCAGGTAGTCAGCATTGCAGACCATCTGAAATTATAAGATGTAGACTATTAAACCATTCAATGCACATCACAAGCAATGTACAATGTTCATTAATGTCATAAAGTCATGTTCACCTGAACATTAATGCTGTGAAAGGATTTCCTGTTCACAAAATCTCCCTTATGGGCACCTGAGGGGGATTTTATTCTGATATGGGTGCAGTCAAGTGCACCAATGACATTGGGGAAACCTGCAACACAAAGTAATAAGTATCCTACTATGACTTAACACTTGTCCTGTAATTTGTACTTACAGTACTCTTACCTGCAATCCTATAAAAATCCTCTTTGATGTCACTGAGTCTTCTGTGTCCAGGGAAGGAGATGAAGACACCTGATAGTGATTTGAGGGCTAGACAGACACTACGCACCACACGGCAAATTGTGGCCTTGGCCAGGTTTTCAGCATCCCCCACTGAGTACAGGAAGCCCCCACTTGCAAAGAAGCGCAAGGCCACACACACCATTTGCTCAACACTCAGCGCATGGCTCCGTGCTGTGTGGTGTTGGATCCTGGGACCCAGCAGTCTGCACAGATATCGGATGCCATCTGCAGAAAACCTATATCTTTCGTGTAGGTGGTCATCAGGGAAGGCCAATGGGTTCGCCCTGTCCCTGAAGACCCTCTCCCGCCTGAAGGCTCTCCTGAGCACAAGAGCTTCTCCATCCACAACCTCTTGCAGGAATGGACACGCCATTGTTTGAGCAGGAAGGAACACACCATTTTGGGCCTTCATATAGGCTATTGGATCGCTAGATTTAATGAGGAACACCTTTGCACTCTCACAAGCTACAAATGGTTATCTAATTATCAGGATACCTATTGCCTTAAAGAATAGATAATTGATTAAAATGCTCCCTGTTTGACCTTCACACTGCTCAACTTCTGCCATAAAGTGTTTTGATATCTGGGAAATAGCATTTCAGGTACATTATGTGCATTTCTTTTTGTCTTAATACAGCCAGTCTTTGGTGTGTGACTTCTAACCAATCAAAGCACTTGGGGCTACCATAGAGATGACACTAGGCATTATGTCAGACTGTGGAATACAATCTGCAATCCCACCTAACTGTGCACAAATTAAACAAGCAAACACCACAGAAGGTCTTTTGATCTTTTATTTAAGATTCTTCTTCTTGAAGCTGGGTGAGGAAAGGAGAATAATAATTAATAGATTGTCTGTGTTACAGTCAGCATACAGTGTACACTGAAGGTGAAACTCACCTCCCGCTCAAGTTTTTTTATTTCAAGGTTCAGTTTCCTCAGTTTCCTCCTTTTAATTTCGGACTCCACGGAGAGGTCTGCCATCTGTCTTCTTTTGTATTCAATGTCCATATCGGCCAGTTGTATTTGCCGTTTCAGATGTGTGGCATACAGCTGTCTGATAGCTTGTGAGTTCTGTAAACACATAATAATCAGCACAGCAGGAATTTTGCATGATGGGAATGTACTTCCATAAATACTCACTATGTTGCAAGGCTGGCTTTCATCCTGTAGAGCATCTGGGTCCTGTTACAGAAATGACATTTTGTGTGGGCTCCAGATGATGATGACTTCTCACCATTGTAGACTGAATGAGTACTTTCATTTGACATGATACCTCAAACCTTCTTGAATCAAGAGACACAGTCTCCTCATCGACTTCATCTGCTGCTCCTGCTGCTCCACTGGTGCCTTCACCCTATCACATTTAAAAGGGATTCATATTAAAGCAAGCAGATGAGACATGCCAGGCTTACAGTATGACTTTGATGGAGGACTCACTGGATCATCATCCTCTGGTATTGGTGACGCCACTGTTGGAGGCTCCAACAGTGAGATGGTGTTTCCAGATACTGCAAGGTAAAACAGAGTCAGATAGTCCAAATGGATTCAATATGAATGGTTGGTTATGTCCCATGTAAAGATGGAAGAATGTACCTTTAATGAAGAGGGAGGCATCTTCCTGGGAGGGATTTATATTTGAGTCTGTCCCCCCAGGGATCCCCTCTAACACAGGCCTGCCTCTGTTAAGTTCCAGGGCTCTGTCCTCTGCAGGGGTGAGGTCAGCTGGTGGTCACCCACCACCCGTGCCTTGCTTGTGGGTTTTTTTTTAACAGCTATAAGTACAGACAATATGTGAGTAGGCACCCTCTGGGTACAATGTACGCACGTGCATAGTATTTGTCAGGTCACTTACCATTCTGCAGGATGTTCTTATATTTGATCTTGACTTGTTGCCAAGTTCGTTTGGGCCCAGTCATGTTTAATCTAAGAATAATAAATTAATTAAGACAAAATAAATAACACACACACACACACATAGATAGTGAATGAAATAACTGAGGAGCAAATATGTAGTTGCATTTACATAATTTCACATCTACAGTCCATTTCACTCGCAGTTTCATAATCAGAGTATAACTACGTTTTTGGGAATGTTAATTAACTATTTGGATTGTAATTGTGATGGATTCAGCAGGGTAGTGAGTGTGTGTTTGTGCAATACATACGCATTCAGGCGGTCTGCAATACTTTGCCATGCTTTCTCTCTTTGTTTGATGGCGGTGGCAGTGTTTCCTTTCTTTTTAATTTGTTCTTTTACCTCTTCGTAGGCCTCCATAATTATGTCCTGCTCCGATGGGGAGAAGTATGCTGCACGTGATGCCATGGTGAATCAGTGAATCTGTGATCAATTACAGGGTCTATTTAAGGAGCCATGTGCTGCAACTTATCCAGGATTAGTTTCACCTGGCTTGATGAATCCGTGTCTACTTATCCTGGCTTGGCGTTTGTGGAACCAATTAAGCCTGAACTCTGTTGTTTTGGATTGGTTGAGCCAGGCTTACTTACTTATCCTGGATGTCTGAATCCTACTTTTGTGAAACGGACCCCAGGTAATGTTAGACCGTAGTGCAGCTTTCGATACGGTTGATCATGTAATACTTCTCAACCGACTAGAAAGCTGTGTTGGGCTTTCTGATACCGTCCTTAGATGGTTTAAGTGGCATATCATGCTATGCAGATGACACACAGGTCTTACTTGCACTGTCACCAAATGATTTAAGTCCTATTGACTCCTTATGTCTTTGCCTTGAAAAAGTAAATACCTGGATGCAGCAGAATTTTTTAAAACTTAATCAGAGCAAGACTAAGATTATTTTATTTTAGGAACAAAGGGGATAGATCACAAATAGGTGCCTACTTAGAATCTAAAGCACTCACACCTAGGACTCAAGTAAAAAACTTGGGTCATCTTGGATGGGGACCTGACTATGACTGATCACATCAAAAGCATTAAAAAATCAGCATTCTGGCATCTCAGAAACAGCTAAGATCAGAGATTTTGTTGAAAAGCTTATTCATGCTTTCATATCCTGTAGGGTAGATTATTGTAATGGCCTCCTAACTGGCCTCCCCGAAAAGTCCATTAGACAGATTCAATTAATTCAACACGCTGCCTCTAGACTATTAACCAAGACTAAAAAGAGACATCACATTACACCCATTCTTAAATCTTTACTCCCAGTTAATTTCAGAATTGATTTCAAGGTTCAACTCCTAATATGTAAGTCACTAAATGGACGTGGCCCCAAATGTTTTTCTGAAATGTTTCCCCAGTATACACCTGGTAGAGCGTAGATCTACTGGGACTGGTCAATTGATAGTCCCCAGGGTTAAAACTAAGTGAGGAGAAATGGCATTTAGCTGTTCTGCCACAATCAGCTTCCAATAGATATTAGATTTGCCCGAAACTCAAAACTGAACTTTTTCATTTTGCATTTATAGATGAATTAATTTACTTTAGACGGGTTATGTTGTTATAAAGTGACTGTGACATAGTTTTAGGTTTAGTGGATGCTGTAACTTTTGAACACATATCACATGACTGATCAGCTGTGAGGGTCATAAGGACAGAGGGATGTCGTATGCTGTAAAGCCCTGTGAGGCAAATTGTGATTTGTGATATTGGGCTTTATAAATAAAATTGATTGACTGATTGATGACTGATATGCTTGTACAGTACAGGCCAAAAGTTTGGACACACCTTCTCATTCAATGCGTTTTCTTTATTTTCATGACTATTTACATTGTAGATTCTCACTGAAGGCATCAAAACTATGAATGAACACATGTGGAGTTATGTACTTAACAAAAAAAGGTGAAATAACTGAAAACATGTTTTATATTCTAGTTTCTTCAAAATAGCCACCCTTTGCTCTGATTACTGCTTTGCACACTCTTGGCATTCTCTCCATGAGCTTCAAGAGGTAGTCACCTGAAATGGTTTCCACTTCACAGGTGTGCCTTATCAGGGTTAATTAGTGGAATTTCTTGCTTTATCAATGGGGTTGGGACCATCAGTTGTGTTGTGCAGAAGTCAGGTTAATACACAGCCGACAGCCCTATTGGACAACTGTTAAAATTCATATTATGGCAAGAACCAATCAGCTAACTAAAGAAAAACCAGTGGCCATCATTACTTTAAGAAATGAAGGTCAGTCAGTCCGGAAAATTGCAAAAACTTTAAATGTGTCCCCAAGTGGAGTCGCAAAAACCATCAAGCGCTACAACGAAACTGGCACACATGAGGACCGACCCAGGAAAGGAAGACCAAGAGTCACCTCTGCTTCTGAGGATAAGTTCATCCGAGTCACCAGCCTCAGAAATGGCAAGTTAACAGCAGCTCAGATCAGAGACCAGATGAATGCCACACAGAGTTCTAGCAGCAGACCCATCTCTAGAACAACTGTTAAGAGGAGACTGCGCCAATCAGGCCTTCATGGTCAAATAGCTGCTAGGAAACCACTGCTAAGGAGAGGCAACAAGCAGAAGAGATTTGTTTGGGCCAAGAAACACAAGGAATGGACATTAGACCAGTGGAAATCTGTGCTTTGGTCTGATGAGTCCAAATTTGAGATCTTTGGTTCCAACCGCCGTGTCTTTGTGAGACACAGAAAAGGTGAACGGATGGATTCCACATGCCTGGTTCCCACTGTGAAGCATGGAGGAGGAGGTGTGATGGTGTGGGGGTGTTTTGCTGGTGACACTGTTGGGGATTTATTCAAAATTGAAGGCACACTGAACCAGCATGGCTACCACAGCATCCTGCAGCGACATGCCATCCCATCCGGTTTGCGTTTAGTTGGACGATCATTTATTTTTCAACAGGACAATGACCCCAAACACACCTCCAGGCTGTGTAAGGGCTATTTGACCAAGAAGGAGAGTGATGGAGTGCTGCGGCAGATGACCTGGCCTCCACAGTCACCGGACCTGAACCCAATCCAGATGGTTTGGGGTGAGCTGGACCGCAGAGTGAAGGCAAAGGGGCCAACAAGTGCTAAACACCTCTGGGAACTCCTTCAAGACTGTTGGAAAACCATTTCAGGTGACTACCTCTTGAAGCTCATGGAGAGAATGCCAAGAGTGTGCAAAGCAGTAATCAGAGCAAAGGGTGGCTATTTTGAAGAAACTAGAATATAAAACATGTTTTCAGTTATTTCACCTTTTTTTGTTAAGTACATAACTCCACATGTGTTCATTCATAGTTTTGATGCCTTCAGTGAGAATCTACAATGTAAATAGTCATGAAAATAAAGAAAACGCATTGAATGAGAAGGTGTGTCCAAACTTTTGGCCTGTACTGTATGTACTGACAGAGAAACTAAATGCTTTTAAATTAAAGCTCACATGCAAAATTCTGTCTCTGCCATTTTAATAAGTAATGACATACCACTGCTTGCATGTGAGGGGCACTGGCTGGATTCTGGCAGCACTGTATTAACAAATAAGTGGAATTATACATGAGAAATATGTACACAGGTGTAGCAGTTAGTGCCATAACTGACAGTGTCATCGCTGTACCTGGAAAACGAACATCAGGTGGCTTGGCAAATTTTTTCTTAACACTGCTCGTTTCTGGCTCCCCATCTGACTCCAGATACACGGGATTTGGCCTTGAAAATAAAAATTAAACATTTAACATTTCCAGCAATTGAAATAATTTTAAGGATAATTAAATTAAGTGAGCAAGCCTTGAGAGAGACAATGTTCACAGGACAGGAGCCTATTGCTTGTTTCTGTAGAATGAGTTAGCTTGATGTACAAGTACACATAGACATGACACTAGCCTATCACAGGACGAACATCCAATCCAACCCTTGAGCGCTGTTACAGTCAGTAACCATACACACAGGCGCGGTACAGACGCGTTACGAAATTTCGCGTTGTTGTGTTCCAAGTCAGCGCTGCGCGAACAGGTGCGGATGAACATGGACGAGAGTAGCAGCAGCAGCGGCGGCAGCGAGCCAGCAAACTAACGTTTAACAAGCGTCAACATCAACTTTGTTTAGCACTTACACTCTCACCGCAGCCACCAAGCTGGACAATGGACTGCCAGACCTTGTTCTTTAATTCACTGTTCATAAAATCATCCTGTCTATTATCAAAAAGGAGGAGCTGCTGTGAAATTATCAACCTTTCCCCCATACTGTCCTGCCTGACTGGATTTCGGACTCTCCCGATCTGCGTGACTATAAACAAACAATATTATTGGCCCAGCTGTGTTGTTCTGCCGGCGAATTCCGCGGGGGGTCAAAGTCTGGGCGGAAACTTTTTTTCACCACACGAAAGTTCCGCCTCGGTGTGCAAACTTCCATAAGAACCCAAGAAATCAGCTTTTATATTTTTCCAACGAGAATAATCCGCGCGGATATTCCCGTCTTAGTGAGAATGGACTTTTATAAGGTAGCTATGGGGATAATCTGAGGGGCGACGTGATGATGTGAGACGCAGTCAGTGAGGTGTGTATGTTTTTAGCCGTAGCCACAGTGAGCGAGACGTGCCTGTTCTCCACTGCAGAGTTGGACTCTTTGTAAAAGCTTGTTACTAGCCTTCTTGTGCTCAGTGCATCAGCACAGCATCTCAGCCCACCATGCATTGAAACGATGTCAATTCAATGTTGACATTTCAACATTAAAAAAACCAGCATCTATACAATGCTGATTCAACAACATTTTTTCAAACGTTGAAATGCTATCTGTAATTAAACATTGAGTCAACATAGATTTTTCAACCTCAACCAAAATTAACCAATTTGACCAAAATTCAACGTTGAATTAAGTCTTTTGCTATCTGGGGTTAGTTATAAAATGACTGTGACGTAGTTTTAGGTTTATTTTTATTTTTTATCTTTATTTTTAATTTATTGTTTTTACCATCTATTCATTCAGTCTTATTTTCCCCTCAATCTATTATAGCCTGTTATTTTATTCATTATTATTATTATTATTACTGTTAGGCTGTTCTTTTTATTTTTTCATTTTTCTTTTATTTTTAAGCACAGTGAGTGACATTCTATGTATGATAATGTGCTATATAAATAACTTGAACTTATTAATCAACATTTATTTTTTTAGATTGTTATCTTGTCCTGATGTTTGACTCAAGTATAGAGCGTTACTATAATAATAATTGTGTGGTTATGGTATCCTGCAACTTACACAGTAAAAAACACGTAAGGAAAAAATAATTACAAGTTAAAATGATATAATTTTGATGTATTTCACAGAACTTACATTGAACGTTTTTGTAAAATGTCAAGTTGGTGCAATGGAATGTCAGTTGTGTTAAATTTGAAGTATTGCACACAATTGAAAGACATTCAAAACACTTTTAATTGAATTAACATCATAGTGTAGACTGATCACAGGTGTGACATTTCCCATATGGCAGGGAATCTGCAGTCGCGGTCTCTTGTCCCGCTTCTGACATTATACCTTTGGCTAATTTTCACTCTCTGTCCTGATGAACCACACCTCACATTTTCCAATATTTACCCAGTAATTTGCATTAAATGAATCCAAATTATATAATTTACATTCATAATTATTATTTCCTTACACGTTTTTTACTGTGTAAGTATGAGGCTCTTTTCGGGTGTAATCTAAAGTGACAGCGATAATTGTTATGGTGTTTATGGTAGATAGTCTAAACAGCGACCTGCAGCAACTTTACCATATTTAGAAAAGTGAGTTACAAAATCACTAATGCAAGCTGTAATTGTATTTTCTTTGTGTTTTTAAATACTTCAAATGTTTAGATCTCTTAACCTCACACCTAGATACAAAATCCTGCAGGATATGCCAAGAGTGTGTGTGTACCACCAGTCTCTGAGTCTCTTAAAGCAGCAGGAGTAATTGTTTCCTGTGATGACTCTCCAGTGCGCATACCTTTGTTCCATTTTGCTCCCAAACTCAATTGCTGTTTGTAAATGCCTTGCTCATACTAACAACTCAGATTCTGTCTCTCTAGGAAACACAAGAGCCAATGCCGCTGCAAAAAGAGCTGCACTCCAACCCACTATCCTTGATACTTTGTTTGTTTCAACTCCAGTCTCTATTCCCAGCTCCCTTACAGCAATACAGTCCTTTGCCACACCACAAGAAAAGACGTTGTGGAGACGCTGCAGTGCCACACAGGAAGAAGCAGTGTGGCCGGGACACGATAACAAAATCTTGCCAGCCCAAACATTTCTTTCCTCACTTTGCACAATTGACACATGGATTGGACCATGTGTCAAAAGGGGGAATGTTGGATGCCATAACTCAACACTGGTTCACCAAAGGGTTTTCAGTTCATGCGCAGAAGTTTTGTCAATCATGTATGGTTTGTGCAACATATAATGCAGGTAAAACCAAAACAATCACACACGCCGCTCACCCACCACCAGACAGACCATTCCAACATTTGAATACCAACTAAACTGAGCAGCGATAATGGCTCACACTTTGTCAATTCTGCAATAACCCAAATCAGTGATTTTCTTGCCATTGACCTCAAACAACATTGTGCATACCACGCTGCCAGTGGAGGTGCTGTCGAACGAGAAAATGGCACCCTAAATCAAAATTGGCTAAGTGTTGTGAGGAAACGGGACTGCCATGGACAAAAGCTCTGCCTACTGTCCTAATGCATATGAGAATGAGAAAAAGGTCCAGAGTGAACATGAGTCCCTTTGAAATTCTTTTTGGCAGACCTCCATCCCTAGGAGTGGAGCCTGTAACCAGGCCACTCCCCTCCACTGGCCTATGTGAGGATGACATGTTACAATACTGAAAAAACTTATCTTCCACTCTCTCTCAAATCTCTCAGCAGGTGAAATCAGCCCTTCCACCACCAGCTTCCACATCACTCCATGATTTCCAACCTGGCGACTGGGTGGTGATAAAGGACCTAAGAAGGAAACACTGGCACTCCAAACGCTGGCGAGGTCCATTCCAGGTGCTCCTGACAACACATACTGCTGTGAGGATCGCTGAGAGAGCAACGTGGATTCACGCCAGCCACTGCAGGAAGGTCCCTGAGCCAACGGAGGAACTCAGCTGTCGATCCGAGGACGAACAACGCCAGGACGAACAAGCTCATCAGAGGACGGCACGAAAAATAACTGTGAATTCAACAGACACCAACTAGACGTGCAGGACTAACAACGCAAAACCTTTTCCCACCAGACTACACCATGCACCACCTGATCCTGACTCTATCACGCGATACTGATAGAGACCTACACCTACAAACCTGCCAAGACTGTCACTCTGACAGAAGGACAAAGAGCAACATTCACCAGCACTTTTTATCCCGAAATTTGAAATTCACACATATTATGAACGTTAACAATGCCGATCAAAATTCAGCCTCATTTCACATTCCTGATCCCCATCATTAGCCCAGCTCAGACTGACTCTGGTGATAACGTTTTGTAAATAATGTTTTGTTTTTTATTTCTCTTTTTTGTCTCTTTTTCTCTCCCCCCCCTTTCCTTCTTTTTTTTTTACGTACATATTTTTTGTTTATCACCATTGTTACATTATCATTATTATTATTTTCTTTTTTTTCTTTCATTCCTTCCTTTTGTTAATCCTCTCTTTTCTTCTAAACAACTGCCATGATGATACATTTTAAAATCCATGTGAATTAATGTGTCAGATAATTAAAGGGCCAGTGTGTAATATTTGGCATGGTTTATTGTCAATCTGAATCTGAATCTGAATATTCTACCCATTAATATGTTTATACAAGTGTATGATCACTATAAAATAAAATTCGTTTGGTTTTCGTAGCCTCATAGTTATGCTTTTATCTATATAGATATATATCGAGGGCCTTGCTTTAGAGAGGTCGCCATCTTGCGCCGCCATGTATGTACGGCAGACCGAGCGGACAATCCAGCCAGCCAGAGAATGCGTTTCACGTGTATAAATGAACCAGCGAAGACAGTGGAAGGAAGGAAGAAGGAGGAGGAAACAGCAGAGTGTTAGTAGTTCGTTGATAGAGAGTAGTGAAAAGTTTTTTTAGTTATAAAGTTTGCGAATGGACCACACTTACCGCGCAACAGGAGAGAATGAATCCGAACCGTCATCTGCGAGGAAAAGAAGACACAACTTCACTCCTTGTGATGCACTCTCTGCAGCGCTTTTCCTCCTGATGATATATCTCCCCAACGATGGCAGCAGTAGCACCGAATCCCATTCTGTGCATTCAGCCTCTCTTCTCGCCCGCTCAGCATCAAACACATGGAGTTCCTCATCTGTGTGCTCCGGCTCAAACAGGTATGGCTCTGGGTCTGTGTCCGCTTCAAGAAACTCTTCAAAATCGCGTTCAAAGTCGTCCATTGCAGCTACTATAGTCCGGAGATATTGCTAGGCTAAATAAACAGCTGAGCTCTGTTTACCGGCTACGCTGTTAGTCAGTGTGCGGGCTGGAGATTGGTGGAGCAGAGAGGGGAGGGGGTCCCCACTTAGCATGGTAAACGAGTATGTGTGTAAAGTTATGAAGTGTGTCTGTTACGCCAGAAGAGTCAGAGTTTGGGACGGAGTCTTTTACCCCCTGGAGTGTTACCGGAGTTTCTGGAGTGCTCAAATAAACTGGCCTTTTTCCCGAACGCTCCTCTGGTCTCCTGCTCGTGAGGGATTCATTACAATATGATAACATGGTTTAGATTTCTAAATAAACATTCACCTCGTCGCTAGATAGACCTACTCCTGAAAAACTCGTGCGCAAGGCTTTTCGTCCCTACGAGGCCACCGTCGTTTACCCGACGGGAGGGGTGAGCGAGTGAGCCCTGCTATCTAGAATTTGACCACTGATGTCACTGTTTCCAATGGTTTTCAACCCATTTTACACACTGGCCCTTTAAGAGGGGGGGGTGGGGGGGTGGGGGTGTTACCTGGCGTATGCACGATACGCCAGGTGTGAAAAACACCCTGAGGGGTCGGAGCCAATACTTGCGGCAGACGAAAGAGTGTGAAAACAATGGGTTGGGGTGCCGCTCCCTGCCGCAGACAGAAGGGTGTAAAACACACTGTAAGAGGCGGTCCTCAGGTATAAATGTTTAAGCTTCCCCATGCACGGGGTCTTTCTCCATTCTGACCGCTCGTGTGCTGATTGACCTTTTCTTTGCACAGAAAATAAAAAAACCTTGTCGGCTGGCAGAAGTCTGTATTTCATTACTCACCAGCAGCAGAGAATTTCCGCATTTCATTAATTATTGAAACACAATGTGATTCATTCATAGAGATATGTAATCCATCAGTGAAGTCTGAATAACATTCATTAGGGGAAATTCAATTTTTCAATTCTGAGGGGAAATTCAATTTTTTCACTCTTTTGTCAATAACACACAGGTCACACACACACACATGCACAAAGTGGAGAGATGTCAGAGTGAGGGGGCTGCCCTTTGGTCAGGCGCCCCGAGTGGTTGGGGGGTTCGGTGCCTTGCTCAGGAGCACCTCGGCAGTGCCCAGGAGGTGAACTGGCACCTCTCCAGCCACCAGTCCACGCTCCATATTTGGTCTCGAACAGGCGACCCTCCGGTTCCCAACCCAAGTCCCTATGGACTGAGCTGCTGCCGCTCCTGAGACTGATTCAACTACTCTTCATTCATATGTCCAGGATCTGATCAACTCTGAGGTATCTCACAGACAAATGATTCATATTATAATGTACCAAGAACAATACATGGGTTTCAGTCATGTGACTTTTTTTTGTTGCGGCCTCCATATTTAGGACTGACTTGTTATGGTCCCTTTTAGGGTGGAGCAAAGTTACAGTGACGCGTTGTGGAACCCATGTATACAGTGGGTGAGATCTGTGGTAAAAATCTTTATGACAGATGTAACAACAATACTTTATGTTCGTTTCTCGTGAGATGGAATGTTTAGATTGACCTGCATTTGCATTAAAAGCACTGCAGCCCCCCCCCCCCCCCCCCCCCGGTGGGTGATAAGAACACCAGAAAGCAGCGCCAGCTGAGCTGCCTCCAAAAAAATCCCCAAGATGAATCACATGACAAGATGCTTCTCTTCCTTAAACATCATGCCTACTGGTATTATTATGAACTACGGTACCTAGTTCCACAGCAAAGACGTGAGGTGTTGTAACATGAAGCCATCATGCTAAATTCGACACAACAATAACCTGCACAATATGCACGCAACATGTTTTTTTTTTTTTTTTTCACTTTTTTTGTTGGCTTGTTAAAACCGGTGCTGAAGTAACCCTACCGTTGGTAGAGGTTTCATTAAAGGTTTCGTCTTCCTGCTGCTTTGATTCTAGCCATGTCTTTAGTCCAATAAATAAAGCAAAGTAAGTCTGGTCGATGAAGTTTTAGCTAGGGATGCACTGAAATGAAAACTTGTGGCCGAAGCTGAAGCCAAATATAATTAAACGCGTGGCCGAATACCAAATATCGTTGTTTAGTTTTTCATTAGTTTCTGCAGATGACAGTGAACCCCCTCCAGATTAGTGTTGTCAAGGTACCAAAATTGGGACCCACTGTACGATACCAGTGAAAGTATCATGGTTCTGAGTAGTATCAGGATACCACAGCAAAAATGAGGCAGATGTGCCTTTTGTCATTTATGAAAAGATAAATCACTTTTCTATAATACATCAATGATATTTCAATGGAATAAATTACTTATTGACTTATTCATACTTCAAAAACAGCATCAATAAGTGATTAACATAGGGGGGATCAAAATAAAATAAATAAATAAAATAAAAATCAACCAGCCACCCTCCTCCCCTGACAAGTAAAGGACAGTCCCTTCATAAGTAAAGAACAGTCCCTAAAGTGCGGTGAGGTTTGTGGACCGTTACCTGACACAAAGAGAGAAATGTGAACGGCTCATTTCTCCTCTGACACGTCACATACCTGTGTTCGGCTGGCTCGGCTGTTCAGGTACTACTGGGTAGACATGACGCCAAGAAGAGGATATTATTGGAGCCAGACTTCTACGTCGCCGGTAAGCTTCATCTTGCGCCACGGAGCACTATGGCTGCCGTATTGCTGCTGCTGGTTGAAATCTGTACTCACACAGCGCAGCCACACAGTGGCTGCATTTGGGTGCATCTGCATTTTCTTTTTTCTTTTCCTTAAAAGGAATGTTTATTGATGTACACGGTCCCTTCTTAAACAAATAAACGTTATTGTATTGTATTGTATTGTATTTTGCTGGTACAAAACTATTTTTAGTCGCAAATGCAAGTGCAGTGACGGACGGAGTAAAATATTGCCACACTACCGACATTTTACTCCGTCCGTCACCGCACGCTGTTTGATTGCGTTATAACCACGCTGCTATTATTCAGCCTTGCTTTTCACTTATTCCACCGAATACCGAATGTGTGTTTTTTTGCAATATTCGGCCGAATATATTCGGTAACCGAATATATTCGATGCATCCCTAGTTTTAGCTTTAATGCATGGTGAGCTACAGTTAGTAGCGATATAACTTTAGACTATTAGTCTACCTAGAACCAGTGGTCTGTGACATTGGCGGTGTGTCAAGGGACTATATTCAACTTATCTTGCATTGTAACATGCATTATGACAACTTAATAAGGTTTATGTTTGTTTATAAATGAAGTGGAGGAGCCTACAAGTGTTTTGTTTAGTTTGTTTCAGAAGCTCCGCTCAGCTGTCTGCTGCTGCTGTTGCCAGAGATCAAATTTCACTGGGGGCGGGGAAAAGTGCGAGGGAGTCAGCAGTCATTCAGTTTGTTGCCCTAGTAACTCGTTTCCACTGAAGAAGTTCCTGGTACTATTTGGGGGGCAGGAACTACTACAGGAACGTCCTCTCACTCGGCCCTCTCAACCACCATGTCTCCACTGAGAGAGCGGAGTCGGAGGAAGGTTCCTTGGTGTCCTTCTGCGTCTTCTTCTTCTTGTGTAACCTTGTGTGTATTGGCGGTTAATACAGCATTACCACCACCTAGTGGATTGGAAGCACATTACACCTATAATGGGCTTTTATTGGGAAAAATAGCTCCAGTGGTAAAATTAGGTATATAATTCGATGTATCGGTTCGGTTAGATATTTGGCTTTAAATCAAACTGGTTGGAAAATTTTCAAACCGGCACAAGCCTAATAAAAATATACTCTCTCTTTTAAGAGAGTAAAACGCTGGTTTTACACACAGGCTAAATTGGATGGCCTCTCAAGTCCACTCGCAGGTTCATCACCTCATTCAGACCAGAGCTCATTATCTCCGGAGGAAAAACTAGGGGACAGTAGGATTTTCTCAGGAGGACTTCAGTGTTCAAATCTCCGGAATAGTTGTACAAATGATGAAAATGATCAGGAAAAATCCAGTTTATTCTGAGAATGGGTGAAGGTGAGTAAAGAGCTTTGGGTGCTTGGAGGAGTACAGAATAATGCTATATAAATGCAGCACATTTACCATTGCCCAGCCAGACACCCGGCTCATTCTTCGGCTCTCTTTTCTGCTCCCTCTCAAGCTTCCTGATTGTGTCTTTGGTATCTTGAGTTTGTCTCTTGTAGCCACACTCCAGCAAATGCTGGCCATGGCAGGGTCCAACAAAACAAGCCAAAGTTCTGGAAACCGCACCATTTGTCAAAATTCGTAACAGAACCAGTCTGTTTCATCGTAAACAAACAATAAATGAACAAACAATAAATGAGGCTTAAAGTGCAAAATGGCCGGAATATTCCTTTAAGTCCTTCATCCATGTTGTGGTCCATAACATTTCAGCCCCAGAACTTTGAAATAACAGGCAGGGGAAACAAAAGAACACATTACTTACTGGACATCCAGCTAGCCACTTCCACTTAGCAGACATGAAGAGAAGCTCTGTGTGAATGTCCTCCCATGATCAGTTGTCTGCTGCGAGATGTTTAAATCCGGACAGTCGGGTCCCAAGTCCTTCACCCTTTTCTTGTCCACATCTCACCAACTTAAACATGGTGTTTGACGTAATGAAACAACAGAGTTTTCCTTGACTGCAGTTGCCATGATTCTTTCACAAACTGATGAGTCTCCGCCAGTAGCCGTCTTCTCTTCTCTGTAACTAGTTACAGTTGTGGGGCGAATGCTTGCTGATGGACGTATTTGATTCAATGAACTGTCCAATCACGTTAAGATTAAAAATGTGGAAAACAATGCCATTGGTCTGAGCGCACAGAGGTGCGAACTACAAGCAAATTTTCATGTGCCAATGAAAAGCTGCCTGTGCTTGTAAGAGAGCAAAAAATTTTGCTAGCTCTCATAGACTCCACGTTAGAAGAGTGTACATAGTAACATAAATATTATTTAATTAAACACATCATTATTAAAAGAACATATCTTATGGTATCTCACAAAAATTACTTAAACTCTTCATTTTACTTAATTATACCCATTTAGGATTTATTAGGAAATGAATCAATCAATCAATCAATCAATCAATTTTATTTATAAAGCCCAATATCACAAATCACAATTTGCCTCACAGGGCTTTACAGCATACGACATCCCTCTGTCCTTATGACCCTCACAGCTGATCAGGAAAAACTCCCCAAAAAACCCTTTAACAGGGAAAAAAAACAGTAGAAACCTCAGGAAGAGCAACTGAGGAGGGATCCCTCTTCCAGGACGGACAGACGTGCAATAGATGTCGTACAGAACAGATCAGCATAATAAATTAACAGTAATCCATATGACACAATGAGACAGAGAGAGAGAGAGAGAGACAGAGAGAGAGAGAGACAGAGAGAGAGAGAGAGAGACAGAGAGAGAGAGAGACAGAGAGAGAGAGAGAGAGAGAGAGAGAGAGAGATGCAGGTAATGACAGTAGCTTACAACAACATTATTGAAAGTAATAATATTATAGTTATAGTTCTGGCTACTGTGGTACAATATGTTGAAAGTATGTATTAATATCTGGCAGTATACATGTGTGACAATAGTCATATGTGTATAATAACAGTAGAAGTATGACTAATGACTAATGATGGCAGCAGCAGCAGGAGGCATCTGGCAGGACCACGGCAGCAGCACAACCACACACGTCACACTGTCCAGGCACCGCTGTGATATGAGTTAATCTGAGAGACAGTGGAGCACAAAGGCTCCGGAGAAGAAGCCGAGTTAGTGACATCCAGAATGGCCGAGTTAGCAAGATGCAGTAATAGAATACGAGAGAGAGAGAGAGAGAGAGAGAGAGAGAGAGAGAGATTTTTGATTTTTAAAACAACTTTATTAGTCTCTTTTCTTTCACTGTACCAGCAAAAGACTAATAAATTACTTCACAAGCACACAATAAATAAAATAAGTTACACGAGCACATCTCCATACATCAATTCACCATCTGCTACAGATCAGAGAACCCTCTGAAAACCCCAGACCTGCTGGAACGAGTCCAGATCATCTGCTGCTTTGTAAAAACAGAAATCCACCATTATTCTGGCCTTGATCATTTTTTTACACAGAAAAACAACATCAAGGTTCAGGTTCTCCTCCACCTTCCTCCTCCGGCTCACATACACCGCCATCTTGGCCTGTCCTAAAACAAAGTTTAAAACATGGCTTTTGTATTTGTGTTGGCGAGTGTATTTAAAACCACAAATAAAAACCTGCTTGTTAAAAACCTCTCCACATGTGGTAAAAACAGTTTGTAAAAACAGAAACAGCGTTAAAAGACGGTGACATTCATAAAAACAATGAAGGACAGTCTTTCTTTGGTCGCAGAAAGGACATTTGTCTTCCACAGATGTATTGATGATGGACACAAAGAAGTTTACAGCAACGATCCCGTGGAGGATCCTCCACTGGAGGTCCGCGTGTTTTTTACACAGTGGAGGTTTGTAAAGAGACCTCCATGACGGTCTATTTTCTGGGTCCAGACCCAGATAACTCCTCCATGGAGTGTCAGTCCGCCCGTTCAGTCTGTTTTTATTTAATGTTTTTACCATCAGCCTGTAGAGGGTTTTCCCTGAGGCCCCCTCCAGGGAGGCAGAAGGTGCAGGTTCCAAAAGAGGTCCAGAACAGTCTTTGTAGTCCGGTGCCAGGAAAATGGTAGGATAAGAGTCCTCACAATGTGGAGAAATAGTTCCATTTTTAAAACCATTTAAAAGCAGGCACTCATGTCCTGTTAGTTTTTGCCTCCAATGGTCCAGTAGCTGTTTCGTTACCCTTGTGGACCTCAGTCCCAGCCGAGCAGCCAGTCCAGCAGGGTCCTCCAGCTGAGGTCCAGCCAGCTGCACCACTTGTCCCAGCGTGGAGACTCCTGCCGTCAGCAGCAGTCTGGACAGCGTGGCCCCTCCCCAGCTGGGATTGTCCAGGACAGTTCCCCACAGGACGGGTTCCTTCAGGAGCCAGAACAGGGAGTCCGCCTGCTTCAGTCTCCATCTCCTCAGCAGGTTCCACACACTAAAAACACTCTTATAAAAACAGGGCAGAGATGATGTGCTCACAGTACTAGTGTTCATTAAAAACAGGTTAAAATCCAGCCCCAGGTTGTTAAAATGTTTCAGGATGCACTGGGCTAGAGGTCTCCACAGAGTGTCCTTTGGTCCAGTCAACAGTCTCTGTAGGAACTGGAGACAGAAGGCAGCACCTCTGCTGGCCAGATGGACCAGGCCCTGCCCCCCCTCCTCCTTAGGAAGGAAAAGGATACTCTGTGGAACCCAGTGCATCCTGTCCCAAAAGAAATCTGTTAAAACCCTCTGTACCTGAGATAGGAGAGAGACTGGAGGATCAACACAGGCCAGCCGGTGCCACAGGGCCGATGAGACCAGGTTGTTGATTATCAGGGTTCGGCCTCTGAAGGACATTTTAGGAAGGAGCCACTTCCACTTTTCGATCCGACCTTTGACCTTTTCTAGGACATTGTCCCAGTTTTTCCTGGTCCAGGTCTCATCACCCAGGAACACTCCGAGGTACTTTAGGCCACCCTTCCTCCAGATTAGACCACCCGGGAGCCTGAGCCGATCCCCCAGCCTCTCCCCCACCATCACAGCCTCACTCTTCCCCCAGTTCACCTTTGCAGAGGAGATAAAACCAAAATTTGTGACTGTATCTGTTAAAATGTCAATGTCTCTCTGTGTGTTAGTTAAAACAATGAGGTCATCAGCGTACACAGATAATTTAATAGAAACGTCACAATGAGGGAAGCGAACACCATGGAGGTTGTTCCTTAGTTTGTTCAGCAGAGGCTCGATGGCTACAGAGTAGAGCATCCCAGAGAGAGAGCAACCCTGCCTTACCCCCCTCTGAATGCTAAAAGGAGCACTCAGACCTCCGTTTATTTTCAGCACACTCGCAATGTCACTATAGAGAACCCGTATCTTGGCTATAAAGCCCGGGTTGAACCCAAAGGCAGCCAGAGTCTGCCATAAGTACTGGTGTTCAACCCGGTCAAAAGCCTTTTCCTGGTCTATGGAAATAAGACCAGTGTCTACAGCCAATGAGCTGGAGAGTTCCAAAACATCACGAATTAAAGTGACATTGTCACTTATGAGCCTGCTGGGCACACAGTAAGTCTGGTTGGGGTGGATGATGGACACCATCACCTCCCTCATTCTCAGGGCCAGAGCTTTGGACAGGATTTTATAATCCGTGCACAGCAGAGACACCGGCCTCCAGTTTTTCAGGTCTTGTAGGTCTCCCTTTTTAGGCAGCAGAGTTATCACGGCCCTCCTGCAGCTCAGAGGCAGTTTTTTGTTTTTCAAACTGTTTGTCAGTACCTCGAGCAGGTCTGGCCCTATGTCGGTCCAGAAGGACTTGTAAAAATCAACATGGAGGCCGTCTATCCCCGGAGCTCTGCCGCTCTGCAGGCTCATCAGGGCCGAGGTCAGCTCCTGAAGAGTCAGGTCTGCCTCTAGTTTGTGGTTTTTCTCGGTGCTTACCTTAGGGAGACCACTGAGGAAGCTGCTGTGCACATCTGGATTTGGTGTCCATTCACTCTTAAACAGGTCTTTGTAGAAACCGGCAGCACACTTACTGATCTCAGATGAGTCTGAGATCTCAGAGCCGCTGTCTGTACGTAAAGAGTGAGTGATTTTCTGTTGTCCATTTTTCTGCTCCAACCCAAAGAAAAACTGAGAGGGAGCATCCATCGCTGAGATGTTCAGGAACCGAGACCTGACCAGAGCTCCCTGTGCTGTAACACCCAGCAGGTTGGCTATAGACGCCTTTTTGGATTTGAGGGAGTCTAAAAGCCCTCGATCTCCTGTAGACTCTGCTAAAGATTGCAGCTCTACTACCTCGGTCTCCAGGTCTCTCATAGACCGGGTTATGTCTCTAGTGACATTACGAGTGTGCTGTTGGCAAAGCTGCTTAATTTGGGCTTTGCCAAAATCCCACCACTGCTGAATACAGCTGAAGGCAGGTTTGCTCTCCCTGTAGGATGCCCAAAAATACTTAAAAGCAGTTTTAAAACCTGGTCATTTAAAAGGCTGGTGTTAAAATGCCAATAGGCGCTTTTAAAATGTACATTTCTGATAAAAACAGAGCAGGAGAGGAGACAGTGATCAGTAAAAACAACAGGCTGAATGTGACATCTTTTAAAAATGTTCACATGGTGATTAAAACAATAAAAACGGTCCATTCTGGCCAGAGATAAAACATTTGCTCGTGAGTGACTCCAGGTGTACTGTCTATAGTCTCTGTTAAAAACCCTCCAGACATCAGACAGCTCATGTGTCTCAATGAGCTGCCTGATTCTGTGGGACGAGGCAGGATGAGGCTCAGGATGATTCCTGTCCAGGTTGTGATCAACTGTACAGTTAAAATCACCCCCCAAAAACATAAAATCATCACTATTAAGAGTTCTGAAAGTATCAGATAAAATGTTTAAAAATGCCATCCTCTCCACACCATTGGTGGGAGCATAGACATTTAAAAACACCATCTTCAACCTTTCAAACTGAGCTTTTACTTTTAATAAAACACCTGGAATGACTTCCTCCACCTCATAAGAAACGGGTTAAAACCTTCTGGAGAATAAAATCCCCACCCCCCCATTGCAGCTGGATTTGTGGCTTAAAATGACCCCCCCATTAAAAGCCCTCCTCCAGTCACTCTCATTGTCAGCAGTACTGTGGGTCTCCTGTGAAAACATCACATCTACTCTCCTCAGCTCCATTAATTTAAAAATAGCCGCTCTCTTAAAATCAGCCCTAGCTCCATTTACATTAAAGTGCTGATTTTAAAATCACACATGGATAAAAGAGAGACAACAATTAAAAGACCAATCCGTAAAAAAGAGCAGCACCAGATGCTTTTAACAGTCATCTTCATCAGTTATGATTTGTGCTTTCACTCTTAAAACCATTTTCTTTAACCTGTAAACCTCCTGTTCTGTGAGCACATCATCACCTCCTCTACCAGACTTCCTGGTCAGAGGTTTGGCTGACTGGATGAAGAGTCTGAGGTCAGAGAAGTGGTCTCTGACCTCAGGCAGCCTGGCCCCTTTAGTTCTCTCCAGGAACGTTTTAATATCAGCAGGAGAGTAAAATGACTGAGAGTCCTGAGACTGGGAGGAGTCACCCTCTGCTGACGCTTTGGTCATCCTCCTGGTTTTTATACTATTTTGCACACATTCAGGGTTCTTTCTTTTCTGCCACATTTTTAACATTTCCTCATCAGACATATCTTCATCGTCAATGATGTCATCATACGTAGATGAGTTCACATTCATTGGTTCACTGTTAAGAACAGATACACTTTCTTAAGCTGTCTCTGGCTGATTCTTATCGCTGTTTCCCAGGACACCTCTGTCCTGTCCCCCACCACTGGAAACCGCGGGGGGGTCGCTACTCGCGGACGAGGCCGCAAGGACCGAAGGTACCGGAGTACTCGGGACCGGGACAACCAGGTCCGGATCCCGCGCCCGCCCCCCCGCCACCGGAGGGACCGGAGCCGAAACCGGCGCCGGAGTCTCCGGGACTGGGACCAGGGGTGCCGCGGCGGCCGCTGCCGGAACTCCGCCATCAGCAGCGGGAGCTGCAGCAGCAGCAGCCCACTGCTCTCCACCTTTCTCCGGGCAAGAGTGGATCAAGTGTCTCTCTGCCCCACATCCAAAACATTTCATGGTCTCTGATGACGCAAACACCATATAATTAAAGCCCTCGACTTTAAAGTTAAAGGACAGGTTCAAATCACTGTTATTGTCTCTCAGGATCATGTATACCTGCCTCCTGTGACACACTACATGTTTTAACTTAGGTCATTTACACCCTAAAGAAACCATCTTTATCGCTGACACTAGTTGACCATATTGGGACAGCTCTTTAGCCAACACCTCATTCTTGATGAACGGAGGAGCATTCGATATGACCACTTTGGTAGCCGGGCTGACGAGGGGGAGAACAGGAGTAAACGTGTCTTGAATTACTACACCTTTCTCCACCACCTCGCCAACCTTAGCCGTGCTGTCAAGGAACATGACGATAGCTCCGTTCATCCGGGAGGCCGACCTTACGCTGCTGTACCCGACCACATCTCCCACCGCCAGCCCCGATTCTTCCATGGAGCACCGCACCGCCGGCACGAGCTTGATAGCATGACAGCGGGTCAGCTTCTCAAACTCGGCCGGAGGTGTCTCCACCACGGGCGAGGTGCCACAAACGCGCACGCTGCCCACACACACACAAACACCCCTCCACCAACACCTCCACCACCCCTATATTACACACCACTATGTATATGCACACCTATAATACATACACCCAGAGAGAAAAGTTAGAAAAAGTTGTTAAACACCACAAAAATACTGAACAAACAATTCACCACGTTCTCAGCTCCACACTCAGTCCGCCATTCTCACAGAGAGAGAGAGAGAGAGAGAGAGAGAGAGAGAGAGAGAGAGAGAGGGAGAGAGAGGGAGCCCGGTGTATTATAGGGGGGTCCTCCGGCAGACTAGGCCTAAGTCAGCCTAACTAGGGGCTGGTACAGGGCAAGCCTGAGCCAGCCCTAACTATAAGCTTTATCAAAGAGGAAAGTCTTAAGTCTAGTCTTAAATGTGGAGACGGTGTCTGCCTCCCGGACCGTAACAGGAAGATGATTCCACAGGAGAGGAGCCTGATAGCTGAAGGCTCTGGCTCCTGATCTACTTTTGGAGACTTTAGGGACCACGAGTAACCCTGCGTTCTCAGAGCGCAGTGTTCTGGTGGGATAATATGGCACTATGAGCTCTCTAAGATATGACGGAGCTTGACCATTTAGAGCTTTATAAGTTAACAGTAGGATTTTAAATTCAATTCTGGATTTTACAGGGAGCCAGTGCAGAGAAGCTAAAACAGGAGAAATATGATCTCGTTTCTTAGTTCCTGTTAGTACACGTGCTGCTGCATTCTGAATTAGCTGGAGAGTTTTTAAGGACTTACTAGAGCTACCTGATAATAGAGAGTTACAGTAATCCAGCCTAGAGGTAACAAAAGCGTGGACCAATTTTTCTGCATCTTTTCGGGTCAGGATAGGCCTAATTTTCGCAATATTACACAGATGAAAAAATGCAGTCCGTGAGGTTTGTTTTAAATGAGAATTAAAAGACAAATCTTGATCAAATATTACTCCGAGGTTTCTTACGGTAGTGCTAGAGGCCAGAGCAATGCCATCTAGAGAAACTATGTCATCAGATAAAGAGTCTCTGAGTTGTTTGGGGCCAAGAACAATAACTTCAGTTTTGTCTGAATTTAACATCAGGAAATTGGTGCTCATCCAAGTTTTTATGTCTTTAAGGCAGTTATGAAGTTTAGTTAATTGATTACTTTCTTCTGGCTTCATCGATAAATACAACTGAGTATCATCCGCATAACAATGGAAATTTATAGAGTGATTTCTAATGATGTTACCTAAAGGAAGCATATATAGAGTAAATAGGATTGGTCTGAGCACAGAACCTTGCGGAACTCCAAAACAAACTTTGGTACGTAAGGATGATTCATTATGAACGTCAACAAACTGAAAACGATCAGATAAATAAGATTTAAACCAGCTTAGTGCAGAACCTTTTAGGCCAATTAAGTGATCCAGTCTCTGCAGTAGAATTTGATGGTCAATTGTGTCAAACGCCGCACTAAGATCTAATAAAACAAGTACAGAGACGAGTCCTTTGTCTGAAGCAATCAGAAGGTCATTTGTAATTTTAACCAGTGCTGTCTCAGTGCTATGATGCACTCTAAATCCTGACTGAAATTCCTCAAATAAATTATTATCATGGAGAAAATCACACAGCTGGTCTGCGACTACTTTCTCAAGGATCTTTGACATAAAGGGAAGATTAGATATTGGTCTATAGTTGGCTAACACCTCTGGATCCAGGGTGGGCTTTTTTAGTAGAGGTTTAATTACAGCTACCTTAAAAGACTGTGGTACATAGCCTGTTAATAAGGATATATTGATCATATCTAATATATGAGTGTTAACTAAAGGAAAGACCTCCTTAAGTAGCCTAGTTGGGATGGGGTCTAAGAGACACGTTGATGATTTAGATGAAGAAATCACTGCTGTCAATTCTTGAAGAGAAATTGGGGAGAAGCAATCTAAATATATATTAGGTCTTACAGCTGTGTTTGAGGTTAGATAGGTACTATCTGAGGACAGGAGGTCATGAATTTTGCCTCTAATAGTTAGAATTTTGTCATTAAAAAAGATCATAAAATCATTACTGCTAAGGGCTAAAGGAATACAAGGCTCAATAGAGCTTTGACTCTCAGTCAGCCTGGCTACAGTGCTGAAAAGAAACCTGGGGTTGTTCTTGTTTTCTTCTATTAATGCTGAGTAATAGTTTGCTCTGGCATTGCGGAGGCCCCTCTTATAAGTTTTGAGACTGTCTGTCCAGATTAAACGAGATTCTTCCAGTTTGGTCAATCGCCAATTCCTTTCAAATTTTCGCGATATTTGTTTTAACTTATGGGTTTGAGAGTTATACCAAGGAGCGAACTTTCTTTGCTTTGTTAACTTCTTTTTAAGAGGAGCTACAGAGTCAAGTGTTGTTCGCAGCGAGCCTACGGCGCTATCGACAAAATGATCAATTTGGGAGAGGTTAAAGTCGGTACAGGAAACCTCTGTTACTGAAGGACTTGGTATTGAATTTAACGACGGAGAAATCATTTCCTTAAATTTTGCAACAGCACTATCTGATAAACATCTAGTATAGTAACTGTTGCTGAGTGGTGTGTAATCAAGTAAAAAGAAATCCAAAGTAATCAGATAATGATCCGATAGCGAGGGATTCTGTGGAAAGACTTTTAGGTTATCAATTTCAATTCCATACGTCAGAACTCGATCGAGGGTAGTTTAGGGCTGATTAACAGACTAGAGTTAAAAATGGCTGCAACTCCCCCTCCTCGGCCGCTGCCTCGAGGAATGTGGGTATTATTATGACTGGGAGGAGTGGACTCATTTAGACTAACATATTCATCTGGACACAGCCAGGTTTCAGTGAGACTGAGTAAATCAATATGATTATCTGATATTAATTCGTTTACTAACACTGCTTTAGACGATAGAGACCTGATATTTAACAGTCCGCATTTGATTCTCCTGTTTTGTCTTTCTGTCACAGAACAGGTTTTAATTTTTATGAGGTTGTTATGTACAACTCCTCTTTGTTTAATTTTAAATTTAAATAATTTAGGTGGTCGGGGGACAGACACCGTTTGTATAAAACTATGAAAACTATGGCTGGGTAACTGAACTAGAAGCTCAGAGAGGCGTATAGGACTGTGATTCTGAGTCCTGATCTCAACTCTGGGTTGTCAGGGATTTAAATTACTAATAAAGTTTGCCAGGTTTCTAGAGATGAGAGCAGCTCCATCCAAAGTGGGATGAATGCCGTCTCTCCTAATAAGACCAGGTTTTCCCCAGAAAGTTTGCCAATTATTAATGAAACCCACATTGTTTGCTGGACACCACCTGGACAGCCAGCGATTAAATGATGACATGCGGCTAAACATGTCATCACTGGTCAGATTTGGGAGGGGTCCAGAGAAAACTACGGAGTCCGCCATCGTTTTTGCATATTCACACACCGAGGCAATATTAATTTTAGTGACCTCCGATTGGCGTAACCGGGTGTCACTTCTAGAGAAGGAAATGACTTTTCAGAGTCCCACAGTCAGTGCAACTGTAACCGTCGTGTTTTCTTACAATCTCGTCACCTGCCATCCAACTGCTTTCTCCTTTCTTGTGATATTCTAGTGATATATGACTCGATGACTCGAGGTCGATCTCACAGCCTTAACAGGTTTATTGAAGATACACCTCACAACTTCACACTCTGCAACAATGAGACAGCAGCACAGAACAGTTCACCAAACCTCCTTATACTTCTCCTCAGATAGACATCATACCGAACTTTCTGTGTGTGTGTGAATTGTTTTTGAACATTCTTCTCTTGACCTCATTCTACCCATTGAAGGTTGTATAAAAGAAAACATATTTTGCCTCTAACCTGACTGTGTGTGTGTGTGTGTGTGAGCGTGTGTGTGAGTGTGTGTGTGTGTGTGTGTGTGTGTGTGTGTGTGTGTGTGTGTGTGTGACTTCCCATAAACGGCTCCAGTTCACAGGAAAACAAGATAAAGAAGTGGCACTGATGATGAATCAAGTCCGATTTCCTGTGAAACGTTTGAGTTCTTAATAACTTTGTGCAAGTTTTATGAGGTGGAGGCTTCAAATAAGCCCTCTGGGGTTTTTTGCCTCTCCCTGCACTGTATCTTATTTTTTAATTATTGTTTTGTGTTTTATTTGTGCAACAAGTTAACTAAACATGACAAAAACCCACATCATTCGCTGGACACCACCTGGACAGCCAGAGATTAAATGATGACATGCGGCCGACATCGTTTTTGCGTATTCACACACTGAGGCAATATTAATTTTAGTGACCTCCGATTGGCGTAACCGGGTGTCATTGCCGCCGACGTGAATAACAGTCTTACTGAATCTATGTTTAGCTTTAGCCAGCAGTTTTAAATTTGATTCCCTGGCCCCAGGGATACATTTGACTATGGCCGCTGGTGTTGCTTACTTCACGTTTCTCAGAATAGAGCTGCCAATAACCAGAGTTTTATCCTCAGCGGGTGTGTTGCTATGTTATGTGGCTCCGCACTGGCTACAGGGGGCAGGCTAACTACCGCAGCTACTGAATGGTTTTCCATGGTGTGGAGCCGCGCTTCTAATTCACTAAGCCTCGCCTCCAACACAGCAAATAAGCTTATTACACTTATTACAATTACCACTGTCGCTAAAGGAAGCAGAGGCATAACTGAACATTTGGCACACCGAGCAAGAAAGAGCAGAGGGAGAAGCCATCGCTAACTGTAAAGCTAATGTAGCTACCAAGGCTAGTAACGTGCAAACAACAGCTAAAGGCCAAAACACACCGGCAGCGTCATATGACGGTGGCGTCATTGACGCGAGTCAAGTGCCGCCCCCAAAACACACTAAATGCGTCGCGCTGCGGGGCGTCAACCAGATTTCTGTTGCACACTCCAGTCCGCTAGGTGGCGGTACTGGTTGCCAACCGCCGGTTAGAACAAAAGACGAGGAAGAAGATGGGGCACAAGAATAAAAACACACAACACAGGACAACCACGACAATGACGGTACGTTGCTTATTGTAGTTGTTTGTAAATAGAAAATAATGGGGGCAGCTGTTTTGACACACGTCGTACGCCGCCGGTGTGTTTTGGCCTGAAGAGATTAGCAGGGAAGTCGCAAAAAGGAGGAGAGCTATAGGTGCTTAAACAGAACTAGTGTGGGTTAGACTAGAAGTAGATGTTAAAGCAACTGAAGTGAGAAAGCAGGCTAATAGAATTCACCAGAGCAGTACAGAGACACTGTCACAGAAACACCAGAAATGACACAACTCGCTTACCGCAATATGTCAGCACGTCAGTGTTTGAGGGAGTGAAATGCAGCCCGCATTGAATTCTCCTGTTTTGTCTTTCTGTCACAGGAGAGGTTTTAATTTTTATGAGGTTGTTATGCACAACTCCTCTTTGTTTAATTTTAGATTTAAATAATTTAGGTGGTCGGGGGACAGACACCGTTTGTATGAAACTATGAAAACTATGGCTGGGTAACTGAACTAGAAGCTCAGAGAGGCGTATAGGACTGTGACTCTGAGTCCTGGTCTCAACTCTGGGTTGTCAGGGATTTAAATTACTAATAAAGTTTCCAGGTTCCTAGAAATGAGAGCAGCTCCATCCAAAGTGGGGTGAATGCCGTCTCTCCTAATAAGACCAGGTTTTCCCCAGAAAGTTTGCCAATTATTAACAAAACCCACATCGTTTGCTGGACACCACCTGGACAGCCAGCGATTAAATGATGACATGCGGCTAAACATGTCATCAGAGGTCAGATTTGGGAGGGGTCCAGAGAAAACTATGGAGTCCGACATCGTTTTAGCATATTCACACACCGAGGCAATATTAATTTTAGTGACCTCCGACTGGCGTAATTGGGTGTCACTTCTAGAGAAGGAAATGACTTTTTCACAGTCAGTGCAACTGTAACCATCGTGTTTTCTCACAGTCTATGTGTGTGTGTGTGTGTGTGTGTGTGTGTGTGTGTGTGACTTCCCATAAACGGCTCCAGTTCACTGGAAAACAAGATAAAGAAGTGGCACTGATGATACATCAGGTCCAACTTCCTGTGTAATGTTTGAATTAATAACTTTGTCACTGATAAAGATCAGATTGACTTTCTTAAGGCCACACCAGGGAAATTCACACGTTCCAGCAGCTCAAGATACAAAAACAAATAATACTAATGCTCCCAGCACCAAGGTGTCGGAATTCATGGAACACCGTTTCCCTGCTGTTCCTCCTTTGGAAGTTGACCTGATGATGATTTTTTCAGGTCGCCCATTAAACACATATACCTGCTGAACATCAGCATATCAGCATTGTCATTGTGAGCATGTTAGCATGTTAGCTCAAAGTGCTACTGTGCTTCAATAAGCTGCAGATTGGTGTTGTGTCGATGAAGGTGTAAGGTTGACAAAATGCTTACATGAGTACGAGCATTTTGTCTGAGACTTTTTGTGGTGTTGCGTTGTCTTCTCTTTTGATGGATCTAAGCAGTGTCGGGGGAACTACGTTTAAATGGTAGTTTACCACACTGGCTTCTTCACTATGAGAAGTAGTTAAATTATCTCAACTGCCTCCAACAAGTGTTTAGCTTGTCAGAGTACAAGTATTTTAAAGAAAGTAGTTTAACTACATACAAACTACACAGGAAATGCTTTCAGTCTGAGTCTGGGATCTCATATTGTTACACAGCAGCTCCTTTTTAAACAGGAGTTGTGCAAATTTGCAGGAAAGCCCAATCAGTGTTTTTTCAGCATTGGCAGTATAAAAACAAAATCGGGGAGTGCAGCAAAATGCCGCCTACCTACTTTTGTTTATACAGAATGTGCCTTTTTCGGGGCAATGGGGGGCGTGAGCAAGTAACAAAACGTGTAGCTCAGCGTGTGACGTAAACAGTGACGTGGGAGGGAAGCCGCGGCTGGTCAGTCCTTCAGCGATTCTCTCGTAAGTCGGCCCGTTCTTCACCATCCCCGTCATCTGACGGTTAATGGCCTCTTCGTTTGCGAGGACAAGGAGGGCGCGCAATTCAATTCAATTTTATTCATAAAGCCCAATATCACAAATCACAATTTGCCTCACAGGGCTTTACAGCATACGACATCCCTCTGTCCTTATGACCCTCACAGCTGATCAGGAAAAACTCCCCAAAAAATCCTTTAACGGGGAAAAAACGGTAGAAACCTCAGGAAGAGCAACTGAGGAGGGATCCCTCTTCCAGGACGGACAGACGTGCAATAGATGTCGTACAGAACAGATCAACATGATAAATTAACAGTAATCCGTATGACACAATGAGACAGAGAGAGAGAGAGACAGAGAGAGACAGAGAGAGAGAGAGAGAGAGAGAGAGAGAAGGAGAGAAGGTGCCCGGTGTATTATAGGGGGTCCTCCGGCAGACTAGGCCTAAGTCAGCCTAACTAGGGGCTGGTACAGGGCAAGCCTGAGCCAGCCCTAACTATAAGCTTTATCAAAGAGGAAAGTCTTAAGTCTAGTCTTAAATGTGGAGACGGTGTCTGCCTCCCGGACCGTAACAGGAAGATGATTCCACAGGAGAGGAGCCTGATAGCTGAAGGCTCTGGCTCCTGATCTACTTTTGGAGACTTTAGGGACCACGAGTAACCCTGCGTTCTCAGAGCGCAGTGTTCTGGTGGGATAATATGGCACTATGAGCTCTCTAAGATATGATGGAGCTTGACCATTTAGAGCTTTATAAGTTAACAGTAGGATTTTAAATTCAATTCTGGATTTTACAGGGAGCCAGTGCAGAGAAGCTAAAACAGGAGAAATATGATCTCGTTTCTTAGTTCCTGTTAGTACACGTGCTGCTGCATTCTGAATTAGCTGGAGAGTTTTTAAGGACTTACTAGAGCTACCTGATAATAGAGAGTTACAGTAATCCAGCCTTGAGGTAACAAAAGCATGGACCAATTTTTCTGCATCTTTTCGGGTCACGATAGGCCTAATTTTAAATCCGTTGCTCCGAAGGGCTAGTTTCATATCCACTACCCCTACACGCAAAAAGGAATTGGGGACCCCTCGCGGGAACGCGCAAATGTAGGGGTAGGGCTAAGGGGGGGTATTTGGACGGGTCCAAAGTTTTACATATGTGGAATTGGCCCTAATTTTTCTAACATAATAGAGTCCGTTTATAATGACACATCTAGCTCAGTAGCACTCCCTCAGGGCACCGCCCCTCATTTCACCATGAGGTGTTAAACAAGGATGCAACTTCTTCCCATTCTTCTTTATTTTGGCAGCAGAAATGCAAGCAATTCATATTAAAAAATCTGATGTTGCCAAACTGAATGTTTTTGATAAACAGATAGTTATAAGCCAGCTGGCTTCATAAAAAAAATAGAACAAATCCCCAAAGTCTTTGAATTAATTGATGTGTTTTCTAAAGCATCAGGTTGAACACTTAATCACAATAAATAAAATATCTTGGAATTCATAACCAAAGATGCAAAAACCAGTGAAACCTTAAATTTACAAGACAAAATTTGAATGTAAATCTAAGCTCAAGATGTGGTTCCAAAGGGACCTGACAGTCTTTGGTAAATGGACCTGCATTTGTATAGCACCTTTCTAGTCATCCAACCACTCAAAGTGCTTTTTACACTATGAGTCACATTCACCCATTCACACACATTCATACACTGGTGGCAAAGGCTACCATACAACGTGCCAGGTGGTTTTTAACACAGTAACACACTGATGGAATTTGGGGTTCAGTATCTTGCGCAAGGTCACTTCAGCAGGCAGACTGGAGGAGCCGGGGATTGAACTGATGATCTTTCAATTGGTGGATGAGCCGCTCCACCTCTGAGCCACAGCCGCCCCAGCCAGGACTGGCTATCTTTGGAAGAACATACTTAAGACAAAACTCTATACCAAGCATTTCTTTGAACAAACCTCTGGGGAGACAACACCAAATACAGTTTTTGTTCAGCAGGAAAGATTTTAGCCACTTTAATTTTAACACAGCATTTAAATATGATTTTCAGGTTGAAACACTTCCAACCAAACAGATGTTGTTATGTTGGAAACTCATGTACACACACGATTTTACTCCTCATCAAACCCCAATCTGGAACAACAGATATGTGCAATGGCTACTTACAGCACTGGATGGATGAAAGTATCTGGTCAGTGACCCGTCTAATCAATGACCAGGGATGTTGGCGATCTTATGAGAACTTTAGCTCGAAACACAACACAACTTGAACACGTGATCAATTTGATGAACTTATCAGAGCGATCCCTGAGTCAGTCAGAATGTTAGCCCAAAACATAGAAACACACTCAGGTGTGATAAATCCACCTGCACTCCATTTTAATGGTCTTGATTTTCCGGCTGAGGAAAATTCAAATAAAGTCATACGTAATCACCTGAAGAATAGAAACTCCATTATCCAGCTCTCTTCTTAAATCAGACATTATCAAATATATAATATGTCTTAACTTATATATTTAAGCCCCGAGACAAATGAAGTTTATTCCATAATTATGAATAATGTCTATCCATCCAGTGAGCTGCTGAGAATGAGATTAGGTATTGATCATAAGAACTGTGTCTTCTGTCAAACTGAAACTACTGATCATCTGTTGTTCCACTGCACACACTCTGCAGGACTGGCTGTCAACCTAAACCCACCTCACTAACTCTCACAAGAGAAAATGTTGTGTTAAAGGACACCATGGGCCAGATCTACTAAGATCCCAATTAGCCTGTACTAATTTGCCTGCGCAATCTAGAATTTTTCGGGTTAGGGGGCTGAACCACGGTTTGCATGTGATTTACTAAGAGTGACTGCGTAAATGACAAGAGGTGCAAACATGTTGGAGACACCCTATTTAAATGAGGGTTTTGCGTGTTTTATGGTTTGCAGCACGGCGAGTTTGGAGAGAAAGCGCAAAGTGAAATTTGACCCTATGGAATTAGAGGTGTTGGTAGATGAGGCCAATAAACACTGAAATGAGCTACAGCAAAGAAACCTGACTGTCTCACAAACGCTATATCACTAGGACCGCCAGGATCACAGTGCCCCTCCAAGCGCCACGACCGTCATATGTAACTTCATTGTTTATGCTTCCCGTGTGCTCAGAAGCACACAAAATGCATTTTTGAGTCATTTACAAGAAGCTATGATAAAATAAAATATTACAGACTATAGAATAGGACTGACAACCTCTCCAATGTCTCGTGACAATTAATTAACACTATTTGTCGGCTTTTTATAATTTTGCTGCTGCGCTGTGTCTCCAGTTGAAAGTGGTGATTTGCTAAATACATTCTACAATAATAAATTAGATTAACTTTTGGTTTATAATATTGTTGGCTATATTACGCATTTTAATAAAAGAATAAAAGAAATAAACACCGAAATAATTAGTGGAAACTATTTTTTTTTTATTGATACTCCTCCTCTCTGACATACTAACACACACACACACACACATTGAAAACGCAATTGAATGAATGAATGAATGAACACTGGAAGCAGTTCAGCCGCAGTCCTGCCGGCTGGTGCGGTCACTGTTGAGATTACATTTGTTTTTTATTATTAACAGAATGTTTTTTTATTGACTGTATGAATGGTTTCGTTTTCAAATAAATATTTGGAAATTAAAATGTATGCTTTGGTGTACTTTTACAGAGTTTTGCAATATGTATAGCCACCTGTTTGTATCAAAATGTATAATTTTCAGCAGTGGTGTGTGTAACTGCGGCCGCGGTCTGAGTTATAAATGCTCAGTTTAGTGTGTTTCATCTTTGTAACTTAAAGGCTTCAGAAAACATTCACGCACATTTTGAGGAAAAGACATCGGAAGAGAAGCTTGTAGGTTTTATCTAAACAGAATTATTTGCATTATAAAAACCCAAACAGTGTGTCAGACCGTCGTGGCGGTTCCAGTGTTAATGATTGTTTCCTCATTCATACCAAAAATGTTCACACGAGGGTGAAAAATGCATTCTCTGCGTCTTCTTTCATCGTTTTGATGTCTTCTTGCAACAATAACCGCAGTGGTGGACTAAGAGTCTCATCCTACTCTCTAATGTGCTATGTGTGAGCTCAGTCCTGCGTGTTCTTTAATGAAGCAATAGGAGAAGATATTCGGTCTCAGTTAATGTAGTTTATTAAGCAGTAAAGGAATAAAATTACAGAGCTCTGGGTCTCAACTTCACGTCCCTGACGAACAACAAAGGTGTGTCAGTTCACGAAGTCTGACCTCCTGTCCTTCCCTGACCCAGTATATTTGAGCGTAACAGAGTGTCATTGTGCACGCAAGGCGTTGTCCTCTTCTCATTGGCAGTTCCACTTCCTCCTTCACCACACCACGCCCCTGCCTCCTGTTAATCTGACTCCTTCCCGCTGGCGGTGGGGGCGTGGTTCCTGTTTTGAAAGACAAGAGAACAACACAACTCCCTACACGTGCTGTACCTTACTATCTGTATATCACTTTCTATTCTTTTTACCATATATGAAACTAATTATCTAAGCATTGCGGTATGTGCTCCTCAGACTTCATGTCTCTTCCTCTCCTGTACTTCTCCACTTCTGCAAAGCAAACACATTCATATCAGCTGAAATCATCTCAGTATTCTCATTGTTCACACATCTAAAACTTATATAGTGAAACACAACTTATAGTAAAACACATAAAATGATTCTATTCCCAACAGCAGCCATGTGTGCGCAATTACACATACAAACCGTTTGCACCTCCCTTTGACACGTGTTAAATATATACACAGTTTCTATGAACAAAACTGCTTTCAGGTTTGATAAATCACTTTCCGTGTGCTAAATTAATATATTTACATGTTTTCCTCCCAGTACACACAATTGCGTGTAAACGCCCCATATTGCTGCAAACGTACTAACTGAAAGCAGACGCGCTATTTTGCACCTTTGAAAGACGCAACCCTTAGTGCGCACTTTTAGCACATCAGTTTGTACATTTTTTTGCGCGTGCAATGAGTCTGAACACGTTTTTATACTTGCAAACCTTTAGTAGATCCGGCTCTAACTGTGATCTGACTGAACAACCTGATACTGGTGCACACACACATCCAAATGGAGGAAGACAAAGGCCCTTTTTCTGTTTTTAAAAAGACTCTTATGGACGATCAGCTCAGTGCTTTGACACTAATGGGAATAAACATGCAAAGTCTCCTCACAGCATATGAAAGATGAAAATATCCGAGGACCCCGAGAGAAAGAGTGCAGAACTATGAATTTGCTTTATTTGTTTTCACTGTCTTTATGTTAAATGTTAAATGTGCATTGTAGGTTGAGACGTGTTCGTTGTGGTTTGTGTGTTGATGTTTTGTGAATGATTCATTTTCAATAAACAATCAATCAAATAAACAGAGGAGCTCCTGCAGCTCCCTCCTCTCTGGCTCTCTGATGTCACAGTGTGGAGCCTCAACACGCCAAGAGGAGGAGCACAAGGCTGCTCAGCTTACAGTGTGCTTAAAGGTTATTATGGGATGTATGCCCAGTGGAACGAAAAAGTGTCAGGAGCTTCTTTCTGATTGGTTGAGAGACGTTATCACACACTGAGACTGATGTTCACTGTTTCACTTCCTGTTCTTTGCCTTTAAAAATGCCTCTCAGCACCTCCTCTCTCCACTGCTCCTCGTCAGACGATCAGAACACATCAGCTGAAGAGAACCCTCTCTCACTTCACACTGTAAGTGACAATAATTATCATATGCTCAGTGTTAATTTTGGCAGCTATTGTCAATTTAGTTTTAGTCATTACATGAATTACATGAGGTCTGTATTAAGTATCATCACACATGTATTTGCTCAATTTCTTACTCTTACTGAACTAATAATTTATTCTTTGTAAATCACAACTAGTTGGTCATGGTATTAAGTTATTGGGTCTAATCCCGAGGCTACGCCGAGTGCGGACACGTAATTCAATTGTTTATAGTAGAGTGTTATTCTGGCAGCAAATGCTCCGCGTCAGCAAGGCTGAAATCATGCACCCGGTGTAGCCTCTGGGTTAGTAGAGAGCTTCTACATTCCTTAGAGAAAAGACAATGTATTACGAGGCAGTTCTGATCTAGATATCAGTAACTTCAGATCAAGACCCACTAATTGCTTATTAAGGATTTACCAAGAAATAATAAATAAATTCAATTTTCAGTAAGATAAGAAATTGTTGAATACATATACACATTTGTAATGATGCTAAATAAACACATTAATGATCAGTAATACATGCACATATTATTTGTGTATTATTGGCGAACATGTCTCACCCCAACTAGTGTTACAAGAACTTTTAGTTGTTATATATGTCCTTTATATATGTTCCTTCATTTCATTTAGGCTAATACTGGCATAAGGAATTGATATTAAAGTCACATGTTTTAATTATCAAGTGTTGAAGCCATTTGGATGATGTAAATATTCTATCAGATGCAGCTCGATACACCAAACTTGCTTGAGAAAAGCCACATACATGTCTAATACAATAAAGTGTGTTTTTTTTGTCCAGTAATTTATCACGAGCAATTTAGTCCAAAAAATGGATCAATGAAAACAAAACATAACGTCCAGTTTAGTTTTTAGTCACTAAGATCTATATCAAACTTATTTTCACACACGGAAGTAAATAGTGATCAACTTCCGTTTTTTTGTGCGTGACTTCCGGTCAGCCACTTTCCTTCATGCTTTCCCTTACCGGAGCTAACGGTGCAAGCTAATTTTTTTTTCAGTTTTCAATTGTTTATGTTAGTCAATCAGTTAGTTAGTTAGTTAGTTAGTTAGTTAGTCTGTGTATTTTGTATAACGTTAGATAACTGTGCCCACGTTTCCGTTATAACGGAAATTTATTCCCTCTAAACGCGAATAAATCGCACGTCAGTCATAAACTATGAACCAAAAAAGCACAATCTATCCCGAGTGAGACAAACTGCTTGATCCCCGTCTCCAGTGTACCAGCAGAGAACCTGCAGAACCGAATCAGTGAAAAAACACAGCGGGCTACACAGCCTCTCTACCTGAGCAGCTGAAGCTGCGGCTCACACCCTCGACACACAGACACACAGACAGTGCTTCTGCATGCCAGCCACACGTGTGCGCAACTGTGAGAAATAAATATGTGAGGTGTACGCTGCTTTTCTATCTTTTTTCCCTTTTCTTTCTTTCTGTCAGCGACATACACTCCTAACACAGGACGGGTTGTTTTAATTGACTGAGTTGATCATTAAGCCATAGTGATGCGCGGATCGGCTCTGATAGCACCTGAATCAGCATGTACGCATCAACCATCCAGCCGTTACAACATGATTGAGCTAGCAAAGCAGTTTTGTGTTGCTATGTGTGGTATTTATTCAGTTTTGGGAAATCACAATGTCTAGAAAGCATCAGTGGCTGCAGCTGACAGGGACAGCTAACGTTAACACTAGCAGCAAAGCTAACATCAGGACGTCATCTGTTAAAAGCCTCCCGTTGTCGGATACGACATGAAACTACTCCAATTAGCTCAATCATGTTGTAACTAAGACATCCACTGGAGAAAATATTTTTTTCATGGACCGTTTATTGAGTTATTACAGACACCGCTAACGGCTGACGGCTAACAGCTAACGGTTAGCCTAGCTAATCTACGATAACCATGTTATTAATTACACACAGAGAAAATACTAATGTTTGTTCAATCATTGTGTTTATAGACTTTACAAACATCAGATTAGTCTAAACGGTGATATAGTGACGTGAAAAATGTGCTATATGTATATATATATATATATACAGCTAAACTCAGCAAGGTAAACAACAAGGCGATTCCCATTTACACAGTGGAAAGAGTGCTGGACCAGAAGTGTCGCACAAAAAAACGGAAGCTGGCTGCGTTCTGTTTTGCCTCCGTGTTTCCGTGAAAAATAAGGTGGATATCAAACTTATTTTCAGCTCATTATCATCATGGGAAAAAGTGTAGACGAATACTTTTCGTTAAAATTTTAGACGACGGCCCTGGCCGTGGCACAACTGGCTGGGGCACCTGCACCATACACCGGCGACCTGGGTTCGGGTTCGAGTCCCGCCCTGTGGTCCTTTCTGGATCCCACCCCATCTCTCCATCTCACTCGCTTCCTGTCATTTTATACTGTCCTATCTGATTAAAGGCATAAAAAGCCCCAAAAAATATACTAAAAAAAAATTAGACAACAAAATGAATACTGGCTGCTACTAATACCAGATCATATTTATTTTCCTGTGAAAAAACTGCTGTCGTATCTTATGTAGCTTTGACTGCATTCATCCAGTGCATGGTAGGTGGATAGAACCAAATGAGCAGAAACAGTCTCTCCGAGATAATTCCATGGCAAATTACTTAGCGCTTTTCTCTTAGATATGAGCAGACATGATACAACAGTTCAGTAATGGCAAAAAACCCTTTGGGTCATTTGTAGTAATATAAAGTAAAAGCAAAGTGACAATCAGGCTGTTGGGTCAACAGATCATAGTGCAGGCAAAGGACATTTAGGCTACATCACAAGCTTCAGGAAATGAAGGTGTATCATGAAAGACTCCACCATGGCACCATTTCTGCCTTCACAGCCCAGGGCTCGATTCAGAGACACACATAGTCACACAAGAGCAGTCATCTCCTCAAGACTGCAGGAAACATGACTATCTTGAGTCTATCTTTGTTCATCTTCTTGTTATTTCTAACTATGGACAGATCTAAAGGCAACCTTAGAAAAGACAGAGAAGGATGTCGTTTTTGCATTTTTTAGTCGTGAAGAAAACATTTAGCCTGTAAAACCACACATTCCAAGGATTTATTAATTTATTTATTTTTATTAATTTAAATAATGGCGTCAAGCCAAACTTTGCTATCCTCTTCCCCTGAGTCTAATGGAGAAAGGACAGCACTGGAGCTAGCACTATAGCTGTCCTACTTCCATATCCAGCAGCATCTTAAGGTCTAGGTACAGTCAGGCGGTGGTGAGCAGCTAGCGGCGAGTGCTTGCCGCCTGTTGACAAAAATTGTGTTGTGCGGCCACGAACCTCCCAAAAATTGAGACCGCGCAGCAAGGCGCACATTGAGCTCCACAGGGATCTTGTTGCGGTACCTTGCGGTAATATGCCAGGGAACACGTCGTGCACTAGCAACTTTTTTTTCACCTTTACCGCGTTACTATTGACTACACCTGAGCCTTTAGTGTTTGGTTTTCTTTTCTTTTCTCTAAACTGCTGTTACCACTTCACTTGAAGTTTCTTGTCAGCTCCGACTAGTGAAGAAAATGAGCAAACTTCCACACATCATCAGAACAGTATGTACTTGCATGCTGATAATTATCATGTGGTGAGGCAGGCAGCTACCAGTGTTAACTTTGGCAGCTATTTTCAATTTAGTTTTAGTCATTACATGAATTTAGTTGTAAGTCTAAGTCATATTTTAGAAATTTCTGTCTTCCCAAAGCCAGTTGGCTTGGAATCTATTGGATTAGAACACCAACTTCGTTCAGGAGGTTCTCATTGGCTGTGATCCAAGACATTTCCCACCAAATTAAATTCATTTGTTGCCTGCAACTTCATGTCATGATATCGGTACCTCATTGATGGGCTAACCACAAGTATAATATCGACGAGTTCTGGTGTGTCCATCCTCCTGATCTTGATGGACAGATCCCCCCTGGCTTGTATTAGTAATATAAATTGTATTTTGCATTTGTTTGTATTTTGTCAAAGCACTTGCATGACATCTTCTTTATCTGCTTCGTTGAACAGCACACACCATGGAAATTGCTAAGGCCACTCAGTGTCTCACCACTGCAGCAGATATGCGAGAGACCACCAAGATGCTGATGCAGCCTAATGCAAACTGGGAAGAGTACCTGACTCCTGCCCCCCTCTCCATCGCCATCATGGGGGAGCTCGTCTTCATCTCCTCATCTGATGACTTCTCCATCAACAAGAACCCCCCAGAGAAGGGCTACAAGTACATACAATACCCAGACTCGTTCAGGGCCTGCCTCATGCAAATCTGTAACTCAGGCTGGCATGCATTCAATGAGGCCCACAAGAATATGGATCAGATCCGCCTTCACACAGCCACAGTTCCTGATTACATGAAGGCAGCAGTCAAGCTCCTTTTCAATGCACCTGATGAAGTTATTGACAAGCTCCTGCCAAATCAGCTGGAAAACATTCGCACCATTGCAGATGAATGTGTGACACTGTCAGGCAGTGTTGAAAAGAAGTACACAGATGTCATCAACTTAATCCAGGAACTGTTGGCGGCCTGTGTCAATGCTGAACGCTTTCATGGAGAAGAGCTGGAGAAGGTGAAGATGAAGATTAAGGAAAATGAAATACGGGAGAAGACCGCCACTGAGCTTAAAGAACGGTCCAAGAAAGCAATGGAGGCCATGGAAAAGGAAATAAATGAAGCACAAGATAGCTACAAGAAAGCAATGGACTCTCTTCCCTCCGGATGGGAAATGATTGGAATGGATGTGGTTGAAGGACTTTCAAAGGCAGTGACAGGATTGGTTAATGGAGTCGTTAACCTGGTAAGTTCTCCAATAAAAACAATCAGCGATTCAGCAGAAACACTCATAGACAAATTCCAAGGAAAGGAATCGCAAAATGAAAACGTAGATGTGCTCTCAGTCGGCTGTAAGTCTGCAGAGATTCTTTCCATTGTAGGAACTCTTACACAGTATTTGAAGGAAGGGAAAATAGCCTGGCAGGACCTGTATGATCAGAAAGCACAATCCACAAAGACAAACTGGTCTCAAGCTCAATTCAAAAGAATCTCTGGGGCCTTAAAGAAGATGAAAGGGAGCAAACTTCAGAATGATGCTCTGAACCTTTGTGAGCTGGGTATTAACATCTGTGAAGAACTGGCCACATATAAACCTGGTGAAAATTGGGGTGACAAGAAAGAAACAGAGCTCATCAAGAAACTGAAGAAACTGGATGAAGAATCCCGCATCTTTGACACCAAAAGCAAAAAAGTACTGGGCTCTCCAGCTCTTTCTCCTACATCACCAATGATGAGCAAAGCACAGAGCAGCACAGGAGATCAGTCTGCCAGTCAGAGAGCAGCAGATAACGCTCGTTTCAAAATTGAGCAGAGCCGAGAACAACTCAAGGTAACACGGGAGGCCTATGAGAAGTCTGTGGAGAGAATGGAGCAGAATCAGAAGGAGCTGACTGAGATCTTGGTTGAAATGCAGAGCTGTAAGCTCAAGGAGATTGACTTTGAAACCACCATCAAGATGCTGGTCAAGGGTCTCGATGCCATGGGCAGAGTCAAAGAGCAGTGGGAGAAGATGGTGCGCTTCTTCCAGATGATCTCTAACATCATCAAATGCAGCCTCAGCAAGACACTGAAAGATTTCGTCTCAACAGCTGATGATACAAAGAAACTCAGTTACAACAATAAACTATTTGTCAAAGACATGCTGTACAACCAGGCCTTCCAAGCCTCCAATGTTGCCAGTCTGGTCCACATGATCTCAGGGACCTACACTGAAGTGTCCAACAAGTACCTGATGGACAGAGTGAGCAGCCTGGGCAAGCTCATGGCCATGGATAAGGAGAAGCCAGAATTCCTTCAAGAGCGTTTGAAGCTGCAACAGTCCTGCACAGCAGCTCAGGAGGGCATCCTTATGCTGGTCCTCAAGAACAAGAAGGAGTTTGAGAGGAAGACAGATGACAGGATGGCAGAAATAGAGAATGGTCTGAAAGCAATTCTGCCAGCTGCCCCACCCCAGGAGACTGAGAGGATCAAAGAAATAGTTCAAGCTGGGTTTGGTGGAGGAGAAGAGGATTACTACTAGAACAAAGTTTCTACCAGTTATGAAACTGTCACCTAATTCTGATCGTCACCATTTTTTTCATTACTTTTATTGATCAATCAAACAAATCTTCAATGATTTTTTATTTTTTTTTAGTTATCTTGTCCTGATATTTGACTCAAGTTTAGAGGGGAAACTAGTGATTACTGTGTGCTTGTGGTATTCTGCAACTCTGTGCTTCACTGGAAATCTGATTGGTCTGTCTTTTTCCATTATTGATCATTGATCAATCATCCTTACAGATTTTGATTCTTTTATCATAACTGGTGAGTTTAATGTGTACTCAGTGTTAATGTGTACTCAGTGTTTTTAAAAAATAGCGTGAGACCTGGCTCAAACACAATGGTGGGAAAGTTTGGGGCATTCCAGCCCAGGCTGATATGGGCTTGGCCTTGGACACCAGTATGACTCATACCCAGGTGACTCTAAAAGAATACACCATTAAGATCGGACTCAACCAAAGGCAAAAACATGCCACCATTGTGTTCAGGCTCAAGTGGGCAGGATTAAGGGAAAAAGGTGGAGATTCAGCAGAATCTTCACCAGCATAAAAGGGAGCGCAAAGAGAGTGAAACTTAAGTCTTGTTCCAGAGCTTGACTCATGAGTTGTGTGTGTTGTTGCTTGTGAACACATTAAACACGGTTGCACCTGATTCCACGTGTCTCCAGTGATTTCCTCAGCACCAGCCATCTGATTCTAAGATACTTATTTGAGTAGAAGGCGAGTCCAACCTAAAGAGTTGAAGGCAAGGTCGGGAGCCCCCAGGCCCAGCTGCAGACACCGATTTCTGCTTCATCAAGAGCTCACTGCTTTGTTTGACATGTTTGATATGGTACAACATGTTAGCAACTCCACTCATATCAAAGGTCACACTCTGGATCTAGTTATCAGTGAGGGTCTCTGTATTTCTTCAGTTAATGTTAGATGTGAATGTTATAGACTTAGCACTATCTGATCATTTTTGTGTATTCTTTGATGGCCTGGTCTCTCCAATTAGCCAAACTCAATCTAAAACTGTCCCTAAGAGGTATATTAATGAGAATACCTGCAGTCTTTTTACGGAAGCCATGTCTATTACACCATGCATAACAACTCAGGGCGTGGAGGACCATCTAAGTCTGTTTAACTCCAATATTCTCAGGGTATTTGACTCTGTAGCACCTACCAAGCTTAAAAAAAGCCCCAGTAAATGTAAAGCACCATGGAGGTATACCACAGCTGTAGCGACTCAGAAGAGAGAATGTAGGAAAGCTGAGCGTAAATGGGGAAAAAACAAGCTTCAGGTTGACAATGATATTTTCAAAGACAAACTCCAAGCTTATAACTATGAGTTAAGAAAAGCTAGACAATCTAATTTCTCTAACATCATTAACAAGAACATTAAAAACTCCTGTGCACTGTTTGCCACTGTTGATAAGTTAACAAATCCCCCAGTACATCTACCTCAAGACTTTATGTCACCTGATAAATGCAATGAGTTTGCTTCCTTCTTCCATAGCAAGACTGAAAATATTAGAAAAAGCATTAGCTCCACCCTGTTATGTAATGTCTTGGTTAAATCATCAAATACAAATAGCCTCTTTATCTGAATTTACTGCCACTGATAGCAAAACTCTTGAAAAAAACTGTGATGCAGCTCAGCTCATCTACTTGCTGTCCTGACACCTTCCCCACAAGCATCTTTAAAAGCATCTTTGGTTGTGTGGCATTTGAGCTTCTAAAGATTGTGAGTGGCTCTCTTCTTTCAGGCATTTTCCAGCCTCTCTTAAGACTGCAGTTATCAAACCCCTCCTAAAGAAAGAAACCTTGATCCCTCTGTGCTCAACAACTACAGGCCCATCTCAAACCTCCCCTTTATAGGCAAAGTTATTGAGAAAGTTGTATTCAACCAAGTCAATAACTATTTAAATACAAATAGCATCTATGACCAACTCCAACTCAACTGAGACTGCACTTGTAAAGGTGTTAAATGACATCTGCCTGAATACAGACTCAGGTAAAACAACTGTCCTGGGGCCTGTTTCACAAAACCAGGATAAGGGATTAAGCCAGGATATCTTGGTTATCCTGGATCAACTTATCCTTGATCCAGTTTCACAAAAGCAGGATAGGGGGAAGTGGGATATGTTTTGACATAAGTTACCATGGAGATTTATTCTGTGGAGCTAGCCTGCTCCAGACCAGGCTAAGTTCCAGGATTTATTTAATCTCATCCCTTATCTCAGTCAGCAGCTACCACAAATGGAAACTAATATTTATTCCACTTCACACTACACATTCTTATCACATTCAACGAGACCCACTGTCATTATTTAAACATTTGTGATCATTAATTGCAGTCATTTTAGATAAATGATTTTAGTAGAAAATTTAGTTAGACTATCTCTCTCATATATATATATATATATATATATATATACACTGTAAATAAATGATTAAAAAAATACACACCATACAGTAACATGATGACATGATGTTCCTTTATTGAATAGGATAAATCAAAGCAAGTAATCCATCAGTTCCTTTCAAAAGTGACGTCACACAGTGCTCTACAAGATAGAAAGCACTGAATCAAAGCATATTATTCATCACAAGAATAAATACACATTCTCAAAGGTCTGTATATAAAACACCCTGCATGTCTGCACACTGGAATAAATGCAGGACAAATCCATACTTAACAAATGAACAAATGTCAGGCCTGTATACGCACAGTACACAGCACAATAAGCCAAATTAATATAAAATAACACAAATTCCTCTGCTATTGCAGGCCATATTCAACTTAAATGTGCAGAATGCATTTTAACTGAAATAATTCAAAACGTATTGGTCCCTGATCAGCCGACCACTGTCGTCATCCGGGAAGATGGCCGGATTGTCCCGGTCCACATCTGATGGCACTCTGGGGGCCCTCTCCTTCCTCAGGCAGGCCACATTGTGGAGGACAGCACAGGCCACAGTAATATCGCATGCTCTGTCTCAGATGGTGCAGACACTGGAAGCGTGCCTTCAGGAGGCCAAAGGTCATCTCAATCCGAGCCCTTGTCCTGGCATTGGCATCGTTATATGCCCGCTGTGCTTCCTGAGGGTCTGCGTAGGGTGTGAGGCAAAAAGGCTCGCAGGCATAGCCTCTGTCCCCCAGCAGCACACCAGAGAATTCACCTGTGAATACAAAATGTCATCATCACAGCCTTATCAATAGAGGGACATTCTTGACATAGCCTTGATTTTAAAAGTGGTTATTAATTGAGGTCATGTGGCACACCTTGTGACAGGCGCCAATAGACTGCAGAGGACCGAAAGATTCGTGAGTCATGGACTGAGCCAGGCCACTTTGCCACAACATTGCTGATCAGGTAGTCAGCATTGCAGACCATCTGAAATTATAAGATGTAGACTATTAAACCATTCAATGCACATCACGAGCAATGTACAATGTTCATTAATGTCATAAAGTCATGTTCACCTGAACATTAATGCTGTGAAAGGATTTCCTGTTCACAAAATCTCCCTTATGGGCACCTGAGGGGGATTTTATTCTGATATGGGTGCAGTCAAGTGCACCAATGACATTGGGGAAACCTGCAACACAAAGCAATAAGTATCCTACTATGACTTAACACTTGTCCTGTAATTTGTACTTACAGTACTCTTACCTGCAATCCTATAAAAATCCTCTTTGATGTCACTGAGTCTTCTGTGTCCAGGGAAGGAGATGAAGACACCTGATAGTGATTTGAGGGCTAGACAGACACTACGCACCACACGGCAAATTGTGGCCTTGGCCAGGTTTTCAGCATCCCCCACTGAGTACAGGAAGCCCCCACTTGCAAAGAAGCGCAAGGCCACACACACCATTTGCTCAACACTCAGCGCATGGCTCCGTGCTGTGTGGTGTTGGATCCTGGGACCCAGCAGTCTGCACAGATATCGGATGCCATCTGCAGAAAACCTATATCTTTCGTGTAGGTGGTCATCAGGGAAGGCCAATGGGTTCGCCCTGTCCCTGAAGACCCTCTCCCGCCTGAAGGCTCTCCTGAGCACAAGAGCTTCTCCATCCACAACCTCTTGCAGGAATGGACACGCCATTGTTTGAGCAGGAAGGAACACACCATTTTGGGCCTTCATATAGGCTATTGGATCGCTAGATTTAATGAGGAACACCTTTGCACTCTCACAAGCTACAAATGGTTATCTAATTATCAGGATACCTATTGCCTTAAAGAATAGATAATTGATTAAAATGCTCCCTGTTTGACCTTCACACTGCTCAACTTCTGCCATAAAGTGTTTTGATATCTGGGAAATAGCATTTCAGGTACATTATGTGCATTTCTTTTTGTCTTAATACAGCCAGTCTTTGGTGTGTGACTTCTAACCAATCAAAGCACTTGGGGCTACCATAGAGATGACACTAGGCATTATGTCAGACTGTGGAATACAATCTGCAATCCCACCTAACTGTGCACAAATTAAACAAGCAAACACCACAGAAGGTCTTTTGATCTTTTATTTAAGATTCTTCTTCTTGAAGCTGGGTGAGGAAAGGAGAATAATAATTAATAGATTGTCTGTGTTACAGTCAGCATACAGTGTACACTGAAGGTGAAACTCACCTCCCGCTCAAGTTTTTTTATTTCAAGGTTCAGTTTCCTCAGTTTCCTCCTTTTAATTTCGGACTCCACGGAGAGGTCTGCCATCTGTCTTCTTTTGTATTCAATGTCCATATCGGCCAGTTGTATTTGCCGTTTCAGATGTGTGGCATACAGCTGTCTGATAGCTTGTGAGTTCTGTAAACACATAATAATCAGCACAGCAGGAATTTTGCATGATGGGAATGTACTTCCATAAATACTCACTATGTTGCAAGGCTGGCTTTCATCCTGTAGAGCATCTGGGTCCTGTTACAGAAATGACATTTTGTGTGGGCTCCAGATGATGATGACTTCTCACCATTGTAGACTGAATGAGTACTTTCATTTGACATGATACCTCAAACCTTCTTGAATCAAGAGACACAGTCTCCTCATCGACTTCATCTGCTGCTCCTGCTGCTCCACTGGTGCCTTCACCCTATCACATTTAAAAGGGATTCATATTAAAGCAAGCAGATGAGACATGCCAGGCTACACAGTATGACTTTGATGGAGGACTCACTGGATCATCATCCTCTGGTATTGGTGACGCCACTGTTGGAGGCTCCAACAGTGAGATGGTGTTTCCAGATACTGCAAGGTAAAACAGAGTCAGATAGTCCAAATGGATTCAATATGAATGGTTGGTTATGTCCCATGTAAAGATGGAAGAATGTACCTTTAATGAAGAGGGAGGCATCTTCCTGGGAGGGATTTATATTTGAGTCTGTCCCCCCAGGGATCCCCTCTAACACAGGCCTGCCTCTGTTAAGTTCCAGGGCTCTGTCCTCTGCAGGGGTGAGGTCAGCTGGTGGTCACCCACCACCCGTGCCTTGCTTGTGGGTTTTTTTTTAACAGCTATAAGTACAGACAATATGTGAGTAGGCACCCTCTGGGTACAATGTACGCACGTGCATAGTATTTGTCAGGTCACTTACCATTCTGCAGGATGTTCTTATATTTGATCTTGACTTGTTGCCAAGTTCGTTTGGGCCCAGTCATGTTTAATCTAAGAATAATAAATTAATTAAGACAAAATAAATAACACACACACACACACATAGATAGTGAATGAAATAACTGAGGAGCAAATATGTAGTTGCATTTACATAATTTCACATCTACAGTCCATTTCACTCGCAGTTTCATAATCAGAGTATAACTACGTTTTTGGGAATGTTAATTAACTATTTGGATTGTAATTGTGATGGATTCAGCAGGGTAGTGAGTGTGTGTTTGTGCAATACATACGCATTCAGGCGGTCTGCAATACTTTGCCATGCTTTCTCTCTTTGTTTGATGGCGGTGGCAGTGTTTCCTTTCTTTTTAATTTGTTCTTTTACCTCTTCGTAGGCCTCCATAATTATGTCCTGCTCCGATGGGGAGAAGTATGCTGCACGTGATGCCATGGTGAATCAGTGAATCTGTGATCAATTACAGGGTCTATTTAAGGAGCCATGTGCTGCAACTTATCCAGGATTAGTTTCACCTGGCTTGATGAATCCGTGTCTACTTATCCTGGCTTGGCGTTTGTGGAACCAATTAAGCCTGAACTCTGTTGTTTTGGATTGGTTGAGCCAGGCTTACTTACTTATCCTGGATGTCTGAATCCTACTTTTGTGAAACGGACCCCAGGTAATGTTAGACCGTAGTGCAGCTTTCGATACGGTTGATCATGTAATACTTCTCAACCGACTAGAAAGCTGTGTTGGGCTTTCTGATACCGTCCTTAGATGGTTTAAGTGGCATATCATGCTATGCAGATGACACACAGGTCTTACTTGCACTGTCACCAAATGATTTAAGTCCTATTGACTCCTTATGTCTTTGCCTTGAAAAAGTAAATACCTGGATGCAGCAGAATTTTTTAAAACTTAATCAGAGCAAGACTAAGATTATTTTATTTTAGGAACAAAGGGGATAGATCACAAATAGGTGCCTACTTAGAATCTAAAGCACTCACACCTAGGACTCAAGTAAAAAACTTGGGTCATCTTGGATGGGGACCTGACTATGACTGATCACATCAAAAGCATTAAAAAATCAGCATTCTGGCATCTCAGAAACAGCTAAGATCAGAGATTTTGTTGAAAAGCTTATTCATGCTTTCATATCCTGTAGGGTAGATTATTGTAATGGCCTCCTAACTGGCCTCCCCGAAAAGTCCATTAGACAGATTCAATTAATTCAACACGCTGCCTCTAGACTATTAACCAAGACTAAAAAGAGACATCACATTACACCCATTCTTAAATCTTTACTCCCAGTTAATTTCAGAATTGATTTCAAGGTTCAACTCCTAATATGTAAGTCACTAAATGGACGTGGCCCCAAATGTTTTTCTGAAATGTTTCCCCAGTATACACCTGGTAGAGCGTAGATCTACTGGGACTGGTCAATTGATAGTCCCCAGGGTTAAAACTAAGTGAGGAGAAATGGCATTTAGCTGTTCTGCCACAATCAGCTTCCAATAGATATTAGATTTGCCCGAAACTCAAAACTGAACTTTTTCATTTTGCATTTATAGATGAATTAATTTACTTTAGATGGGTTATGTTGTTATAAAGTGACTGTGACATAGTTTTAGGTTTAGTGGATGCTGTAACTTTTGAACACATATCACATGACTGATCAGCTGTGAGGGTCATAAGGACAGAGGGATGTCGTATGCTGTAAAGCCCTGTGAGGCAAATTGTGATTTGTGATATTGGGCTTTATAAATAAAATTGATTGACTGATTGATGACTGATATGCTTGTACAGTACAGGCCAAAAGTTTGGACACACCTTCTCATTCAATGCGTTTTCTTTATTTTCATGACTATTTACATTGTAGATTCTCACTGAAGGCATCAAAACTATGAATGAACACATGTGGAGTTATGTACTTAACAAAAAAAGGTGAAATAACTGAAAACATGTTTTATATTCTAGTTTCTTCAAAATAGCCACCCTTTGCTCTGATTACTGCTTTGCACACTCTTGGCATTCTCTCCATGAGCTTCAAGAGGTAGTCACCTGAAATGGTTTCCACTTCACAGGTGTGCCTTATCAGGGTTAATTAGTGGAATTTCTTGCTTTATCAATGGGGTTGGGACCATCAGTTGTGTTGTGCAGAAGTCAGGTTAATACACAGCCGACAGCCCTATTGGACAACTGTTAAAATTCATATTATGGCAAGAACCAATCAGCTAACTAAAGAAAAACCAGTGGCCATCATTACTTTAAGAAATGAAGGTCAGTCAGTCCGGAAAATTGCAAAAACTTTAAATGTGTCCCCAAGTGGAGTCGCAAAAACCATCAAGCGCTACAACGAAACTGGCACACATGAGGACCGACCCAGGAAAGGAAGACCAAGAGTCACCTCTGCTTCTGAGGATAAGTTCATCCGAGTCACCAGCCTCAGAAATGGCAAGTTAACAGCAGCTCAGATCAGAGACCAGATGAATGCCACACAGAGTTCTAGCAGCAGACCCATCTCTAGAACAACTGTTAAGAGGAGACTGCGCCAATCAGGCCTTCATGGTCAAATAGCTGCTAGGAAACCACTGCTAAGGAGAGGCAACAAGCAGAAGAGATTTGTTTGGGCCAAGAAACACAAGGAATGGACATTAGACCAGTGGAAATCTGTGCTTTGGTCTGATGAGTCCAAATTTGAGATCTTTGGTTCCAACCGCCGTGTCTTTGTGAGACGCAGAAAAGGTGAACGGATGGATTCCACATGCCTGGTTCCCACTGTGAAGCATGGAGGAGGAGGTGTGATGGTGTGGGGGTGTTTTGCTGGTGACACTGTTGGGGATTTATTCAAAATTGAAGGCACACTGAACCAGCATGGCTACCACAGCATCCTGCAGCGACATGCCATCCCATCCGGTTTGCGTTTAGTTGGACGATCATTTATTTTTCAACAGGACAATGACCCCAAACACACCTCCAGGCTGTGTAAGGGCTATTTGACCAAGAAGGAGAGTGATGGAGTGCTGCGGCAGATGACCTGGCCTCCACAGTCACCGGACCTGAACCCAATCCAGATGGTTTGGGGTGAGCTGGACCGCAGAGTGAAGGCAAAGGGGCCAACAAGTGCTAAACACCTCTGGGAACTCCTTCAAGACTGTTGGAAAACCATTTCAGGTGACTACCTCTTGAAGCTCATGGAGAGAATGCCAAGAGTGTGCAAAGCAGTAATCAGAGCAAAGGGTGGCTATTTTGAAGAAACTAGAATATAAAACATGTTTTCAGTTATTTCACCTTTTTTTGTTAAGTACATAACTCCACATGTGTTCATTCATAGTTTTGATGCCTTCAGTGAGAATCTACAATGTAAATAGTCATGAAAATAAAGAAAACGCATTGAATGAGAAGGTGTGTCCAAACTTTTGGCCTGTACTGTATGTACTGACAGAGAAACTAAATGCTTTTAAATTAAAGCTCACATGCAAAATTCTGTCTCTGCCATTTTAATAAGTAATGACATACCACTGCTTGCATGTGAGGGGCACTGGCTGGATTCTGGCAGCACTGTATTAACAAATAAGTGGAATTATACATGAGAAATATGTACACAGGTGTAGCAGTTAGTGCCATAACTGACAGTGTCATCGCTGTACCTGGAAAACGAACATCAGGTGGCTTGGCAAATTTTTTCTTAACACTGCTCGTTTCTGGCTCCCCATCTGACTCCAGATACACGGGATTTGGCCTTGAAAATAAAAATTAAACATTTAACATTTCCAGCAATTGAAATAATTTTAAGGATAATTAAATTAAGTGAGCAAGCCTTGAGAGAGACAATGTTCACAGGACAGGAGCCTATTGCTTGTTTCTGTAGAATGAGTTAGCTTGATGTACAAGTACACATAGACATGACACTAGCCTATCACAGGACGAACATCCAATCCAACCCTTGAGCGCTGTTACAGTCAGTAACCATACACACAGGCGCGGTACGGACGCGTTACGAAATTTCGCGTTGTTGTGTTCCAAGTCAGCGCTGCGCGAACAGGTGCGGATGAACATGGACGAGAGTAGCAGCAGCAGCGGCGGCAGCGAGCCAGCAAACTAACGTTTAACAAGCGTCAACATCAACTTTGTTTAGCACTTACACTCTCACCGCAGCCACCAAGCTGGACAATGGACTGCCAGACCTTGTTCTTTAATTCACTGTTCATAAAATCATCCTGTCTATTATCAAAAAGGAGGAGCTGCTGTGAAATTATCAACCTTTCCCCCATACTGTCCTGCCTGACTGGATTTCGGACTCTCCCGATCTGCGTGACTATAAACAAACAATATTATTGGCCCAGCTGTGTTGTTCTGCCGGCGAATTCCGCGGGGGGTCAAAGTCTGGGCGGAAACTTTTTTTCACCACACGAAAGTTCCGCCTCGGTGTGCAAACTTCCATAAGAACCCAAGAAATCAGCTTTTATATTTTTCCAACGAGAATAATCCGCGCGGATATTCCCGTCTTAGTGAGAATGGACTTTTATAAGGTAGCTATGGGGATAATCTGAGGGGCGACGTGATGATGTGAGACGCAGTCAGTGAGGTGTGTATGTTTTTAGCCGTAGCCACAGTGAGCGAGACGTGCCTGTTCTCCACTGCAGAGTTGGACTCTTTGTAAAAGCTTGTTACTAGCCTTCTTGTGCTCAGTGCATCAGCACAGCATCTCAGCCCACCATGCATTGAAACGATGTCAATTCAATGTTGACATTTCAACATTAAAAAAACCAGCATCTATACAATGCTGATTCAACAACATTTTTTCAAACGTTGAAATGCTATCTGTAATTAAACATTGAGTCAACATAGATTTTTCAACCTCAACCAAAATTAACCAATTTGACCAAAATTCAACGTTGAATTAAGTCTTTTGCTATCTGGGGTTAGTTATAAAATGACTGTGACGTAGTTTTAGGTTTATTTTTATTTTTTATCTTTATTTTTAATTTATTGTTTTTACCATCTATTCATTCAGTCTTATTTTCCCCTCAATCTATTATAGCCTGTTATTTTATTCATTATTATTATTATTATTACTGTTAGGCTGTTCTTTTTATTTTTTCATTTTTCTTTTATTTTTAAGCACAGTGAGTGACATTCTATGTATGATAATGTGCTATATAAATAACTTGAACTTATTAATCAACATTTATTTTTTTAGATTGTTATCTTGTCCTGATGTTTGACTCAAGTATAGAGCGTTACTATAATAATAATTGTGTGGTTATGGTATCCTGCAACTTACACAGTAAAAAACACGTAAGGAAAAAATAATTACAAGTTAAAATGATATAATTTTGATGTATTTCACAGAACTTACATTGAACGTTTTTGTAAAATGTCAAGTTGGTGCAATGGAATGTCAGTTGTGTTAAATTTGAAGTATTGCACACAATTGAAAGACATTCAAAACACTTTTAATTGAATTAACATCATAGTGTAGACTGATCACAGGTGTGACATTTCCCATATGGCAGGGAATCTGCAGTCGCGGTCTCTTGTCCCGCTTCTGACATTATACCTTTGGCTAATTTTCACTCTCTGTCCTGATGAACCACACCTCACATTTTCCAATATTTACCCAGTAATTTGCATTAAATGAATCCAAATTATATAATTTACATTCATAATTATTATTTCCTTACACGTTTTTTACTGTGTAAGTATGAGGCTCTTTTCGGGTGTAATCTAAAGTGACAGCGATAATTGTTATGGTGTTTATGGTAGATAGTCTAAACAGCGACCTGCAGCAACTTTACCATATTTAGAAAAGTGAGTTACAAAATCACTAATGCAAGCTGTAATTGTATTTTCTTTGTGTTTTTAAATACTTCAAATGTTTAGATCTCTTAACCTCACACCTAGATACAAAATCCTGCAGGATATGCCAAGAGTGTGTGTGTACCACCAGTCTCTGAGTCTCTTAAAGCAGCAGGAGTAATTGTTTCCTGTGATGACTCTCCAGTGCGCATACCTTTGTTCCATTTTGCTCCCAAACTCAATTGCTGTTTGTAAATGCCTTGCTCATACTAACAACTCAGATTCTGTCTCTCTAGGAAACACAAGAGCCAATGCCGCTGCAAAAAGAGCTGCACTCCAACCCACTATCCTTGATACTTTGTTTGTTTCAACTCCAGTCTCTATTCCCAGCTCCCTTACAGCAATACAGTCCTTTGCCACACCACAAGAAAAGACGTTGTGGAGACGCTGCAGTGCCACACAGGAAGAAGCAGTGTGGCCGGGACACGATAACAAAATCTTGCCAGCCCAAACATTTCTTTCCTCACTTTGCACAATTGACACATGGATTGGACCATGTGTCAAAAGGGGGGATGTTGGATGCCATAACTCAACACTGGTTCACCAAAGGGTTTTCAGTTCATGCGCAGAAGTTTTGTCAATCATGTATGGTTTGTGCAACATATAATGCAGGTAAAACCAAAACAATCACACACGCCGCTCACCCACCACCAGACAGACCATTCCAACATTTGAATACCAACTAAACTGAGCAGCGATAATGGCTCACACTTTGTCAATTCTGCAATAACCCAAATCAGTGATTTTCTTGCCATTGACCTCAAACAACATTGTGCATACCACGCTGCCAGTGGAGGTGCTGTCGAACGAGAAAATGGCACCCTAAATCAAAATTGGCTAAGTGTTGTGAGGAAACGGGACTGCCATGGACAAAAGCTCTGCCTACTGTCCTAATGCATATGAGAATGAGAAAAAGGTCCAGAGTGAACATGAGTCCCTTTGAAATTCTTTTTGGCAGACCTCCATCCCTAGGAGTGGAGCCTGTAACCAGGCCACTCCCCTCCACTGGCCTATGTGAGGATGACATGTTACAATACTGAAAAAACTTATCTTCCACTCTCTCTCAAATCTCTCAGCAGGTGAAATCAGCCCTTCCACCACCAGCTTCCACATCACTCCATGATTTCCAACCTGGCGACTGGGTGGTGATAAAGGACCTAAGAAGGAAACACTGGCACTCCAAACGCTGGCGAGGTCCATTCCAGGTGCTCCTGACAACACATACTGCTGTGAGGATCGCTGAGAGAGCAACGTGGATTCACGCCAGCCACTGCAGGAAGGTCCCTGAGCCAACGGAGGAACTCAGCTGTCGATCCGAGGACGAACAACGCCAGGACGAACAAGCTCATCAGAGGACGGCACGAAAAATAACTGTGAATTCAACAGACACCAACTAGACGTGCAGGACTAACAACGCAAAACCTTTTCCCACCAGACTACACCATGCACCACCTGATCCTGACTCTATCACGCGATACTGATAGAGACCTACACCTACAAACCTGCCAAGACTGTCACTCTGACAGAAGGACAAAGAGCAACATTCACCAGCACTTTTTATCCCGAAATTTGAAATTCACACATATTATGAACGTTAACAATGCCGATCAAAATTCAGCCTCATTTCACATTCCTGATCCCCATCATTAGCCCAGCTCAGACTGACTCTGGTGATAACGTTTTGTAAATAATGTTTTGTTTTTTATTTCTCTTTTTTGTCTCTTTTTCTCTCCCCCCCCTTTCCTTCTTTTTTTTTTACGTACATATTTTTTGTTTATCACCATTGTTACATTATCATTATTATTATTTTCTTTTTTTTCTTTCATTCCTTCCTTTTGTTAATCCTCTCTTTTCTTCTAAACAACTGCCATGATGATACATTTTAAAATCCATGTGAATTAATGTGTCAGATAATTAAAGGGCCAGTGTGTAATATTTGGCATGGTTTATTGTCAATCTGAATCTGAATCTGAATATTCTACCCATTAATATGTTTATACAAGTGTATGATCACTATAAAATAAAATTCGTTTGGTTTTCGTAGCCTCATAGTTATGCTTTTATCTATATAGATATATATCGAGGGCCTTGCTTTAGAGAGGTCGCCATCTTGCGCCGCCATGTATGTACGGCAGACCGAGCGGACAATCCAGCCAGCCAGAGAATGCGTTTCACGTGTATAAATGAACCAGCGAAGACAGTGGAAGGAAGGAAGAAGGAGGAGGAAACAGCAGAGTGTTAGTAGTTCGTTGATAGAGAGTAGTGAAAAGTTTTTTTAGTTATAAAGTTTGCGAATGGACCACACTTACCACGCAACAGGAGAGAATGAATCCGAACCGTCATCTGCGAGGAAAAGAAGACACAACTTCACTCCTTGTGATGCACTCTCTGCAGCGCTTTTCCTCCTGATGATATATCTCCCCAACGATGGCAGCAGTAGCACCGAATCCCATTCTGTGCATTCAGCCTCTCTTCTCGCCCGCTCAGCATCAAACACATGGAGTTCCTCATCTGTGTGCTCCGGCTCAAACAGGTATGGCTCTGGGTCTGTGTCCGCTTCAAGAAACTCTTCAAAATCGCGTTCAAAGTCGTCCATTGCAGCTACTATAGTCCGGAGATATTGCTAGGCTAAATAAACAGCTGAGCTCTGTTTACCGGCTACGCTGTTAGTCAGTGTGCGGGCTGGAGATTGGTGGAGCAGAGAGGGGAGGGGGTCCCCACTTAGCATGGTAAACGAGTATGTGTGTAAAGTTATGAAGTGTGTCTGTTACGCCAGAAGAGTCAGAGTTTGGGACGGAGTCTTTTACCCCCTGGAGTGTTACCGGAGTTTCTGGAGTGCTCAAATAAACTGGCCTTTTTCCCGAACGCTCCTCTGGTCTCCTGCTCGTGAGGGATTCATTACAATATGATAACATGGTTTAGATTTCTAAATAAACATTCACCTCGTCGCTAGATAGACCTACTCCTGAAAAACTCGTGCGCAAGGCTTTTCGTCCCTACGAGGCCACCGTCATTTACCCGACGGGAGGGGTGAGCGAGTGAGCCCTGCTATCTAGAATTTGACCACTGATGTCACTGTTTCCAATGGTTTTCAACCCATTTTACACACTGGCCCTTTAAGAGGGGGGGGGTGGGGGGGTGGGGGTGTTACCTGGCGTATGCACGATACGCCAGGTGTGAAAAACACCCTGAGGGGTCGGAGCCAATACTTGCGGCAGACGAAAGAGTGTGAAAACAATGGGTTGGGGTGCCGCTCCCTGCCGCAGACAGAAGGGTGTAAAACACACTGTAAGAGGCGGTCCTCAGGTATAAATGTTTAAGCTTCCCCATGCACGGGGTCTTTCTCCATTCTGACCGCTCGTGTGCTGATTGACCTTTTCTTTGCACAGAAAATAAAAAAACCTTGTCGGCTGGCAGAAGTCTGTATTTCATTACTCACCAGCAGCAGAGAATTTCCGCATTTCATTAATTATTGAAACACAATGTGATTCATTCATAGAGATATGTAATCCATCAGTGAAGTCTGAATAACATTCATTAGGGGAAATTCAATTTTTCAATTCTGAGGGGAAATTCAATTTTTTCACTCTTTTGTCAATAACACACAGGTCACACACACACACATGCACAAAGTGGAGAGATGTCAGAGTGAGGGGGCTGCCCTTTGGTCAGGCGCCCCGAGTGGTTGGGGGGTTCGGTGCCTTGCTCAGGAGCACCTCGGCAGTGCCCAGGAGGTGAACTGGCACCTCTCCAGCCACCAGTCCACGCTCCATATTTGGTCTCGAACAGGCGACCCTCCGGTTCCCAACCCAAGTCCCTATGGACTGAGCTGCTGCCGCTCCTGAGACTGATTCAACTACTCTTCATTCATATGTCCAGGATCTGATCAACTCTGAGGTATCTCACAGACAAATGATTCATATTATAATGTACCAAGAACAATACATGGGTTTCAGTCATGTGACTTTTTTTTGTTGCGGCCTCCATATTTAGGACTGACTTGTTATGGTCCCTTTTAGGGTGGAGCAAAGTTACAGTGACGCGTTGTGGAACCCATGTATACAGTGGGTGAGATCTGTGGTAAAAATCTTTATGACAGATGTAACAACAATACTTTATGTTCGTTTCTCGTGAGATGGAATGTTTAGATTGACCTGCATTTGCATTAAAAGCACTGCAGCCCCCCCCCCCCCCCCCCCCCCGGTGGGTGATAAGAACACCAGAAAGCAGCGCCAGCTGAGCTGCCTCCAAAAAAATCCCCAAGATGAATCACATGACAAGATGCTTCTCTTCCTTAAACATCATGCCTACTGGTATTATTATGAACTACGGTACCTAGTTCCACAGCAAAGACGTGAGGTGTTGTAACATGAAGCCATCATGCTAAATTCGACACAACAATAACCTGCACAATATGCACGCAACATGTTTTTTTTTTTTTTTTTTTTTTTTTTTTCACTTTTTTTGTTGGCTTGTTAAAACCGGTGCTGAAGTAACCCTACCGTTGGTAGAGGTTTCATTAAAGGTTTCGTCTTCCTGCTGCTTTGATTCTAGCCATGTCTTTAGTCCAATAAATAAAGCAAAGTAAGTCTGGTCGATGAAGTTTTAGCTAGGGATGCACTGAAATGAAAACTTGTGGCCGAAGCTGAAGCCAAATATAATTAAACGCGTGGCAGAATACCAAATATCGTTGTTTAGTTTTTCATTAGTTTCTGCAGATGACAGTGAACCCCCTCCAGATTAGTGTTGTCAAGGTACCAAAATTGGGACCCACTGTACGATACCAGTGAAAGTATCATGGTTCTGAGTAGTATCAGGATACCACAGCAAAAATGAGGCAGATGTGCCTTTTGTCATTTATGAAAAGATAAATCACTTTTCTATAATACATCAATGATATTTCAATGGAATAAATTACTTATTGACTTATTCATACTTCAAAAACAGCATCAATAAGTGATTAACATAGGGGGGATCAAAATAAAATAAATAAATAAAATAAAAATCAACCAGCCACCCTCCTCCCCTGACAAGTAAAGGACAGTCCCTTCATAAGTAAAGAACAGTCCCTAAAGTGCGGTGAGGTTTGTGGACCGTTACCTGACACAAAGAGAGAAATGTGAACGGCTCATTTCTCCTCTGACACGTCACATACCTGTGTTCGGCTGGCTCGGCTGTTCAGGTACTACTGGGTAGACATGACGCCAAGAAGAGGATATTATTGGAGCCAGACTTCTACGTCGCCGGTAAGCTTCATCTTGCGCCACGGAGCACTATGGCTGCCGTATTGCTGCTGCTGGTTGAAATCTGTACTCACACAGCGCAGCCACACAGTGGCTGCATTTGGGTGCATCTGCATTTTCTTTTTTCTTTTCCTTAAAAGGAATGTTTATTGATGTACACGGTCCCTTCTTAAACAAATAAACGTTATTGTATTGTATTGTATTGTATTTTGCTGGTACAAAACTATTTTTAGTCGCAAATGCAAGTGCAGTGACGGACGGAGTAAAATATTGCCACACTACCGACATTTTACTCCGTCCGTCACCGCACGCTGTTTGATTGCGTTATAACCACGCTGCTATTATTCAGCCTTGCTTTTCACTTATTCCACCGAATACCGAATGTGTGTTTTTTTGCAATATTCGGCCGAATATATTCGGTAACCGAATATATTCGATGCATCCCTAGTTTTAGCTTTAATGCATGGTGAGCTACAGTTAGTAGCGATATAACTTTAGACTATTAGTCTACCTAGAACCAGTGGTCTGTGACATTGGCGGTGTGTCAAGGGACTATATTCAACTTATCTTGCATTGTAACATGCATTATGACAACTTAATAAGGTTTATGTTTGTTTATAAATGAAGTGGAGGAGCCTACAAGTGTTTTGTTTAGTTTGTCTCAGAAGCTCCGCTCCGCTGTCTGCTGCTGCTGTTGCCAGAGATCAAATTTCACTGGGGGCGGGGAAAAGTGCGAGGGAGTCAGCAGTCATTCAGTTTGTTGCCCTAGTAACTCGTTTCCACTGAAGAAGTTCCTGGTACTATTTGGGGGGCAGGAACTACTACAGGAACGTCCTCTCACTCGGCCCTCTCAACCACCATGTCTCCACTGAGAGAGCGGAGTCGGAGGAAGGTTCCTTGGTGTCCTTCTGCGTCTTCTTCTTCTTGTGTAACCTTGTGTGTATTGGCGGTTAATACAGCATTACCACCACCTAGTGGATTGGAAGCACATTACACCTATAATGGGCTTTTATTGGGAAAAATAGCTCCAGTGGTAAAATTAGGTATATAATTCGATGTATCGGTTCGGTTAGATATTTGGCTTTAAATCAAACTGGTTGGAAAATTTTCAAACCGGCACAAGCCTAATAAAAATATACTCTCTCTTTTAAGAGAGTAAAACGCTGGTTTTACACACAGGCTAAATTGGATGGCCTCTCAAGTCCACTCGCAGGTTCATCACCTCATTCAGACCAGAGCTCATTATCTCCGGAGGAAAAACTAGGGGACAGTAGGATTTTCTCAGGAGGACTTCAGTGTTCAAATCTCCGGAATAGTTGTACAAATGATGAAAATGATCAGGAAAAATCCAGTTTATTCTGAGAATGGGTGAAGGTGAGTAAAGAGCTTTGGGTGCTTGGAGGAGTACAGAATAATGCTATATAAATGCAGCACATTTACCATTGCCCAGCCAGACACCCGGCTCATTCTTCGGCTCTCTTTTCTGCTCCCTCTCAAGCTTCCTGATTGTGTCTTTGGTATCTTGAGTTTGTCTCTTGTAGCCACACTCCAGCAAATGCTGGCCATGGCAGGGTCCAACAAAACAAGCCAAAGTTCTGGAAACCGCACCATTTGTCAAAATTCGTAACAGAACCAGTCTGTTTCATCGTAAACAAACAATAAATGAACAAACAATAAATGAGGCTTAAAGTGCAAAATGGCCGGAATATTCCTTTAAGTCCTTCATCCATGTTGTGGTCCATAACATTTCAGCCCCAGAACTTTGAAATAACAGGCAGGGGAAACAAAAGAACACATTACTTACTGGACATCCAGCTAGCCACTTCCACTTAGCAGACATGAAGAGAAGCTCTGTGTGAATGTCCTCCCATGATCAGTTGTCTGCTGCGAGATGTTTAAATCCGGACAGTCGGGTCCCAAGTCCTTCACCCTTTTCTTGTCCACATCTCACCAACTTAAACATGGTGTTTGACGTAATGAAACAACAGAGTTTTCCTTGACTGCAGTTGCCATGATTCTTTCACAAACTGATGAGTCTCCGCCAGTAGCCGTCTTCTCTTCTCTGTAACTAGTTACAGTTGTGGGGCGAATGCTTGCTGATGGACGTATTTGATTCAATGAACTGTCCAATCACGTTAAGATTAAAAATGTGGAAAACAATGCCATTGGTCTGAGCGCACAGAGGTGCGAACTACAAGCAAATTTTCATGTGCCAATGAAAAGCTGCCTGTGCTTGTAAGAGAGCAAAAAATTTTGCTAGCTCTCATAGACTCCACGTTAGAAGAGTGTACATAGTAACATAAATATTATTTAATTAAACACATCATTATTAAAAGAACATATCTTATGGTATCTCACAAAAATTACTTAAACTCTTCATTTTACTTAATTATACCCATTTAGGATTTATTAGGAAATGAATCAATCAATCAATCAATCAATCAATTTTATTTATAAAGCCCAATATCACAAATCACAATTTGCCTCACAGGGCTTTACAGCATACGACATCCCTCTGTCCTTATGACCCTCACAGCTGATCAGGAAAAACTCCCCAAAAAACCCTTTAACAGGGAAAAAAAACAGTAGAAACCTCAGGAAGAGCAACTGAGGAGGGATCCCTCTTCCAGGACGGACAGACGTGCAATAGATGTCGTACAGAACAGATCAGCATAATAAATTAACAGTAATCCATATGACACAATGAGACAGAGAGAGAGAGAGAGAGACAGAGAGAGAGAGAGACAGAGAGAGAGAGAGAGAGACAGAGAGAGAGAGAGACAGAGAGAGAGAGAGAGAGAGAGAGAGAGAGAGATGCAGGTAATGACAGTAGCTTACAACAACATTATTGAAAGTAATAATATTATAGTTATAGTTCTGGCTACTGTGGTACAATATGTTGAAAGTATGTATTAATATCTGGCAGTATACATGTGTGACAATAGTCATATGTGTATAATAACAGTAGAAGTATGACTAATGACTAATGATGGCAGCAGCAGCAGGAGGCATCTGGCAGGACCACGGCAGCAGCACAACCACACACGTCACACTGTCCAGGCACCGCTGTGATATGAGTTAATCTGAGAGACAGTGGAGCACAAAGGCTCCGGAGAAGAAGCCGAGTTAGTGACATCCAGAATGGCCGAGTTAGCAAGATGCAGTAATAGAATACGAGAGAGAGAGAGAGAGAGAGAGAGAGATTTTTGATTTTTAAAACAACTTTATTAGTCTCTTTTCTTTCACTGTACCAGCAAAAGACTAATAAATTACTTCACAAGCACACAATAAATAAAATAAGTTACACGAGCACATCTCCATACATCAATTCACCATCTGCTACAGATCAGAGAACCCTCTGAAAACCCCAGACCTGCTGGAACGAGTCCAGATCATCTGCTGCTTTGTAAAAACAGAAATCCACCATTATTCTGGCCTTGATCATTTTTTTACACAGAAAAACAACATCAAGGTTCAGGTTCTCCTCCACCTTCCTCCTCCGGCTCACATACACCGCCATCTTGGCCTGTCCTAAAACAAAGTTTAAAACATGGCTTTTGTATTTGTGTTGGCGAGTGTATTTAAAACCACAAATAAAAACCTGCTTGTTAAAAACCTCTCCACATGTGGTAAAAACAGTTTGTAAAAACAGAAACAGCGTTAAAAGACGGTGACATTCATAAAAACAATGAAGGACAGTCTTTCTTTGGTCGCAGAAAGGACATTTGTCTTCCACAGATGTATTGATGATGGACACAAAGAAGTTTACAGCAACGATCCCGTGGAGGATCCTCCACTGGAGGTCCGCGTGTTTTTTACACAGTGGAGGTTTGTAAAGAGACCTCCATGACGGTCTATTTTCTGGGTCCAGACCCAGATAACTCCTCCATGGAGTGTCAGTCCGCCCGTTCAGTCTGTTTTTATTTAATGTTTTTACCATCAGCCTGTAGAGGGTTTTCCCTGAGGCCCCCTCCAGGGAGGCAGAAGGTGCAGGTTCCAAAAGAGGTCCAGAACAGTCTTTGTAGTCCGGTGCCAGGAAAATGGTAGGATAAGAGTCCTCACAATGTGGAGAAATAGTTCCATTTTTAAAACCATTTAAAAGCAGGCACTCATGTCCTGTTAGTTTTTGCCTCCAATGGTCCAGTAGCTGTTTCGTTACCCTTGTGGACCTCAGTCCCAGCCGAGCAGCCAGTCCAGCAGGGTCCTCCAGCTGAGGTCCAGCCAGCTGCACCACTTGTCCCAGCGTGGAGACTCCTGCCGTCAGCAGCAGTCTGGACAGCGTGGCCCCTCCCCAGCTGGGATTGTCCAGGACAGTTCCCCACAGGACGGGTTCCTTCAGGAGCCAGAACAGGGAGTCCGCCTGCTTCAGTCTCCATCTCCTCAGCAGGTTCCACACACTAAAAACACTCTTATAAAAACAGGGCAGAGATGATGTGCTCACAGTACTAGTGTTCATTAAAAACAGGTTAAAATCCAGCCCCAGGTTGTTAAAATGTTTCAGGATGCACTGGGCTAGAGGTCTCCACAGAGTGTCCTTTGGTCCAGTCAACAGTCTCTGTAGGAACTGGAGACAGAAGGCAGCACCTCTGCTGGCCAGATGGACCAGGCCCTGCCCCCCCTCCTCCTTAGGAAGGAAAAGGATACTCTGTGGAACCCAGTGCATCCTGTCCCAAAAGAAATCTGTTAAAACCCTCTGTACCTGAGATAGGAGAGAGACTGGAGGATCAACACAGGCCAGCCGGTGCCACAGGGCCGATGAGACCAGGTTGTTGATTATCAGGGTTCGGCCTCTGAAGGACATTTTAGGAAGGAGCCACTTCCACTTTTCGATCCGACCTTTGACCTTTTCTAGGACATTGTCCCAGTTTTTCCTGGTCCAGGTCTCATCACCCAGGAACACTCCGAGGTACTTTAGGCCACCCTTCCTCCAGATTAGACCACCCGGGAGCCTGAGCCGATCCCCCAGCCTCTCCCCCACCATCACAGCCTCACTCTTCCCCCAGTTCACCTTTGCAGAGGAGATAAAACCAAAATTTGTGACTGTATCTGTTAAAATGTCAATGTCTCTCTGTGTGTTAGTTAAAACAATGAGGTCATCAGCGTACACAGATAATTTAATAGAAACGTCACAATGAGGGAAGCGAACACCATGGAGGTTGTTCCTTAGTTTGTTCAGCAGAGGCTCGATGGCTACAGAGTAGAGCATCCCAGAGAGAGAGCAACCCTGCCTTACCCCCCTCTGAATGCTAAAAGGAGCACTCAGACCTCCGTTTATTTTCAGCACACTCGCAATGTCACTATAGAGAACCCGTATCTTGGCTATAAAGCCCGGGTTGAACCCAAAGGCAGCCAGAGTCTGCCATAAGTACTGGTGTTCAACCCGGTCAAAAGCCTTTTCCTGGTCTATGGAAATAAGACCAGTGTCTACAGCCAATGAGCTGGAGAGTTCCAAAACATCACGAATTAAAGTGACATTGTCACTTATGAGCCTGCTGGGCACACAGTAAGTCTGGTTGGGGTGGATGATGGACACCATCACCTCCCTCATTCTCAGGGCCAGAGCTTTGGACAGGATTTTATAATCCGTGCACAGCAGAGACACCGGCCTCCAGTTTTTCAGGTCTTGTAGGTCTCCCTTTTTAGGCAGCAGAGTTATCACGGCCCTCCTGCAGCTCAGAGGCAGTTTTTTGTTTTTCAAACTGTTTGTCAGTACCTCGAGCAGGTCTGGCCCTATGTCGGTCCAGAAGGACTTGTAAAAATCAACATGGAGGCCGTCTATCCCCGGAGCTCTGCCGCTCTGCAGGCTCATCAGGGCCGAGGTCAGCTCCTGAAGAGTCAGGTCTGCCTCTAGTTTGTGGTTTTTCTCGGTGCTTACCTTAGGGAGACCACTGAGGAAGCTGCTGTGCACATCTGGATTTGGTGTCCATTCACTCTTAAACAGGTCTTTGTAGAAACCGGCAGCACACTTACTGATCTCAGATGAGTCTGAGATCTCAGAGCCGCTGTCTGTACGTAAAGAGTGAGTGATTTTCTGTTGTCCATTTTTCTGCTCCAACCCAAAGAAAAACTGAGAGGGAGCATCCATCGCTGAGATGTTCAGGAACCGAGACCTGACCAGAGCTCCCTGTGCTGTAACACCCAGCAGGTTGGCTATAGACGCCTTTTTGGATTTGAGGGAGTCTAAAAGCCCTCGATCTCCTGTAGACTCTGCTAAAGATTGCAGCTCTACTACCTCGGTCTCCAGGTCTCTCATAGACCGGGTTATGTCTCTAGTGACATTACGAGTGTGCTGTTGGCAAAGCTGCTTAATTTGGGCTTTGCCAAAATCCCACCACTGCTGAATACAGCTGAAGGCAGGTTTGCTCTCCCTGTAGGATGCCCAAAAATACTTAAAAGCAGTTTTAAAACCTGGTCATTTAAAAGGCTGGTGTTAAAATGCCAATAGGCGCTTTTAAAATGTACATTTCTGATAAAAACAGAGCAGGAGAGGAGACAGTGATCAGTAAAAACAACAGGCTGAATGTGACATCTTTTAAAAATGTTCACATGGTGATTAAAACAATAAAAACGGTCCATTCTGGCCAGAGATAAAACATTTGCTCGTGAGTGACTCCAGGTGTACTGTCTATAGTCTCTGTTAAAAACCCTCCAGACATCAGACAGCTCATGTGTCTCAATGAGCTGCCTGATTCTGTGGGACGAGGCAGGATGAGGCTCAGGATGATTCCTGTCCAGGTTGTGATCAACTGTACAGTTAAAATCACCCCCCAAAAACATAAAATCATCACTATTAAGAGTTCTGAAAGTATCAGATAAAATGTTTAAAAATGCCATCCTCTCCACACCATTGGTGGGAGCATAGACATTTAAAAACACCATCTTCAACCTTTCAAACTGAGCTTTTACTTTTAATAAAACACCTGGAATGACTTCCTCCACCTCATAAGAAACGGGTTAAAACCTTCTGGAGAATAAAATCCCCACCCCCCCATTGCAGCTGGATTTGTGGCTTAAAATGACCCCCCCATTAAAAGCCCTCCTCCAGTCACTCTCATTGTCAGCAGTACTGTGGGTCTCCTGTGAAAACATCACATCTACTCTCCTCAGCTCCATTAATTTAAAAATAGCCGCTCTCTTAAAATCAGCCCTAGCTCCATTTACATTAAAGTGCTGATTTTAAAATCACACATGGATAAAAGAGAGACAACAATTAAAAGACCAATCCGTAAAAAAGAGCAGCACCAGATGCTTTTAACAGTCATCTTCATCAGTTATGATTTGTGCTTTCACTCTTAAAACCATTTTCTTTAACCTGTAAACCTCCTGTTCTGTGAGCACATCATCACCTCCTCTACCAGACTTCCTGGTCAGAGGTTTGGCTGACTGGATGAAGAGTCTGAGGTCAGAGAAGTGGTCTCTGACCTCAGGCAGCCTGGCCCCTTTAGTTCTCTCCAGGAACGTTTTAATATCAGCAGGAGAGTAAAATGACTGAGAGTCCTGAGACTGGGAGGAGTCACCCTCTGCTGACGCTTTGGTCATCCTCCTGGTTTTTATACTATTTTGCACACATTCAGGGTTCTTTCTTTTCTGCCACATTTTTAACATTTCCTCATCAGACATATCTTCATCGTCAATGATGTCATCATACGTAGATGAGTTCACATTCATTGGTTCACTGTTAAGAACAGATACACTTTCTTAAGCTGTCTCTGGCTGATTCTTATCGCTGTTTCCCAGGACACCTCTGTCCTGTCCCCCACCACTGGAAACCGCGGGGGGGTCGCTACTCGCGGACGAGGCCGCAAGGACCGAAGGTACCGGAGTACTCGGGACCGGGACAACCAGGTCCGGATCCCGCGCCCGCCCCCCCGCCACCGGAGGGACCGGAGCCGAAACCGGCGCCGGAGTCTCCGGGACTGGGACCAGGGGTGCCGCGGCGGCCGCTGCCGGAACTCCGCCATCAGCAGCGGGAGCTGCAGCAGCAGCAGCCCACTGCTCTCCACCTTTCTCCGGGCAAGAGTGGATCAAGTGTCTCTCTGCCCCACATCCAAAACATTTCATGGTCTCTGATGACGCAAACACCATATAATTAAAGCCCTCGACTTTAAAGTTAAAGGACAGGTTCAAATCACTGTTATTGTCTCTCAGGATCATGTATACCTGCCTCCTGTGACACACTACATGTTTTAACTTAGGTCATTTACACCCTAAAGAAACCATCTTTATCGCTGACACTAGTTGACCATATTGGGACAGCTCTTTAGCCAACACCTCATTCTTGATGAACGGAGGAGCATTCGATATGACCACTTTGGTAGCCGGGCTGACGAGGGGGAGAACAGGAGTAAACGTGTCTTGAATTACTACACCTTTCTCCACCACCTCGCCAACCTTAGCCGTGCTGTCAAGGAACATGACGATAGCTCCGTTCATCCGGGAGGCCGACCTTACGCTGCTGTACCCGACCACATCTCCCACCGCCAGCCCCGATTCTTCCATGGAGCACCGCACCGCCGGCACGAGCTTGATAGCATGACAGCGGGTCAGCTTCTCAAACTCGGCCGGAGGTGTCTCCACCACGGGCGAGGTGCCACAAACGCGCACGCTGCCCACACACACACAAACACCCCTCCACCAACACCTCCACCACCCCTATATTACACACCACTATGTATATGCACACCTATAATACATACACCCAGAGAGAAAAGTTAGAAAAAGTTGTTAAACACCACAAAAATACTGAACAAACAATTCACCACGTTCTCAGCTCCACACTCAGTCCGCCATTCTCACAGAGAGAGAGAGAGAGAGAGAGAGAGAGAGAGAGAGAGAGAGGGAGAGAGAGGGAGCCCGGTGTATTATAGGGGGTCCTCCGGCAGACTAGGCCTAAGTCAGCCTAACTAGGGGCTGGTACAGGGCAAGCCTGAGCCAGCCCTAACTATAAGCTTTATCAAAGAGGAAAGTCTTAAGTCTAGTCTTAAATGTGGAGACGGTGTCTGCCTCCCGGACCGTAACAGGAAGATGATTCCACAGGAGAGGAGCCTGATAGCTGAAGGCTCTGGCTCCTGATCTACTTTTGGAGACTTTAGGGACCACGAGTAACCCTGCGTTCTCAGAGCGCAGTGTTCTGGTGGGATAATATGGCACTATGAGCTCTCTAAGATATGACGGAGCTTGACCATTTAGAGCTTTATAAGTTAACAGTAGGATTTTAAATTCAATTCTGGATTTTACAGGGAGCCAGTGCAGAGAAGCTAAAACAGGAGAAATATGATCTCGTTTCTTAGTTCCTGTTAGTACACGTGCTGCTGCATTCTGAATTAGCTGGAGAGTTTTTAAGGACTTACTAGAGCTACCTGATAATAGAGAGTTACAGTAATCCAGCCTTGAGGTAACAAAAGCGTGGACCAATTTTTCTGCATCTTTTCGGGTCAGGATAGGCCTAATTTTCGCAATATTACACAGATGAAAAAATGCAGTCCGTGAGGTTTGTTTTAAATGAGAATTAAAAGACAAATCTTGATCAAATATTACTCCGAGGTTTCTTACGGTAGTGCTAGAGGCCAGAGCAATGCCATCTAGAGAAACTATGTCATCAGATAAAGAGTCTCTGAGTTGTTTGGGGCCAAGAACAATAACTTCAGTTTTGTCTGAATTTAACATCAGGAAATTGGTGCTCATCCAAGTTTTTATGTCTTTAAGGCAGTTATGGAGTTTAGTTAATTGATTACTTTCTTCTGGCTTCATCGATAAATACAACTGAGTATCATCCGCATAACAATGGAAATTTATAGAGTGATTTCTAATGATGTTACCTAAAGGAAGCATATATAGAGTAAATAGGATTGGTCTGAGCACAGAACCTTGCAGAACTCCAAAACAAACTTTGGTACGTAAGGATGATTCATTATGAACGTCAACAAACTGAAAACGATCAGATAAATAAGATTTAAACCAGCTTAGTGCAGAACCTTTTAGGCCAATTAAGTGATCCAGTCTCTGCAGTAGAATTTGATGGTCAATTGTGTCAAACGCCGCACTAAGATCTAATAAAACAAGTACAGAGACGAGTCCTTTGTCTGAAGCAATCAGAAGGTCATTTGTAATTTTAACCAGTGCTGTCTCAGTGCTATGATGCACTCTAAATCCTGACTGAAATTCCTCAAATAAATTATTATCATGGAGAAAATCACACAGCTGGTCTGCGACTACTTTCTCAAGGATCTTTGACATAAAGGGAAGATTAGATATTGGTCTATAGTTGGCTAACACCTCTGGATCCAGGGTGGGCTTTTTTAGTAGAGGTTTAATTACAGCTACCTTAAAAGACTGTGGTACATAGCCTGTTAATAAGGATATATTGATCATATCTAATATATGAGTGTTAACTAAAGGAAAGACCTCCTTAAGTAGCCTAGTTGGGATGGGGTCTAAGAGACACGTTGATGATTTAGATGAAGAAATCACTGCTGTCAATTCTTGAAGCCTGGCTACAGTGCTGAAAAGAAACCTGGGGTTGTTCTTGTTTTCTTCTATTAATGCTGAGTAATAGTTTGCTCTGGCATTGCGGAGGCCCCTCTTATAAGTTTTGAGACTGTCTGTCCAGATTAAACGAGATTCTTCCAGTTTGGTCAATCGCCAATTCCTTTCAAATTTTCGCGATATTTGTTTTAACTTATGGGTTTGAGAGTTATACCAAGGAGCGAACTTTCTTTGCTTTGTTAACTTCTTTTTAAGAGGAGATACAGAGTCAAGTGTTGTTCGCAGCGAGCCTACGGCGCTATCGACAAAATGATCAATTTGGGAGAGGTTAAAGTCGGTACAGGAAACCTCTGTTACTGAAGGACTTGGTATTGAATTTAACGACGGAGAAATCATTTCCTTAAATTTTGCAACAGCACTATCTGATAAACATCTAGTATAGTAACTGTTGCTGAGTGGTGTGTAATCAAGTAAAAAGAAATCCAAAGTAATCAGATAATGATCCGATAGCGAGGGATTCTGTGGAAAGACTTTTAGGTTATCAATTTCAATTCCATACGTCAGAACTCGATCGAGGGTAGTTTAGGGCTGATTAACAGACTAGAGTTAAAAATGGCTGCAACTCCCCCTCCTCGGCCGCTGCCTCGAGGAATGTGGGTATTATTATGACTGGGAGGAGTGGACTCATTTAGACTAACATATTCATCTGGACACAGCCAGGTTTCAGTGAGACTGAGTAAATCAATATGATTATCTGATATTAATTCGTTTACTAACACTGCTTTAGACGATAGAGACCTGATATTTAACAGTCCGCATTTGATTCTCCTGTTTTGTCTTTCTGTCACAGAACAGGTTTTAATTTTTATGAGGTTGTTATGTACAACTCCTCTTTGTTTAATTTTAAATTTAAATAATTTAGGTGGTCGGGGGACAGACACCGTTTGTATAAAACTATGAAAACTATGGCTGGGTAACTGAACTAGAAGCTCAGAGAGGCGTATAGGACTGTGATTCTGAGTCCTGATCTCAACTCTGGGTTGTCAGGGATTTAAATTACTAATAAAGTTTGCCAGGTTTCTAGAGATGAGAGCAGCTCCATCCAAAGTGGGATGAATGCCGTCTCTCCTAATAAGACCAGGTTTTCCCCAGAAAGTTTGCCAATTATTAATGAAACCCACATTGTTTGCTGGACACCACCTGGACAGCCAGCGATTAAATGATGACATGCGGCTAAACATGTCATCACTGGTCAGATTTGGGAGGGGTCCAGAGAAAACTACGGAGTCCGCCATCGTTTTTGCATATTCACACACCGAGGCAATATTAATTTTAGTGACCTCCGATTGGCGTAACCGGGTGTCACTTCTAGAGAAGGAAATGACTTTTCAGAGTCCCACAGTCAGTGCAACTGTAACCGTCGTGTTTTCTTACAATCTCGTCACCTGCCATCCAACTGCTTTCTCCTTTCTTGTGATATTCTAGTGATATATGACTCGATGACTCGAGGTCGATCTCACAGCCTTAACAGGTTTATTGAAGATACACCTCACAACTTCACACTCTGCAACAATGAGACAGCAGCACAGAACAGTTCACCAAACCTCCTTATACTTCTCCTCAGATAGACATCATACCGAACTTTCTGTGTGTGTGTGAATTGTTTTTGAACATTCTTCTCTTGACCTCATTCTACCCATTGAAGGTTGTATAAAAGAAAACATATTTTGCCTCTAACCTGACTGTGTGTGTGTGTGTGTGTGAGCGTGTGTGTGTGTGTGTGTGTGTGTGTGTGTGTGTGTGTGTGTGTGTGTGTGTGTGTGTGACTTCCCATAAACGGCTCCAGTTCACAGGAAAACAAGATAAAGAAGTGGCACTGATGATGAATCAAGTCCGATTTCCTGTGAAACGTTTGAGTTCTTAATAACTTTGTGCAAGTTTTATGAGGTGGAGGCTTCAAATAAGCCCTCTGGGGTTTTTTGCCTCTCCCTGCACTGTATCTTATTTTTTAATTATTGTTTTGTGTTTTATTTGTGCAACAAGTTAACTAAACATGACAAAAACCCACATCATTCGCTGGACACCACCTGGACAGCCAGAGATTAAATGATGACATGCGGCCGACATCGTTTTTGCGTATTCACACACTGAGGCAATATTAATTTTAGTGACCTCCGATTGGCGTAACCGGGTGTCATTGCCGCCGACGTGAATAACAGTCTTACTGAATCTATGTTTAGCTTTAGCCAGCAGTTTTAAATTTGATTCCCTGGCCCCAGGGATACATTTGACTATGGCCGCTGGTGTTGCTTACTTCACGTTTCTCAGAATAGAGCTGCCAATAACCAGAGTTTTATCCTCAGCGGGTGTGTTGCTATGTTATGTGGCTCCGCACTGGCTACAGGGGGCAGGCTAACTACCGCAGCTACTGAATGGTTTTCCATGGTGTGGAGCCGCGCTTCTAATTCACTAAGCCTCGCCTCCAACACAGCAAATAAGCTTATTACACTTATTACAATTACCACTGTCGCTAAAGGAAGCAGAGGCATAACTGAACATTTGGCACACCGAGCAAGAAAGAGCAGAGGGAGAAGCCATCGCTAACTGTAAAGCTAATGTAGCTACCAAGGCTAGTAACGTGCAAACAACAGCTAAAGGCCAAAACACACCGGCAGCGTCATATGACGGTGGCGTCATTGACGCGAGTCAAGTGCCGCCCCCAAAACACACTAAATGCGTCGCGCTGCGGGGCGTCAACCAGATTTCTGTTGCACACTCCAGTCCGCTAGGTGGCGGTACTGGTTGCCAACCGCCGGTTAGAACAAAAGACGAGGAAGAAGATGGGGCACAAGAATAAAAACACACAACACAGGACAACCACGACAATGACGGTACGTTGCTTATTGTAGTTGTTTGTAAATAGAAAATAATGGGGGCAGCTGTTTTGACACACGTCGTACGCCGCCGGTGTGTTTTGGCCTGAAGAGATTAGCAGGGAAGTCGCAAAAAGGAGGAGAGCTATAGGTGCTTAAACAGAACTAGTGTGGGTTAGACTAGAAGTAGATGTTAAAGCAACTGAAGTGAGAAAGCAGGCTAATAGAATTCACCAGAGCAGTACAGAGACACTGTCACAGAAACACCAGAAATGACACAACTCGCTTACCGCAATATGTCAGCACGTCAGTGTTTGAGGGAGTGAAATGCAGCCCGCATTGAATTCTCCTGTTTTGTCTTTCTGTCACAGGAGAGGTTTTAATTTTTATGAGGTTGTTATGCACAACTCCTCTTTGTTTAATTTTAGATTTAAATAATTTAGGTGGTCGGGGGACAGACACCGTTTGTATGAAACTATGAAAACTATGGCTGGGTAACTGAACTAGAAGCTCAGAGAGGCGTATAGGACTGTGACTCTGAGTCCTGGTCTCAACTCTGGGTTGTCAGGGATTTAAATTACTAATAAAGTTTCCAGGTTCCTAGAGATGAGAGCAGCTCCATCCAAAGTGGGGTGAATGCCGTCTCTCCTAATAAGACCAGGTTTTCCCCAGAAAGTTTGCCAATTATTAACAAAACCCACATCGTTTGCTGGACACCACCTGGACAGCCAGCGATTAAATGATGACATGCGGCTAAACATGTCATCAGAGGTCAGATTTGGGAGGGGTCCAGAGAAAACTATGGAGTCCGACATCGTTTTAGCATATTCACACACCGAGGCAATATTAATTTTAGTGACCTCCGACTGGCGTAATTGGGTGTCACTTCTAGAGAAGGAAATGACTTTTTCACAGTCAGTGCAACTGTAACCATCGTGTTTTCTCACAGTCTATGTGTGTGTGTGTGTGTGTGTGTGTGTGTGTGTGTGACTTCCCATAAACGGCTCCAGTTCACTGGAAAACAAGATAAAGAAGTGGCACTGATGATGAATCAGGTCCAACTTCCTGTGTAATGTTTGAATTAATAACTTTGTCACTGATAAAGATCAGATTGACTTTATTAAGGCCACACCAGGGAAATTCACACGTTCCAGCAGCTCAAGATACAAAAACAAATAATACTAATGCTCCCAGCACCAAGGTGTCGGAATTCATGGAACACCGTTTCCCTGCTGTTCCTCCTTTGGAAGTTGACCTGATGATGATTTTTTCAGGTCGCCCATTAAACACATATACCTGCTGAACATCAGCATATCAGCATTGTCATTGTGAGCATGTTAGCATGTTAGCTCAAAGTGCTACTGTGCTTCAATAAGCTGCAGATTGGTGTTGTGTCGATGAAGGTGTAAGGTTGACAAAATGTTTACATGAGTACGAACATTTTGTCTGAGACTGTCTGTGGTGTTGCGTTGTCTTCTCTTTTGATGGATCTAAGCAGTGTCGGGGGAACTACGTTTAAATGGTAGTTTACCACACTGGCTTCTTCACTATGAGAAGTAGTTAAATTATCTCAACTGCCTCCAACAAGTGTTTAGCTTGTCAGAGTACAAGTATTTTAAAGAAAGTAGTTTAACTACATACAAACTACACAGGAAATGCTTTCAGTCTGAGTCTGGGATCTCATATTGTTACACAGCAGCTCCTTTTTAAACAGGAGTTGTGCAAATTTGCAGGAAAGCCCAATCAGTGTTTTTTCAGCATTGGCAGTATAAAAACAAAATCGGGGAGTGCAGCAAAATGCCGCCTACCTACTTTTGTTTATACAGAATGTGCCTTTTTCGGGGCAATGGGGGGCGTGAGCAAGTAACAAAACGTGTAGCTCAGCGTGTGACGTAAACAGTGACTGGTCAGTCCTTCGGCAATTCTCTCGTAAGTCAGCCCGTTCTTCACCGTCCCTGTCATCTGACGGTTAATGGCCTCTTCATTTGCGAGGACAAGGAGGGCGCGCAATTCAATTCAATTTTATTTATAAAGCCCAATATCACAAATCACAATTTGCCTCACAGGGCTTTACAGCATACGACATCCCTCTGTCCTTATGACCCTCACAGCAGATCAGGAAAAACTCCCCAAAAAACCCTTTAACGGGGAAAAAACGGTAGAAACCTCAGGAAGAGCAACTGAGGAGGGATCCCTCTTCCAGGACGGACAGACGTGCAATAGATGTCGTACAGAACAGATCAGCATAATAAATTAACAGTAATCCATATGACACAATGAGACAGAGAGAGAGAGAGAGAGAGAGATGCAGGTAATGACAGTAGCTTACAACAACATTAATGAAAGTAATAATATTATAGTTATAGTTCTGGCTACTGTGGTACAATATGTTGAAAGTATGTATTAATATCTGGCAGTATACATGTGTGACAATAGTCATATGTGTATAATAACAGTAGAAGTATGACTAATGACTAATGATGGCAGCAGCAGCAGGAGGCATCTGGCAGGACCACGGCAGCAGCACAACCACACACGTCACGCTGTCCAGGCACCGCTGTGATATGAGTTAATCTGAGAGACAGTGGAGCACAAAGGCTCCGGAGAAGAAGCCGAGTTAGTGACATCCAGAATGGCCGAGTTAGCAAGATGCAGTAATAGGATGAGAGTGAGAGAGAGAGAGAGAGAGAGAGAGAGAGAGAGAGAGAGAGAGAGAGAGAGAGAGAGAAGGAGCCCGGTGTATTATAGGGGGGTCCTCCGGCAGACTAGGCCTAAGTCAGCCTAACTAGGGGCTGGTACAGGGCAAGCCTGAGCCAGCTCTAACTATAAGCTTTATCAAAGAGGAAAGTCTTAAGTCTAATAATAATAATAATAATAGATTTTATTTATAACGCACTTTACATTTGAATACAAATCTCAAAGTGCACAGTACAAAGGCAAATAAAAGTAACAATGACAGTAAAATCGAGCAACAGAACAAAACAATAAAAACAGTCAGCAGATAAAATCAGATAAGATTAGTCAGGATAGGCTTTCTGAAAAAGGAAGGTTTTGAGTCCTTTTTTAAAAGCATCCACCAACTGTGGAGCCCTGAGGTGGTTGGGGAGGGCGTTCCACAGACGGGGAGCAGCAGCCTCGAAGGCCCTGTCGCCCATGGTCTTGAGCCGAGTCCTGGGCGGGCGCAGACGGTGCAGTTGGCCTGACCGGGTTCTGGCTGAGGTAAGTGGGTTGAGGAGTTCTGTGAGGTAGGTGGGGGTGCAGACAGTGATGGGTGTGAAGGAGGATTTTGAATTCGATGCGGAGGTGAACGGGGAGCCAGTGCAGAGTGTGAAGGATGGGGGTGAGGGGGGGAGGTCTAGTCTTAAATGTGGAGACGGTGTCTGCCTCCCGGACCGTAACAGGAAGATGATTCCACAGGAGAGGAGCCTGATAGCTGAAGGCTCTGGCTCCTGATCTACTTTTGGAGACTTTAGGGACCACGAGTAACCCTGCGTTCTCAGAGCGCAGTGTTCTGGTGGGATAATATGGCACTATGAGCTCTCTAAGATATGATGGAGCTTGACCATTTAGAGCTTTATAAGTTAACAGTAGGATTTTAAATTCAATTCTGGATTTTACAGGGAGCCAGTGCAGAGAAGCTAAAACAGGAGAAATATGATCTCGTTTCTTAGTTCCTGTTAGTACACGTGCTGCTGCATTCTGAATTAGCTGGAGAGTTTTTAAGGACTTACTAGAGCTACCTGATAATAGAGAGTTACAGTAATCCAGCCTTGAGGTAACAAAAGCGTGGACCAATTTTTCTGCATCTTTTCGGGTCACGATAGGCCTAATTTTAAATCCGTTGCTCCGAAGGGCTAGTTTCATATCCACTACCCCTACACGCAAAAAGGAATTGGGGACCCCTCGCGGGAACGCGCAAATGTAGGGGTAGGGCTAAGGGGGGGTATTTGGACGGGTCCAAAGTTTTACATATGTGGAATTGGCCCTAATTTTTCTAACATAATAGAGTCCGTTTATAATGACACATCTAGCTCAGTAGCACTCCCTCAGGGCACCGCCCCTCATTTCACCATGAGGTGTTAAACAAGGATGCAACTTCTTCCCATTCTTCTTTATTTTGGCAGCAGAAATGCAAGCAATTCATATTAAAAAATCTGATGTTGCCAAACTGAATGTTTTTGATAAACAGATAGTTATAAGCCAGCTGGCTTCATAAAAAAAATAGAACAAATCCCCAAAGTCTTTGAATTAATTGATGTGTTTTCTAAAGCATCAGGTTGAACACTTAATCACAATAAATAAAATATCTTGGAATTCATAACCAAAGATGCAAAAACCAGTGAAACCTTAAATTTACAAGACAAAATTTGAATGTAAATCTAAGCTCAAGATGTGGTTCCAAAGGGACCTGACAGTCTTTGGTAAATGGACCTGCATTTGTATAGCACCTTTCTAGTCATCCAACCACTCAAAGTGCTTTTTACACTATGAGTCACATTCACCCATTCACACACATTCATACACTGGTGGCAAAGGCTACCATACAACGTGCCAGGTGGTTTTTAACACAGTAACACACTGATGGAATTTGGGGTTCAGTATCTTGCGCAAGGTCACTTCAGCAGGCAGACTGGAGGAGCCGGGGATTGAACTGATGATCTTTCAATTGGTGGATGAGCCGCTCCACCTCTGAGCCACAGCCGCCCCAGCCAGGACTGGCTATCTTTGGAAGAACATACTTAAGACAAAACTCTATACCAAGCATTTCTTTGAACAAACCTCTGGGGAGACAACACCAAATACAGTTTTTGTTCAGCAGGAAAGATTTTAGCCACTTTAATTTTAACACAGCATTTAAATATGATTTTCAGGTTGAAACACTTCCAACCAAACAGATGTTGTTATGTTGGAAACTCATGTACACACACGATTTTACTCCTCATCAAACCCCAATCTGGAACAACAGATATGTGCAATGGCTACTTACAGCACTGGATGGATGAAAGTATCTGGTCAGTGACCCGTCTAATCAATGACCAGGGATGTTGGCGATCTTATGAGAACTTTAGCTCGAAACACAACACAACTTGAACACGTGATCAATTTGATGAACTTATCAGAGCGATCCCTGAGTCAGTCAGAATGTTAGCCCAAAACATAGAAACACACTCAGGTGTGATAAATCCACCTGCACTCCATTTTAATGGTCTTGATTTTCCGGCTGAGGAAAATTCAAATAAAGTCATATGTAATCACCTGAAGAATAGAAACTCCATTATCCAGCTCTCTTCTTAAATCAGACATTATCAAATATATAATATGTCGTAACTTATATATTTAAGCCCCGAGACAAATGAAGTTTATTCCATAATTATGAATAATGTCTATCCATCCAGTGAGCTGCTGAGAATGAGATTAGGTATTGATCATAAGAACTGTGTCTTCTGTCAAACTGAAACTACTGATCATCTGTTGTTCCACTGCACACACTCTGCAGGACTGGCTGTCAACCTAAACCCACCTCACTAACTCTCACAAGAGAAAATGTTGTGTTAAAGGACACCATGGGCCAGATCTACTAAGATCCCAATTAGCCTGTACTAATTTGCCTGCGCAATCTAGAATTTTTCGGGTTAGGGGGCTGAACCACGGTTTGCATGTGATTTACTAAGAGTGACTGCGTAAATGACAAGAGGTGCAAACATGTTGGAGACACCCTATTTAAATGAGGGTTTTGCGTGTTTTATGGTTTGCAGCACGGCGAGTTTGGAGAGAAAGCGCAAAGTGAAATTTGACCCTATGGAATTAGAGGTGTTGGTAGATGAGGCCAATAAACACTGAAATGAGCTACAGCAAAGAAACCTGACTGTCTCACAAACGCTATATCACTAGGACCGCCAGGATCACAGTGCCCCTCCAAGCGCCACGACCGTCATATGTAACTTCATTGTTTATGCTTCCCGTGTGCTCAGAAGCACACAAAATGCATTTTTGAGTCATTTACAAGAAGCTATGATAAAATAAAATATTACAGACTATAGAATAGGACTGACAACCTCTCCAATGTCTCGTGACAATTAATTAACACTATTTGTCGGCTTTTTATAATTTTGCTGCTGCGCTGTGTCTCCAGTTGAAAGTGGTGATTTGCTAAATACATTCTACAATAATAAATTAGATTAACTTTTGGTTTATAATATTGTTGGCTATATTACGCATTTTAATAAAAGAATAAAAGAAATAAACACCGAAATAATTAGTGGAAACTATTTTTTTTTTATTGATACTCCTCCTCTCTGACATACTAACACACACACACACACACATTGAAAACGCAATTGAATGAATGAATGAATGAACACTGGAAGCAGTTCAGCCGCAGTCCTGCCGGCTGGTGCGGTCACTGTTGAGATTACATTTGTTTTTTATTATTAACAGAATGTTTTTTTATTGACTGTATGAATGGTTTCGTTTTCAAATAAATATTTGGAAATTAAAATGTATGCTTTGGTGTACTTTTACAGAGTTTTGCAATATGTATAGCCACCTGTTTGTATCAAAATGTATAATTTTCAGCAGTGGTGTGTGTAACTGCGGCCGCGGTCTGAGTTATAAATGCTCAGTTTAGTGTGTTTCATCTTTGTAACTTAAAGGCTTCAGAAAACATTCACGCACATTTTGAGGAAAAGACATCGGAAGAGAAGCTTGTAGGTTTTATCTAAACAGAATTATTTGCATTATAAAAACCCAAACAGTGTGTCAGACCGTCGTGGCGGTTCCAGTGTTAATGATTGTTTCCTCATTCATACCAAAAATGTTCACACGAGGGTGAAAAATGCATTCTCTGCGTCTTCTTTCATCGTTTTGATGTCTTCTTGCAACAATAACCGCAGTGGTGGACTAAGAGTCTCATCCTACTCTCTAATGTGCTATGTGTGAGCTCAGTCCTGCGTGTTCTTTAATGAAGCAATAGGAGAAGATATTCGGTCTCAGTTAATGTAGTTTATTAAGCAGTAAAGGAATAAAATTACAGAGCTCTGGGTCTCAACTTCACGTCCCTGACGAACAACAAAGGTGTGTCAGTTCACGAAGTCTGACCTCCTGTCCTTCCCTGACCCAGTATATTTGAGCGTAACAGAGTGTCATTGTGCACGCAAGGCGTTGTCCTCTTCTCATTGGCAGTTCCACTTCCTCCTTCACCACACCACGCCCCTGCCTCCTGTTAATCTGACTCCTTCCCGCTGGCGGTGGGGGCGTGGTTCCTGTTTTGAAAGACAAGAGAACAACACAACTCCCTACACGTGCTGTACCTTACTATCTGTATATCACTTTCTATTCTTTTTACCATATATGAAACTAATTATCTAAGCATTGCGGTATGTGCTCCTCAGACTTCATGTCTCTTCCTCTCCTGTACTTCTCCACTTCTGCAAAGCAAACACATTCATATCAGCTGAAATCATCTCAGTATTCTCATTGTTCACACATCTAAAACTTATATAGTGAAACACAACTTATAGTAAAACACATAAAATGATTCTATTCCCAACAGCAGCCATGTGTGCGCAATTACACATACAAACCGTTTGCACCTCCCTTTGACACGTGTTAAATATATACACAGTTTCTATGAACAAAACTGCTTTCAGGTTTGATAAATCACTTTCCGTGTGCTAAATTAATATATTTACATGTTTTCCTCCCAGTACACACAATTGCGTGTAAACGCCCCATATTGCTGCAAACGTACTAACTGAAAGCAGACGCGCTATTTTGCACCTTTGAAAGACGCAACCCTTAGTGCGCACTTTTAGCACATCAGTTTGTACATTTTTTTGCGCGTGCAATGAGTCTGAACACGTTTTTATACTTGCAAACCTTTAGTAGATCCGGCTCTAAGTGTGATCTGACTGAACAACCTGATACTGGTGCACACACACATCCAAATGGAGGAAGACAAAGGCCCTTTTTCTGTTTTTAAAAAGACTCTTATGGACGATCAGCTCAGTGCTTTGACACTAATGGGAATAAACATGCAAAGTCTCCTCACAGCATATGAAAGATGAAAATATCCGAGGACCCCGAGAGAAAGAGTGCAGAACTATGAATTTGCTTTATTTGTTTTCACTGTCTTTATGTTAAATGTTAAATGTGCATTGTAGGTTGAGACGTGTTCGTTGTGGTTTGTGTGTTGATGTTTTGTGAATGATTCATTTTCAATAAACAATCAATCAAATAAACAGAGGAGCTCCTGCAGCTCCCTCCTCTCTGGCTCTCTGATGTCACAGTGTGGAGCCTCAACACGCCAAGAGGAGGAGCACAAGGCTGCTCAGCTTACAGTGTGCTTAAAGGTTATTATGGGATGTATGCCCAGTGGAACGAAAAAGTGTCAGGAGCTTCTTTCTGATTGGTTGAGAGACGTTATCACACACTGAGACTGATGTTCACTGTTTCACTTCCTGTTCTTTGCCTTTAAAAATGCCTCTCAGCACCTCCTCTCTCCACTGCTCCTCGTCAGACGATCAGAACACATCAGCTGAAGAGAACCCTCTCTCACTTCACACTGTAAGTGACAATAATTATCATATGCTCAGTGTTAATTTTGGCAGCTATTGTCAATTTAGTTTTAGTCATTACATGAATTACATGAGGTCTGTATTAAGTATCATCACACATGTATTTGCTCAATTTCTTACTCTTACTGAACTAATAATTTATTCTTTGTAAATCACAACTAGTTGGTCATGGTATTAAGTTATTGGGTCTAATCCCGAGGCTACGCCGAGTGCGGACACGTAATTCAATTGTTTATAGTAGAGTGTTATTCTGGCAGCAAATGCTCCGCGTCAGCAAGGCTGAAATCATGCACCCGGTGTAGCCTCTGGGTTAGTAGAGAGCTTCTACATTCCTTAGAGAAAAGACAATGTATTACGAGGCAGTTCTGATCTAGATATCAGTAACTTCAGATCAAGACCCACTAATTGCTTATTAAGGATTTACCAAGAAATAATAAATAAATTCAATTTTCAGTAAGATAAGAAATTGTTGAATACATATACACATTTGTAATGATGCTAAATAAACACATTAATGATCAGTAATACATGCACATATTATTTGTGTATTATTGGCGAACATGTCTCACCCCAACTAGTGTTACAAGAACTTTTAGTTGTTATATATGTCCTTTATATATGTTCCTTCATTTCATTTAGGCTAATACTGGCATAAGGAATTGATATTAAAGTCACATGTTTTAATTATCAAGTGTTGAAGCCATTTGGATGATGTAAATATTCTATCAGATGCAGCTCGATACACCAAACTTGCTTGAGAAAAGCCACATACATGTCTAATACAATAAAGTGTGTTTTTTTTGTCCAGTAATTTATCACGAGCAATTTAGTCCAAAAAATGGATCAATGAAAACAAAACATAACGTCCAGTTTAGTTTTTAGTCACTAAGATCTATATCAAACTTATTTTCACACACGGAAGTAAATAGTGATCAACTTCCGTTTTTTTGTGCGTGACTTCCGGTCAGCCACTTTCCTTCATGCTTTCCCTTACCGGAGCTAACGGTGCAAGCTAATTTTTTTTTCAGTTTTCAATTGTTTATGTTAGTCAATCAGTTAGTTAGTTAGTTAGTTAGTTAGTTAGTCTGTGTATTTTGTATAACGTTAGATAACTGTGCCCACGTTTCCGTTATAACGGAAATTTATTCCCTCTAAACGCGAATAAATCGCACGTCAGTCATAAACTATGAACCAAAAAAGCACAATCTATCCCGAGTGAGACAAACTGCTTGATCCCCGTCTCCAGTGTACCAGCAGAGAACCTGCAGAACCGAATCAGTGAAAAAACACAGCGGGCTACACAGCCTCTCTACCTGAGCAGCTGAAGCTGCGGCTCACACCCTCGACACACAGACACACAGACGGTGCTTCTGCATGCCAGCCACACGTGTGCGCAACTGTGAGAAATAAATATGTGAGGTGTACGCTGCTTTTCTATCTTTTTTCCCTTTTCTTTCTTTCTGTCAGCGACATACACTCCTAACACAGGACGGGTTGTTTTAATTGACTGAGTTGATCATTAAGCCATAGTGATGCGCGGATCGGCTCTGATAGCACCTGAATCAGCATGTACGCATCAACCATCCAGCCGTTACAACATGATTGAGCTAGCAAAGCAGTTTTGTGTTGCTATGTGTGGTATTTATTCAGTTTTGGGAAATCACAATGTCTAGAAAGCATCAGTGGCTGCAGCTGACAGGGACAGCTAACGTTAACACTAGCAGCAAAGCTAACATCAGGACGTCATCTGTTAAAAGCCTCCCGTTGTCGGATACGACATGAAACTACTCCAATTAGCTCAATCATGTTGTAACTAAGACATCCACTGGAGAAAATATTTTTTTCATGGACCGTTTATTGAGTTATTACAGACACCGCTAACGGCTGACGGCTAACAGCTAACGGTTAGCCTAGCTAATCTACGATAACCATGTTATTAATTACACACAGAGAAAATACTAATGTTTGTTCAATCATTGTGTTTATAGACTTTACAAACATCAGATTAGTCTAAACGGTGATATAGTGACGTGAAAAATGTGCTATATGTATATATATATATATATACAGCTAAACTCAGCAAGGTAAACAACAAGGCGATTCCCATTTACACAGTGGAAAGAGTGCTGGACCAGAAGTGTCGCACAAAAAAACGGAAGCTGGCTGCGTTCTGTTTTGCCTCCGTGTTTCCGTGAAAAATAAGGTGGATATCAAACTTATTTTCAGCTCATTATCATCATGGGAAAAAGTGTAGACGAATACTTTTCGTTAAAATTTTAGACGACGGCCCTGGCCGTGGCACAACTGGCTGGGGCACCTGCACCATACACCGGCGACCTGGGTTCGGGTTCGAGTCCCGCCCTGTGGTCCTTTCTGGATCCCACCCCATCTCTCCATCTCACTCGCTTCCTGTCATTTTATACTGTCCTATCTGATTAAAGGCATAAAAAGCCCCAAAAAATATACTAAAAAAAAATTAGACAACAAAATGAATACTGGCTGCTACTAATACCAGATCATATTTATTTTCCTGTGAAAAAACTGCTGTCGTATCTTATGTAGCTTTGACTGCATTCATCCAGTGCATGGTAGGTGGATAGAACCAAATGAGCAGAAACAGTCTCTCCGAGATAATTCCATGGCAAATTACTTAGCGCTTTTCTCTTAGATATGAGCAGACATGATACAACAGTTCAGTAATGGCAAAAAACCCTTTGGGTCATTTGTAGTAATATAAAGTAAAAGCAAAGTGACAATCAGGCTGTTGGGTCAACAGATCATAGTGCAGGCAAAGGACATTTAGGCTACATCACAAGCTTCAGGAAATGAAGGTGTATCATGAAAGACTCCACCATGGCACCATTTCTGCCTTCACAGCCCAGGGCTCGATTCAGAGACACACATAGTCACACAAGAGCAGTCATCTCCTCAAGACTGCAGGAAACATGACTATCTTGAGTCTATCTTTGTTCATCTTCTTGTTATTTCTAACTATGGACAGATCTAAAGGCAACCTTAGAAAAGACAGAGAAGGATGTCGTTTTTGCATTTTTTAGTCGTGAAGAAAACATTTAGCCTGTAAAACCACACATTCCAAGGATTTATTAATTTATTTATTTTTATTAATTTAAATAATGGCGTCAAGCCAAACTTTGCTATCCTCTTCCCCTGAGTCTAATGGAGAAAGGACAGCACTGGAGCTAGCACTATAGCTGTCCTACTTCCATATCCAGCAGCATCTTAAGGTCTAGGTACAGTCAGGCGGTGGTGAGCAGCTAGCGGCGAGTGCTTGCCGCCTGTTGACAAAAATTGTGTTGTGCGGCCACGAACCTCCCAAAAATTGAGACCGCGCAGCAAGGCGCACATTGAGCTCCACAGGGATCTTGTTGCGGTACCTTGCGGTAATATGCCAGGGAACACGTCGTGCACTAGCAACTTTTTTTTCACCTTTACCGCGTTACTATTGACTACACCTGAGCCTTTAGTGTTTGGTTTTCTTTTCTTTTCTCTAAACTGCTGTTACCACTTCACTTGAAGTTTCTTGTCAGCTCCGACTAGTGAAGAAAATGAGCAAACTTCCACACATCATCAGAACAGTATGTACTTGCATGCTGATAATTATCATGTGGTGAGGCAGGCAGCTACCAGTGTTAACTTTGGCAGCTATTTTCAATTTAGTTTTAGTCATTACATGAATTTAGTTGTAAGTCTAAGTCATATTTTAGAAATTTCTGTCTTCCCAAAGCCAGTTGGCTTGGAATCTATTGGATTAGAACACCAACTTCGTTCAGGAGGTTCTCATTGGCTGTGATCCAAGACATTTCCCACCAAATTAAATTCATTTGTTGCCTGCAACTTCATGTCATGATATCGGTACCTCATTGATGGGCTAACCACAAGTATAATATCGACGAGTTCTGGTGTGTCCATCCTCCTGATCTTGATGGACAGATCCCCCCTGGCTTGTATTAGTAATATAAATTGTATTTTGCATTTGTTTGTATTTTGTCAAAGCACTTGCATGACATCTTCTTTATCTGCTTCGTTGAACAGCACACACCATGGAAATTGCTAAGGCCACTCAGTGTCTCACCACTGCAGCAGATATGCGAGAGACCACCAAGATGCTGATGCAGCCTAATGCAAACTGGGAAGAGTACCTGACTCCTGCCCCCCTCTCCATCGCCATCATGGGGGAGCTCGTCTTCATCTCCTCATCTGATGACTTCTCCATCAACAAGAACCCCCCAGAGAAGGGCTACAAGTACATACAATACCCAGACTCGTTCAGGGCCTGCCTCATGCAAATCTGTAACTCAGGCTGGCATGCATTCAATGAGGCCCACAAGAATATGGATCAGATCCGCCTTCACACAGCCACAGTTCCTGATTACATGAAGGCAGCAGTCAAGCTCCTTTTCAATGCACCTGATGAAGTTATTGACAAGCTCCTGCCAAATCAGCTGGAAAACATTCGCACCATTGCAGATGAATGTGTGACACTGTCAGGCAGTGTTGAAAAGAAGTACACAGATGTCATCAACTTAATCCAGGAACTGTTGGCGGCCTGTGTCAATGCTGAACGCTTTCATGGAGAAGAGCTGGAGAAGGTGAAGATGAAGATTAAGGAAAATGAAATACGGGAGAAGACCGCCACTGAGCTTAAAGAACGGTCCAAGAAAGCAATGGAGGCCATGGAAAAGGAAATAAATGAAGCACAAGATAGCTACAAGAAAGCAATGGACTCTCTTCCCTCCGGATGGGAAATGATTGGAATGGATGTGGTTGAAGGACTTTCAAAGGCAGTGACAGGATTGGTTAATGGAGTCGTTAACCTGGTAAGTTCTCCAATAAAAACAATCAGCGATTCAGCAGAAACACTCATAGACAAATTCCAAGGAAAGGAATCGCAAAATGAAAACGTAGATGTGCTCTCAGTCGGCTGTAAGTCTGCAGAGATTCTTTCCATTGTAGGAACTCTTACACAGTATTTGAAGGAAGGGAAAATAGCCTGGCAGGACCTGTATGATCAGAAAGCACAATCCACAAAGACAAACTGGTCTCAAGCTCAATTCAAAAGAATCTCTGGGGCCTTAAAGAAGATGAAAGGGAGCAAACTTCAGAATGATGCTCTGAACCTTTGTGAGCTGGGTATTAACATCTGTGAAGAACTGGCCACATATAAACCTGGTGAAAATTGGGGTGACAAGAAAGAAACAGAGCTCATCAAGAAACTGAAGAAACTGGATGAAGAATCCCGCATCTTTGACACCAAAAGCAAAAAAGTACTGGGCTCTCCAGCTCTTTCTCCTACATCACCAATGATGAGCAAAGCACAGAGCAGCACAGGAGATCAGTCTGCCAGTCAGAGAGCAGCAGATAACGCTCGTTTCAAAATTGAGCAGAGCCGAGAACAACTCAAGGTAACACGGGAGGCCTATGAGAAGTCTGTGGAGAGAATGGAGCAGAATCAGAAGGAGCTGACTGAGATCTTGGTTGAAATGCAGAGCTGTAAGCTCAAGGAGATTGACTTTGAAACCACCATCAAGATGCTGGTCAAGGGTCTCGATGCCATGGGCAGAGTCAAAGAGCAGTGGGAGAAGATGGTGCGCTTCTTCCAGATGATCTCTAACATCATCAAATGCAGCCTCAGCAAGACACTGAAAGATTTCGTCTCAACAGCTGATGATACAAAGAAACTCAGTTACAACAATAAACTATTTGTCAAAGACATGCTGTACAACCAGGCCTTCCAAGCCTCCAATGTTGCCAGTCTGGTCCACATGATCTCAGGGACCTACACTGAAGTGTCCAACAAGTACCTGATGGACAGAGTGAGCAGCCTGGGCAAGCTCATGGCCATGGATAAGGAGAAGCCAGAATTCCTTCAAGAGCGTTTGAAGCTGCAACAGTCCTGCACAGCAGCTCAGGAGGGCATCCTTATGCTGGTCCTCAAGAACAAGAAGGAGTTTGAGAGGAAGACAGATGACAGGATGGCAGAAATAGAGAATGGTCTGAAAGCAATTCTGCCAGCTGCCCCACCCCAGGAGACTGAGAGGATCAAAGAAATAGTTCAAGCTGGGTTTGGTGGAGGAGAAGAGGATTACTACTAGAACAAAGTTTCTACCAGTTATGAAACTGTCACCTAATTCTGATCGTCACCATTTTTTTCATTACTTTTATTGATCAATCAAACAAATCTTCAATGATTTTTTATTTTTTTTTAGTTATCTTGTCCTGATATTTGACTCAAGTTTAGAGGGGAAACTAGTGATTACTGTGTGCTTGTGGTATTCTGCAACTCTGTGCTTCACTGGAAATCTGATTGGTCTGTCTTTTTCCATTATTGATCATTGATCAATCATCCTTACAGATTTTGATTCTTTTATCATAACTGGTGAGTTTAATGTGTACTCAGTGTTAATGTGTACTCAGTGTTTTTAAAAAATAGCGTGAGACCTGGCTCAAACACAATGGTGGGAAAGTTTGGGGCATTCCAGCCCAGGCTGATATGGGCTTGGCCTTGGACACCAGTATGACTCATACCCAGGTGACTCTAAAAGAATACACCATTAAGATCGGACTCAACCAAAGGCAAAAACATGCCACCATTGTGTTCAGGCTCAAGTGGGCAGGATTAAGGGAAAAAGGTGGAGATTCAGCAGAATCTTCACCAGCATAAAAGGGAGCGCAAAGAGAGTGAAACTTAAGTCTTGTTCCAGAGCTTGACTCATGAGTTGTGTGTGTTGTTGCTTGTGAACACATTAAACACGGTTGCACCTGATTCCACGTGTCTCCAGTGATTTCCTCAGCACCAGCCATCTGATTCTAAGATACTTATTTGAGTAGAAGGCGAGTCCAACCTAAAGAGTTGAAGGCAAGGTCGGGAGCCCCCAGGCCCAGCTGCAGACACCGATTTCTGCTTCATCAAGAGCTCACTGCTTTGTTTGACATGTTTGATATGGTACAACATGTTAGCAACTCCACTCATATCAAAGGTCACACTCTGGATCTAGTTATCAGTGAGGGTCTCTGTATTTCTTCAGTTAATGTTAGATGTGAATGTTATAGACTTAGCACTATCTGATCATTTTTGTGTATTCTTTGATGGCCTGGTCTCTCCAATTAGCCAAACTCAATCTAAAACTGTCCCTAAGAGGTATATTAATGAGAATACCTGCAGTCTTTTTACGGAAGCCATGTCTATTACACCATGCATAACAACTCAGGGCGTGGAGGACCATCTAAGTCTGTTTAACTCCAATATTCTCAGGGTATTTGACTCTGTAGCACCTACCAAGCTTAAAAAAAGCCCCAGTAAATGTAAAGCACCATGGAGGTATACCACAGCTGTAGCGACTCAGAAGAGAGAATGTAGGAAAGCTGAGCGTAAATGGGGAAAAAACAAGCTTCAGGTTGACAATGATATTTTCAAAGACAAACTCCAAGCTTATAACTATGAGTTAAGAAAAGCTAGACAATCTAATTTCTCTAACATCATTAACAAGAACATTAAAAACTCCTGTGCACTGTTTGCCACTGTTGATAAGTTAACAAATCCCCCAGTACATCTACCTCAAGACTTTATGTCACCTGATAAATGCAATGAGTTTGCTTCCTTCTTCCATAGCAAGACTGAAAATATTAGAAAAAGCATTAGCTCCACCCTGTTATGTAATGTCTTGGTTAAATCATCAAATACAAATAGCCTCTTTATCTGAATTTACTGCCACTGATAGCAAAACTCTTGAAAAAAACTGTGATGCAGCTCAGCTCATCTACTTGCTGTCCTGACACCTTCCCCACAAGCATCTTTAAAAGCATCTTTGGTTGTGTGGCATTTGAGCTTCTAAAGATTGTGAGTGGCTCTCTTCTTTCAGGCATTTTCCAGCCTCTCTTAAGACTGCAGTTATCAAACCCCTCCTAAAGAAAGAAACCTTGATCCCTCTGTGCTCAACAACTACAGGCCCATCTCAAACCTCCCCTTTATAGGCAAAGTTATTGAGAAAGTTGTATTCAACCAAGTCAATAACTATTTAAATACAAATAGCATCTATGACCAACTCCAACTCAACTGAGACTGCACTTGTAAAGGTGTTAAATGACATCTGCCTGAATACAGACTCAGGTAAAACAACTGTCCTGGGGCCTGTTTCACAAAACCAGGATAAGGGATTAAGCCAGGATATCTTGGTTATCCTGGATCAACTTATCCTTGATCCAGTTTCACAAAAGCAGGATAGGGGGAAGTGGGATATGTTTTGACATAAGTTACCATGGAGATTTATTCTGTGGAGCTAGCCTGCTCCAGACCAGGCTAAGTTCCAGGATTTATTTAATCTCATCCCTTATCTCAGTCAGCAGCTACCACAAATGGAAACTAATATTTATTCCACTTCACACTACACATTCTTATCACATTCAACGAGACCCACTGTCATTATTTAAACATTTGTGATCATTAATTGCAGTCATTTTAGATAAATGATTTTAGTAGAAAATTTAGTTAGACTATCTCTCTCATATATATATATATATATATATATATATACACTGTAAATAAATGATTAAAAAAATACACACCATACAGTAACATGATGACATGATGTTCCTTTATTGAATAGGATAAATCAAAGCAAGTAATCCATCAGTTCCTTTCAAAAGTGACGTCACACAGTGCTCTACAAGATAGAAAGCACTGAATCAAAGCATATTATTCATCACAAGAATAAATACACATTCTCAAAGGTCTGTATATAAAACACCCTGCATGTCTGCACACTGGAATAAATGCAGGACAAATCCATACTTAACAAATGAACAAATGTCAGGCCTGTATACGCACAGTACACAGCACAATAAGCCAAATTAATATAAAATAACACAAATTCCTCTGCTATTGCAGGCCATATTCAACTTAAATGTGCAGAATGCATTTTAACTGAAATAATTCAAAACGTATTGGTCCCTGATCAGCCGACCACTGTCGTCATCCGGGAAGATGGCCGGATTGTCCCGGTCCACATCTGATGGCACTCTGGGGGCCCTCTCCTTCCTCAGGCAGGCCACATTGTGGAGGACAGCACAGGCCACAGTAATATCGCATGCTCTGTCTCAGATGGTGCAGACACTGGAAGCGTGCCTTCAGGAGGCCAAAGGTCATCTCAATCCGAGCCCTTGTCCTGGCATTGGCATCGTTATATGCCCGCTGTGCTTCCTGAGGGTCTGCGTAGGGTGTGAGGCAAAAAGGCTCGCAGGCATAGCCTCTGTCCCCCAGCAGCACACCAGAGAATTCACCTGTGAATACAAAATGTCATCATCACAGCCTTATCAATAGAGGGACATTCTTGACATAGCCTTGATTTTAAAAGTGGTTATTAATTGAGGTCATGTGGCTCACCTTGTGACAGGCGCCAATAGACTGCAGAGGACCGAAAGATTCGTGAGTCATGGACTGAGCCAGGCCACTTTGCCACAACATTGCTGATCAGGTAGTCAGCATTGCAGACCATCTGAAATTATAAGATGTAGACTATTAAACCATTCAATGCACATCACGAGCAATGTACAATGTTCATTAATGTCATAAAGTCATGTTCACCTGAACATTAATGCTGTGAAAGGATTTCCTGTTCACAAAATCTCCCTTATGGGCACCTGAGGGGGATTTTATTCTGATATGGGTGCAGTCAAGTGCACCAATGACATTGGGGAAACCTGCAACACAAAGCAATAAGTATCCTACTATGACTTAACACTTGTCCTGTAATTTGTACTTACAGTACTCTTACCTGCAATCCTATAAAAATCCTCTTTGATGTCACTGAGTCTTCTGTGTCCAGGGAAGGAGATGAAGACACCTGATAGTGATTTGAGGGCTAGACAGACACTACGCACCACACGGCAAATTGTGGCCTTGGCCAGGTTTTCAGCATCCCCCACTGAGTACAGGAAGCCCCCACTTGCAAAGAAGCGCAAGGCCACACACACCATTTGCTCAACACTCAGCGCATGGCTCCGTGCTGTGTGGTGTTGGATCCTGGGACCCAGCAGTCTGCACAGATATCGGATGCCATCTGCAGAAAACCTATATCTTTCGTGTAGGTGGTCATCAGGGAAGGCCAATGGGTTCGCCCTGTCCCTGAAGACCCTCTCCCGCCTGAAGGCTCTCCTGAGCACAAGAGCTTCTCCATCCACAACCTCTTGCAGGAATGGACACGCCATTGTTTGAGCAGGAAGGAACACACCATTTTGGGCCTTCATATAGGCTATTGGATCGCTAGATTTAATGAGGAACACCTTTGCACTCTCACAAGCTACAAATGGTTATCTAATTATCAGGATACCTATTGCCTTAAAGAATAGATAATTGATTAAAATGCTCCCTGTTTGACCTTCACACTGCTCAACTTCTGCCATAAAGTGTTTTGATATCTGGGAAATAGCATTTCAGGTACATTATGTGCATTTCTTTTTGTCTTAATACAGCCAGTCTTTGGTGTGTGACTTCTAACCAATCAAAGCACTTGGGGCTACCATAGAGATGACACTAGGCATTATGTCAGACTGTGGAATACAATCTGCAATCCCACCTAACTGTGCACAAATTAAACAAGCAAACACCACAGAAGGTCTTTTGATCTTTTATTTAAGATTCTTCTTCTTGAAGCTGGGTGAGGAAAGGAGAATAATAATTAATAGATTGTCTGTGTTACAGTCAGCATACAGTGTACACTGAAGGTGAAACTCACCTCCCGCTCAAGTTTTTTTATTTCAAGGTTCAGTTTCCTCAGTTTCCTCCTTTTAATTTCGGACTCCACGGAGAGGTCTGCCATCTGTCTTCTTTTGTATTCAATGTCCATATCGGCCAGTTGTATTTGCCGTTTCAGATGTGTGGCATACAGCTGTCTGATAGCTTGTGAGTTCTGTAAACACATAATAATCAGCACAGCAGGAATTTTGCATGATGGGAATGTACTTCCATAAATACTCACTATGTTGCAAGGCTGGCTTTCATCCTGTAGAGCATCTGGGTCCTGTTACAGAAATGACATTTTGTGTGGGCTCCAGATGATGATGACTTCTCACCATTGTAGACTGAATGAGTACTTTCATTTGACATGATACCTCAAACCTTCTTGAATCAAGAGACACAGTCTCCTCATCGACTTCATCTGCTGCTCCTGCTGCTCCACTGGTGCCTTCACCCTATCACATTTAAAAGGGATTCATATTAAAGCAAGCAGATGAGACATGCCAGGCTACACAGTATGACTTTGATGGAGGACTCACTGGATCATCATCCTCTGGTATTGGTGACGCCACTGTTGGAGGCTCCAACAGTGAGATGGTGTTTCCAGATACTGCAAGGTAAAACAGAGTCAGATAGTCCAAATGGATTCAATATGAATGGTTGGTTATGTCCCATGTAAAGATGGAAGAATGTACCTTTAATGAAGAGGGAGGCATCTTCCTGGGAGGGATTTATATTTGAGTCTGTCCCCCCAGGGATCCCCTCTAACACAGGCCTGCCTCTGTTAAGTTCCAGGGCTCTGTCCTCTGCAGGGGTGAGGTCAGCTGGTGGTCACCCACCACCCGTGCCTTGCTTGTGGGTTTTTTTTTAACAGCTATAAGTACAGACAATATGTGAGTAGGCACCCTCTGGGTACAATGTACGCACGTGCATAGTATTTGTCAGGTCACTTACCATTCTGCAGGATGTTCTTATATTTGATCTTGACTTGTTGCCAAGTTCGTTTGGGCCCAGTCATGTTTAATCTAAGAATAATAAATTAATTAAGACAAAATAAATAACACACACACACACACATAGATAGTGAATGAAATAACTGAGGAGCAAATATGTAGTTGCATTTACATAATTTCACATCTACAGTCCATTTCACTCGCAGTTTCATAATCAGAGTATAACTACGTTTTTGGGAATGTTAATTAACTATTTGGATTGTAATTGTGATGGATTCAGCAGGGTAGTGAGTGTGTGTTTGTGCAATACATACGCATTCAGGCGGTCTGCAATACTTTGCCATGCTTTCTCTCTTTGTTTGATGGCGGTGGCAGTGTTTCCTTTCTTTTTAATTTGTTCTTTTACCTCTTCGTAGGCCTCCATAATTATGTCCTGCTCCGATGGGGAGAAGTATGCTGCACGTGATGCCATGGTGAATCAGTGAATCTGTGATCAATTACAGGGTCTATTTAAGGAGCCATGTGCTGCAACTTATCCAGGATTAGTTTCACCTGGCTTGATGAATCCGTGTCTACTTATCCTGGCTTGGCGTTTGTGGAACCAATTAAGCCTGAACTCTGTTGTTTTGGATTGGTTGAGCCAGGCTTACTTACTTATCCTGGATGTCTGAATCCTACTTTTGTGAAACGGACCCCAGGTAATGTTAGACCGTAGTGCAGCTTTCGATACGGTTGATCATGTAATACTTCTCAACCGACTAGAAAGCTGTGTTGGGCTTTCTGATACCGTCCTTAGATGGTTTAAGTGGCATATCATGCTATGCAGATGACACACAGGTCTTACTTGCACTGTCACCAAATGATTTAAGTCCTATTGACTCCTTATGTCTTTGCCTTGAAAAAGTAAATACCTGGATGCAGCAGAATTTTTTAAAACTTAATCAGAGCAAGACTAAGATTATTTTATTTTAGGAACAAAGGGGATAGATCACAAATAGGTGCCTACTTAGAATCTAAAGCACTCACACCTAGGACTCAAGTAAAAAACTTGGGTCATCTTGGATGGGGACCTGACTATGACTGATCACATCAAAAGCATTAAAAAATCAGCATTCTGGCATCTCAGAAACAGCTAAGATCAGAGATTTTGTTGAAAAGCTTATTCATGCTTTCATATCCTGTAGGGTAGATTATTGTAATGGCCTCCTAACTGGCCTCCCCGAAAAGTCCATTAGACAGATTCAATTAATTCAACACGCTGCCTCTAGACTATTAACCAAGACTAAAAAGAGACATCACATTACACCCATTCTTAAATCTTTACTCCCAGTTAATTTCAGAATTGATTTCAAGGTTCAACTCCTAATATGTAAGTCACTAAATGGACGTGGCCCCAAATGTTTTTCTGAAATGTTTCCCCAGTATACACCTGGTAGAGCGTAGATCTACTGGGACTGGTCAATTGATAGTCCCCAGGGTTAAAACTAAGTGAGGAGAAATGGCATTTAGCTGTTCTGCCACAATCAGCTTCCAATAGATATTAGATTTGCCCGAAACTCAAAACTGAACTTTTTCATTTTGCATTTATAGATGAATTAATTTACTTTAGATGGGTTATGTTGTTATAAAGTGACTGTGACATAGTTTTAGGTTTAGTGGATGCTGTAACTTTTGAACACATATCACATGACTGATCAGCTGTGAGGGTCATAAGGACAGAGGGATGTCGTATGCTGTAAAGCCCTGTGAGGCAAATTGTGATTTGTGATATTGGGCTTTATAAATAAAATTGATTGACTGATTGATGACTGATATGCTTGTACAGTACAGGCCAAAAGTTTGGACACACCTTCTCATTCAATGCGTTTTCTTTATTTTCATGACTATTTACATTGTAGATTCTCACTGAAGGCATCAAAACTATGAATGAACACATGTGGAGTTATGTACTTAACAAAAAAAGGTGAAATAACTGAAAACATGTTTTATATTCTAGTTTCTTCAAAATAGCCACCCTTTGCTCTGATTACTGCTTTGCACACTCTTGGCATTCTCTCCATGAGCTTCAAGAGGTAGTCACCTGAAATGGTTTCCACTTCACAGGTGTGCCTTATCAGGGTTAATTAGTGGAATTTCTTGCTTTATCAATGGGGTTGGGACCATCAGTTGTGTTGTGCAGAAGTCAGGTTAATACACAGCCGACAGCCCTATTGGACAACTGTTAAAATTCATATTATGGCAAGAACCAATCAGCTAACTAAAGAAAAACCAGTGGCCATCATTACTTTAAGAAATGAAGGTCAGTCAGTCCGGAAAATTGCAAAAACTTTAAATGTGTCCCCAAGTGGAGTCGCAAAAACCATCAAGCGCTACAACGAAACTGGCACACATGAGGACCGACCCAGGAAAGGAAGACCAAGAGTCACCTCTGCTTCTGAGGATAAGTTCATCCGAGTCACCAGCCTCAGAAATGGCAAGTTAACAGCAGCTCAGATCAGAGACCAGATGAATGCCACACAGAGTTCTAGCAGCAGACCCATCTCTAGAACAACTGTTAAGAGGAGACTGCGCCAATCAGGCCTTCATGGTCAAATAGCTGCTAGGAAACCACTGCTAAGGAGAGGCAACAAGCAGAAGAGATTTGTTTGGGCCAAGAAACACAAGGAATGGACATTAGACCAGTGGAAATCTGTGCTTTGGTCTGATGAGTCCAAATTTGAGATCTTTGGTTCCAACCGCCGTGTCTTTGTGAGACGCAGAAAAGGTGAACGGATGGATTCCACATGCCTGGTTCCCACTGTGAAGCATGGAGGAGGAGGTGTGATGGTGTGGGGGTGTTTTGCTGGTGACACTGTTGGGGATTTATTCAAAATTGAAGGCACACTGAACCAGCATGGCTACCACAGCATCCTGCAGCGACATGCCATCCCATCCGGTTTGCGTTTAGTTGGACGATCATTTATTTTTCAACAGGACAATGACCCCAAACACACCTCCAGGCTGTGTAAGGGCTATTTGACCAAGAAGGAGAGTGATGGAGTGCTGCGGCAGATGACCTGGCCTCCACAGTCACCGGACCTGAACCCAATCCAGATGGTTTGGGGTGAGCTGGACCGCAGAGTGAAGGCAAAGGGGCCAACAAGTGCTAAACACCTCTGGGAACTCCTTCAAGACTGTTGGAAAACCATTTCAGGTGACTACCTCTTGAAGCTCATGGAGAGAATGCCAAGAGTGTGCAAAGCAGTAATCAGAGCAAAGGGTGGCTATTTTGAAGAAACTAGAATATAAAACATGTTTTCAGTTATTTCACCTTTTTTTGTTAAGTACATAACTCCACATGTGTTCATTCATAGTTTTGATGCCTTCAGTGAGAATCTACAATGTAAATAGTCATGAAAATAAAGAAAACGCATTGAATGAGAAGGTGTGTCCAAACTTTTGGCCTGTACTGTATGTACTGACAGAGAAACTAAATGCTTTTAAATTAAAGCTCACATGCAAAATTCTGTCTCTGCCATTTTAATAAGTAATGACATACCACTGCTTGCATGTGAGGGGCACTGGCTGGATTCTGGCAGCACTGTATTAACAAATAAGTGGAATTATACATGAGAAATATGTACACAGGTGTAGCAGTTAGTGCCATAACTGACAGTGTCATCGCTGTACCTGGAAAACGAACATCAGGTGGCTTGGCAAATTTTTTCTTAACACTGCTCGTTTCTGGCTCCCCATCTGACTCCAGATACACGGGATTTGGCCTTGAAAATAAAAATTAAACATTTAACATTTCCAGCAATTGAAATAATTTTAAGGATAATTAAATTAAGTGAGCAAGCCTTGAGAGAGACAATGTTCACAGGACAGGAGCCTATTGCTTGTTTCTGTAGAATGAGTTAGCTTGATGTACAAGTACACATAGACATGACACTAGCCTATCACAGGACGAACATCCAATCCAACCCTTGAGCGCTGTTACAGTCAGTAACCATACACACAGGCGCGGTACGGACGCGTTACGAAATTTCGCGTTGTTGTGTTCCAAGTCAGCGCTGCGCGAACAGGTGCGGATGAACATGGACGAGAGTAGCAGCAGCAGCGGCGGCAGCGAGCCAGCAAACTAACGTTTAACAAGCGTCAACATCAACTTTGTTTAGCACTTACACTCTCACCGCAGCCACCAAGCTGGACAATGGACTGCCAGACCTTGTTCTTTAATTCACTGTTCATAAAATCATCCTGTCTATTATCAAAAAGGAGGAGCTGCTGTGAAATTATCAACCTTTCCCCCATACTGTCCTGCCTGACTGGATTTCGGACTCTCCCGATCTGCGTGACTATAAACAAACAATATTATTGGCCCAGCTGTGTTGTTCTGCCGGCGAATTCCGCGGGGGGTCAAAGTCTGGGCGGAAACTTTTTTTCACCACACGAAAGTTCCGCCTCGGTGTGCAAACTTCCATAAGAACCCAAGAAATCAGCTTTTATATTTTTCCAACGAGAATAATCCGCGCGGATATTCCCGTCTTAGTGAGAATGGACTTTTATAAGGTAGCTATGGGGATAATCTGAGGGGCGACGTGATGATGTGAGACGCAGTCAGTGAGGTGTGTATGTTTTTAGCCGTAGCCACAGTGAGCGAGACGTGCCTGTTCTCCACTGCAGAGTTGGACTCTTTGTAAAAGCTTGTTACTAGCCTTCTTGTGCTCAGTGCATCAGCACAGCATCTCAGCCCACCATGCATTGAAACGATGTCAATTCAATGTTGACATTTCAACATTAAAAAAACCAGCATCTATACAATGCTGATTCAACAACATTTTTTCAAACGTTGAAATGCTATCTGTAATTAAACATTGAGTCAACATAGATTTTTCAACCTCAACCAAAATTAACCAATTTGACCAAAATTCAACGTTGAATTAAGTCTTTTGCTATCTGGGGTTAGTTATAAAATGACTGTGACGTAGTTTTAGGTTTATTTTTATTTTTTATCTTTATTTTTAATTTATTGTTTTTACCATCTATTCATTCAGTCTTATTTTCCCCTCAATCTATTATAGCCTGTTATTTTATTCATTATTATTATTATTATTACTGTTAGGCTGTTCTTTTTATTTTTTCATTTTTCTTTTATTTTTAAGCACAGTGAGTGACATTCTATGTATGATAATGTGCTATATAAATAACTTGAACTTATTAATCAACATTTATTTTTTTAGATTGTTATCTTGTCCTGATGTTTGACTCAAGTATAGAGCGTTACTATAATAATAATTGTGTGGTTATGGTATCCTGCAACTTACACAGTAAAAAACACGTAAGGAAAAAATAATTACAAGTTAAAATGATATAATTTTGATGTATTTCACAGAACTTACATTGAACGTTTTTGTAAAATGTCAAGTTGGTGCAATGGAATGTCAGTTGTGTTAAATTTGAAGTATTGCACACAATTGAAAGACATTCAAAACACTTTTAATTGAATTAACATCATAGTGTAGACTGATCACAGGTGTGACATTTCCCATATGGCAGGGAATCTGCAGTCGCGGTCTCTTGTCCCGCTTCTGACATTATACCTTTGGCTAATTTTCACTCTCTGTCCTGATGAACCACACCTCACATTTTCCAATATTTACCCAGTAATTTGCATTAAATGAATCCAAATTATATAATTTACATTCATAATTATTATTTCCTTACACGTTTTTTACTGTGTAAGTATGAGGCTCTTTTCGGGTGTAATCTAAAGTGACAGCGATAATTGTTATGGTGTTTATGGTAGATAGTCTAAACAGCGACCTGCAGCAACTTTACCATATTTAGAAAAGTGAGTTACAAAATCACTAATGCAAGCTGTAATTGTATTTTCTTTGTGTTTTTAAATACTTCAAATGTTTAGATCTCTTAACCTCACACCTAGATACAAAATCCTGCAGGATATGCCAAGAGTGTGTGTGTACCACCAGTCTCTGAGTCTCTTAAAGCAGCAGGAGTAATTGTTTCCTGTGATGACTCTCCAGTGCGCATACCTTTGTTCCATTTTGCTCCCAAACTCAATTGCTGTTTGTAAATGCCTTGCTCATACTAACAACTCAGATTCTGTCTCTCTAGGAAACACAAGAGCCAATGCCGCTGCAAAAAGAGCTGCACTCCAACCCACTATCCTTGATACTTTGTTTGTTTCAACTCCAGTCTCTATTCCCAGCTCCCTTACAGCAATACAGTCCTTTGCCACACCACAAGAAAAGACGTTGTGGAGACGCTGCAGTGCCACACAGGAAGAAGCAGTGTGGCCGGGACACGATAACAAAATCTTGCCAGCCCAAACATTTCTTTCCTCACTTTGCACAATTGACACATGGATTGGACCATGTGTCAAAAGGGGGGATGTTGGATGCCATAACTCAACACTGGTTCACCAAAGGGTTTTCAGTTCATGCGCAGAAGTTTTGTCAATCATGTATGGTTTGTGCAACATATAATGCAGGTAAAACCAAAACAATCACACACGCCGCTCACCCACCACCAGACAGACCATTCCAACATTTGAATACCAACTAAACTGAGCAGCGATAATGGCTCACACTTTGTCAATTCTGCAATAACCCAAATCAGTGATTTTCTTGCCATTGACCTCAAACAACATTGTGCATACCACGCTGCCAGTGGAGGTGCTGTCGAACGAGAAAATGGCACCCTAAATCAAAATTGGCTAAGTGTTGTGAGGAAACGGGACTGCCATGGACAAAAGCTCTGCCTACTGTCCTAATGCATATGAGAATGAGAAAAAGGTCCAGAGTGAACATGAGTCCCTTTGAAATTCTTTTTGGCAGACCTCCATCCCTAGGAGTGGAGCCTGTAACCAGGCCACTCCCCTCCACTGGCCTATGTGAGGATGACATGTTACAATACTGAAAAAACTTATCTTCCACTCTCTCTCAAATCTCTCAGCAGGTGAAATCAGCCCTTCCACCACCAGCTTCCACATCACTCCATGATTTCCAACCTGGCGACTGGGTGGTGATAAAGGACCTAAGAAGGAAACACTGGCACTCCAAACGCTGGCGAGGTCCATTCCAGGTGCTCCTGACAACACATACTGCTGTGAGGATCGCTGAGAGAGCAACGTGGATTCACGCCAGCCACTGCAGGAAGGTCCCTGAGCCAACGGAGGAACTCAGCTGTCGATCCGAGGACGAACAACGCCAGGACGAACAAGCTCATCAGAGGACGGCACGAAAAATAACTGTGAATTCAACAGACACCAACTAGACGTGCAGGACTAACAACGCAAAACCTTTTCCCACCAGACTACACCATGCACCACCTGATCCTGACTCTATCACGCGATACTGATAGAGACCTACACCTACAAACCTGCCAAGACTGTCACTCTGACAGAAGGACAAAGAGCAACATTCACCAGCACTTTTTATCCCGAAATTTGAAATTCACACATATTATGAACGTTAACAATGCCGATCAAAATTCAGCCTCATTTCACATTCCTGATCCCCATCATTAGCCCAGCTCAGACTGACTCTGGTGATAACGTTTTGTAAATAATGTTTTGTTTTTTATTTCTCTTTTTTGTCTCTTTTTCTCTCCCCCCCCTTTCCTTCTTTTTTTTTTACGTACATATTTTTTGTTTATCACCATTGTTACATTATCATTATTATTATTTTCTTTTTTTTCTTTCATTCCTTCCTTTTGTTAATCCTCTCTTTTCTTCTAAACAACTGCCATGATGATACATTTTAAAATCCATGTGAATTAATGTGTCAGATAATTAAAGGGCCAGTGTGTAATATTTGGCATGGTTTATTGTCAATCTGAATCTGAATCTGAATATTCTACCCATTAATATGTTTATACAAGTGTATGATCACTATAAAATAAAATTCGTTTGGTTTTCGTAGCCTCATAGTTATGCTTTTATCTATATAGATATATATCGAGGGCCTTGCTTTAGAGAGGTCGCCATCTTGCGCCGCCATGTATGTACGGCAGACCGAGCGGACAATCCAGCCAGCCAGAGAATGCGTTTCACGTGTATAAATGAACCAGCGAAGACAGCAGAAGGAAGGAAGAAGGAGGAGGAAACAGCAGAGTGTTAGTAGTTCGTTGATAGAGAGTAGTGAAAAGTTTTTTTAGTTATAAAGTTTGCGAATGGACCACACTTACCACGCAACAGGAGAGAATGAATCCGAACCGTCATCTGCGAGGAAAAGAAGACACAACTTCACTCCTTGTGATGCACTCTCTGCAGCGCTTTTCCTCCTGATGATATATCTCCCCAACGATGGTAGCAGAAGCACTGAATCCCATTCTGTGCATTCAGCCTCTCTTCTCACCCGCTCAGCATCAAACACATGGAGTTCCTCATCTGTGTGCTCCGGCTCAAACAGGTATGGCTCTGGGTCTGTGTCCGCTTCAAGAAACTCTTCAAAATCGCGTTCAAAGTCGTCCATTGCAGCTACTATAGTCCGGAGATATTGCTAGGCTAAATAAACAGCTGAGCTCTGTTTACCGGCTACGCTGTTAGTCAGTGTGCGGGCTGGAGATTGGTGGAGCAGAGAGGGGAGGGGGTCCCCACTTAGCATGGTAAACGAGTATGTGTGTAAAGTTATGAAGTGTGTCTGTTACGCCAGAAGAGTCAGAGTTTGGGACGGAGTCTTTTACCCCCTGGAGTGTTACCGGAGTTTCTGGAGTGCTCAAATAAACTGGCCTTTTTCCCGAACGCTCCTCTGGTCTCCTGCTCGTGAGGGATTCATTACAATATGATAACATGGTTTAGATTTCTAAATAAACATTCACCTCGTCGCTAGATAGACCTACTCCTGAAAAACTCGTGCGCAAGGCTTTTCGTCCCTACGAGGCCACCGTCATTTACCCGACGGGAGGGGTGAGCGAGTGAGCCCTGCTATCTAGAATTTGACCACTGATGTCACTGTTTCCAATGGTTTTCAACCCATTTTACACACTGGCCCTTTAAGAGGGGGGGGTGGGGGGGTGGGGGTGTTACCTGGCGTATGCACGATACGCCAGGTGTGAAACACACCCTGAGGGGTCGGAGCCAATACTTGCGGCAGACGAAAGAGTGTGAAAACAATGGGTTGGGGTGCCGCTCCCTGCCGCAGACAGAAGGGTGTAAAACACACTGTAAGAGGCGGTCCTCAGGTATAAATGTTTAAGCTTCCCCATGCACGGGGTCTTTCTCCATTCTGACCGCTCGTGTGCTGATTGACCTTTTCTTTGCACAGAAAATAAAAAAACCTTGTCGGCTGGCAGAAGTCTGTATTTCATTACTCACCAGCAGCAGAGAATTTCCGCATTTCATTAATTATTGAAACACAATGTGATTCATTCATAGAGATATGTAATCCATCAGTGAAGTCTGAATAACATTCATTAGGGGAAATTCAATTTTTCAATTCTGAGGGGAAATTCAATTTTTTCACTCTTTTGTCAATAACACACAGGTCACACACACACACATGCACAAAGTGGAGAGATGTCAGAGTGAGGGGGCTGCCCTTTGGTCAGGCGCCCCGAGTGGTTGGGGGGTTCGGTGCCTTGCTCAGGAGCACCTCGGCAGTGCCCAGGAGGTGAACTGGCACCTCTCCAGCCACCAGTCCACGCTCCATATTTGGTCTCGAACAGGCGACCCTCCGGTTCCCAACCCAAGTCCCTATGGACTGAGCTGCTGCCGCTCCTGAGACTGATTCAACTACTCTTCATTCATATGTCCAGGATCTGATCAACTCTGAGGTATCTCACAGACAAATGATTCATATTATAATGTACCAAGAACAATACATGGGTTTCAGTCATGTGACTTTTTTTTGTTGCGGCCTCCATATTTAGGACTGACTTGTTATGGTCCCTTTTAGGGTGGAGCAAAGTTACAGTGACGCGTTGTGGAACCCATGTATACAGTGGGTGAGATCTGTGGTAAAAATCTTTATGACAGATGTAACAACAATACTTTATGTTCGTTTCTCGTGAGATGGAATGTTTAGATTGACCTGCATTTGCATTAAAAGCACTGCAGCCCCCCCCCCCCCCCCCCCCCGGTGGGTGATAAGAACACCAGAAAGCAGCGCCAGCTGAGCTGCCTCCAAAAAAATCCCCAAGATGAATCACATGACAAGATGCTTCTCTTCCTTAAACATCATGCCTACTGGTATTATTATGAACTACGGTACCTAGTTCCACAGCAAAGACGTGAGGTGTTGTAACATGAAGCCATCATGCTAAATTCGACACAACAATAACCTGCACAATATGCACGCAACATGTTTTTTTTTTTTTTTTTTTTTTTTTTTTCACTTTTTTTGTTGGCTTGTTAAAACCGGTGCTGAAGTAACCCTACCGTTGGTAGAGGTTTCATTAAAGGTTTCGTCTTCCTGCTGCTTTGATTCTAGCCATGTCTTTAGTCCAATAAATAAAGCAAAGTAAGTCTGGTCGATGAAGTTTTAGCTAGGGATGCACTGAAATGAAAACTTGTGGCCGAAGCTGAAGCCAAATATAATTAAACGCGTGGCAGAATACCAAATATCGTTGTTTAGTTTTTCATTAGTTTCTGCAGATGACAGTGAACCCCCTCCAGATTAGTGTTGTCAAGGTACCAAAATTGGGACCCACTGTACGATACCAGTGAAAGTATCATGGTTCTGAGTAGTATCAGGATACCACAGCAAAAATGAGGCAGATGTGCCTTTTGTCATTTATGAAAAGATAAATCACTTTTCTATAATACATCAATGATATTTCAATGGAATAAATTACTTATTGACTTATTCATACTTCAAAAACAGCATCAATAAGTGATTAACATAGGGGGGATCAAAATAAAATAAATAAATAAAATAAAAATCAACCAGCCACCCTCCTCCCCTGACAAGTAAAGGACAGTCCCTTCATAAGTAAAGAACAGTCCCTAAAGTGCGGTGAGGTTTGTGGACCGTTACCTGACACAAAGAGAGAAATGTGAACGGCTCATTTCTCCTCTGACACGTCACATACCTGTGTTCGGCTGGCTCGGCTGTTCAGGTACTACTGGGTAGACATGACGCCAAGAAGAGGATATTATTGGAGCCAGACTTCTACGTCGCCGGTAAGCTTCATCTTGCGCCACGGAGCACTATGGCTGCCGTATTGCTGCTGCTGGTTGAAATCTGTACTCACACAGCGCAGCCACACAGTGGCTGCATTTGGGTGCATCTGCATTTTCTTTTTTCTTTTCCTTAAAAGGAATGTTTATTGATGTACACGGTCCCTTCTTAAACAAATAAACGTTATTGTATTGTATTGTATTGTATTTTGCTGGTACAAAACTATTTTTAGTCGCAAATGCAAGTGCAGTGACGGACGGAGTAAAATATTGCCACACTACCGACATTTTACTCCGTCCGTCACCGCACGCTGTTTGATTGCGTTATAACCACGCTGCTATTATTCAGCCTTGCTTTTCACTTATTCCACCGAATACCGAATGTGTGTTTTTTTGCAATATTCGGCCGAATATATTCGGTAACCGAATATATTCGATGCATCCCTAGTTTTAGCTTTAATGCATGGTGAGCTACAGTTAGTAGCGATATAACTTTAGACTATTAGTCTACCTAGAACCAGTGGTCTGTGACATTGGCGGTGTGTCAAGGGACTATATTCAACTTATCTTGCATTGTAACATGCATTATGACAACTTAATAAGGTTTATGTTTGTTTATAAATGAAGTGGAGGAGCCTACAAGTGTTTTGTTTAGTTTGTCTCAGAAGCTCCGCTCCGCTGTCTGCTGCTGCTGTTGCCAGAGATCAAATTTCACTGGGGGCGGGGAAAAGTGCGAGGGAGTCAGCAGTCATTCAGTTTGTTGCCCTAGTAACTCGTTTCCACTGAAGAAGTTCCTGGTACTATTTGGGGGGCAGGAACTACTACAGGAACGTCCTCTCACTCGGCCCTCTCAACCACCATGTCTCCACTGAGAGAGCGGAGTCGGAGGAAGGTTCCTTGGTGTCCTTCTGCGTCTTCTTCTTCTTGTGTAACCTTGTGTGTATTGGCGGTTAATACAGCATTACCACCACCTAGTGGATTGGAAGCACATTACACCTATAATGGGCTTTTATTGGGAAAAATAGCTCCAGTGGTAAAATTAGGTATATAATTCGATGTATCGGTTCGGTTAGATATTTGGCTTTAAATCAAACTGGTTGGAAAATTTTCAAACCGGCACAAGCCTAATAAAAATATACTCTCTCTTTTAAGAGAGTAAAACGCTGGTTTTACACACAGGCTAAATTGGATGGCCTCTCAAGTCCACTCGCAGGTTCATCACCTCATTCAGACCAGAGCTCATTATCTCCGGAGGAAAAACTAGGGGACAGTAGGATTTTCTCAGGAGGACTTCAGTGTTCAAATCTCCGGAATAGTTGTACAAATGATGAAAATGATCAGGAAAAATCCAGTTTATTCTGAGAATGGGTGAAGGTGAGTAAAGAGCTTTGGGTGCTTGGAGGAGTACAGAATAATGCTATATAAATGCAGCACATTTACCATTGCCCAGCCAGACACCCGGCTCATTCTTCGGCTCTCTTTTCTGCTCCCTCTCAAGCTTCCTGATTGTGTCTTTGGTATCTTGAGTTTGTCTCTTGTAGCCACACTCCAGCAAATGCTGGCCATGGCAGGGTCCAACAAAACAAGCCAAAGTTCTGGAAACCGCACCATTTGTCAAAATTCGTAACAGAACCAGTCTGTTTCATCGTAAACAAACAATAAATGAACAAACAATAAATGAGGCTTAAAGTGCAAAATGGCCGGAATATTCCTTTAAGTCCTTCATCCATGTTGTGGTCCATAACATTTCAGCCCCAGAACTTTGAAATAACAGGCAGGGGAAACAAAAGAACACATTACTTACTGGACATCCAGCTAGCCACTTCCACTTAGCAGACATGAAGAGAAGCTCTGTGTGAATGTCCTCCCATGATCAGTTGTCTGCTGCGAGATGTTTAAATCCGGACAGTCGGGTCCCAAGTCCTTCACCCTTTTCTTGTCCACATCTCACCAACTTAAACATGGTGTTTGACGTAATGAAACAACAGAGTTTTCCTTGACTGCAGTTGCCATGATTCTTTCACAAACTGATGAGTCTCCGCCAGTAGCCGTCTTCTCTTCTCTGTAACTAGTTACAGTTGTGGGGCGAATGCTTGCTGATGGACGTATTTGATTCAATGAACTGTCCAATCACGTTAAGATTAAAAATGTGGAAAACAATGCCATTGGTCTGAGCGCACAGAGGTGCGAACTACAAGCAAATTTTCATGTGCCAATGAAAAGCTGCCTGTGCTTGTAAGAGAGCAAAAAATTTTGCTAGCTCTCATAGACTCCACGTTAGAAGAGTGTACATAGTAACATAAATATTATTTAATTAAACACATCATTATTAAAAGAACATATCTTATGGTATCTCACAAAAATTACTTAAACTCTTCATTTTACTTAATTATACCCATTTAGGATTTATTAGGAAATGAATCAATCAATCAATCAATCAATTTTATTTATAAAGCCCAATATCACAAATCACAATTTGCCTCACAGGGCTTTACAGCATACGACATCCCTCTGTCCTTAAGACCCTCACAGCTGATCAGGAAAAACTCCCCAAAAAACCCTTTAACGGGGAAAAAACGGTAGAAACCTCAGGAAGAGCAACTGAGGAGGGATCCCTCTTCCAGGACGGACAGACGTGCAATAGATGTCGTACAGAACAGATCAGCATAATAAATTAACAGTAATCCATATGACACAATTAGACAGAGAGAGAGAGAGAGAGACAGAGAGAGAGAGAGACACAGAGAGAGAGAGAGAGAGAGAGAGAGAGAGAGAGATGCAGGTAATGACAGTAGCTTACAACAACATTATTGAAAGTAATAATATTATAGTTATAGTTCTGGCTACTGTGGTACAATATGTTGAAAGTATGTATTAATATCTGGCAGTATACTTGTGTGACAATAGTCATATGTGTATAATAACAGTAGAAGTATGACTAATGACTAATGATGGCAGCAGCAGCAGGAGGCATCTGGCAGGACCACGGCAGCAGCACAACCACACACGTCACACTGTCCAGGCACCGCTGTGATATGAGTTAATCTGAGAGACAGTGGAGCACAAAGGCTCCGGAGAAGAAGCCGAGTTAGTGACATCCAGAATGGCCGAGTTAGCAAGATGCAGTAATAGAATACGAGAGAGAGAGAGAGAGAGAGAGAGAGATTTTTGATTTTTAAAACAACTTTATTAGTCTCTTTTCTTTCACTGTACCAGCAAAAGACTAATAAATTACTTCACAAGCACACAATAAATAAAATAAGTTACACGAGCACATCTCCATACATCAATTCACCATCTGCTACAGATCAGAGAACCCTCTGAAAACCCCAGACCTGCTGGAACGAGTCCAGATCATCTGCTGCTTTGTAAAAACAGAAATCCACCATTATTCTGGCCTTGATCATTTTTTTACACAGAAAAACAACATCAAGGTTCAGGTTCTCCTCCACCTTCCTCCTCCGGCTCACATACACCGCCATCTTGGCCTGTCCTAAAACAAAGTTTAAAACATGGCTTTTGTATTTGTGTTGGCGAGTGTATTTAAAACCACAAATAAAAACCTGCTTGTTAAAAACCTCTCCACATGTGGTAAAAACAGTTTGTAAAAACAGAAACAGCGTTAAAAGACGGTGACATTCATAAAAACAATGAAGGACAGTCTTTCTTTGGTCACAGAAAGGACATTTGTCTTCCACAGATGTATTGATGATGGACACAAAGAAGTTTACAGCAACGATCCCGTGGAGGATCCTCCACTGGAGGTCCGCGTGTTTTTTACACAGTGGAGGTTTGTAAAGAGACCTCCATGAGGGTCTATTTTCTGGGTCCAGACCCAGATAACTCCTCCATGGAGTGTCAGTCCGCCCGTTCAGTCTGTTTTTATTTAATGTTTTTACCATCAGCCTGTAGAGGGTTTTCCCTGAGGCCCCCTCCAGGGAGGCAGAAGGTGCAGGTTCCAAAAGAGGTCCAGAACAGTCTTTGTAGTCCGGTGCCAGGAAAATGGTAGGATAAGAGTCCTCACAATGTGGAGAAATAGTTCCATTTTTAAAACCATTTAAAAGCAGGCACTCATGTCCTGTTAGTTTTTGCCTCCAATGGTCCAGTAGCTGTTTCGTTACCCTTGTGGACCTCAGTCCCAGCCGAGCAGCCAGTCCAGCAGGGTCCTCCAGCTGAGGTCCAGCCAGCTGCACCACTTGTCCCAGCGTGGAGACTCCTGCCGTCAGCAGCAGTCTGGACAGCGTGGCCCCTCCCCAGCTGGGATTGTCCAGGACAGTTCCCCACAGGACGGGTTCCTTCAGGAGCCAGAACAGGGAGTCCGCCTGCTTCAGTCTCCATCTCCTCAGCAGGTTCCACACACTAAAAACACTCTTATAAAAACAGGGCAGAGATGATGTGCTCACAGTACTAGTGTTCATTAAAAACAGGTTAAAATCCAGCCCCAGGTTGTTAAAATGTTTCAGGATGCACTGGGCTAGAGGTCTCCACAGAGTGTCCTTTGGTCCAGTCAACAGTCTCTGTAGGAACTGGAGACAGAAGGCAGCACCTCTGCTGGCCAGATGGACCAGGCCCTGCCCCCCCTCCTCCTTAGGAAGGAAAAGGATACTCTGTGGAACCCAGTGCATCCTGTCCCAAAAGAAATCTGTTAAAACCCTCTGTACCTGAGATAGGAGAGAGACTGGAGGATCAACACAGGCCAGCCGGTGCCACAGGGCCGATGAGACCAGGTTGTTGATTATCAGGGTTCGGCCTCTGAAGGACATTTTAGGAAGGAGCCACTTCCACTTTTCGATCCGACCTTTGACCTTTTCTAGGACATTGTCCCAGTTTTTCCTGGTCCAGGTCTCATCACCCAGGAACACTCCGAGGTACTTTAGGCCACCCTTCCTCCAGATTAGACCACCCGGGAGCCTGAGCCGATCCCCCAGCCTCTCCCCCACCATCACAGCCTCACTCTTCCCCCAGTTCACCTTTGCAGAGGAGATAAAACCAAAATTTGTGACTGTATCTGTTAAAATGTCAATGTCTCTCTGTGTGTTAGTTAAAACAATGAGGTCATCAGCGTACACAGATAATTTAATAGAAACGTCACAATGAGGGAAGCGAACACCATGGAGGTTGTTCCTTAGTTTGTTCAGCAGAGGCTCGATGGCTACAGAGTAGAGCATCCCAGAGAGAGAGCAACCCTGCCTTACCCCCCTCTGAATGCTAAAAGGAGCACTCAGACCTCCGTTTATTTTCAGCACACTCGCAATGTCACTATAGAGAACCCGTATCTTGGCTATAAAGCCCGGGTTGAACCCAAAGGCAGCCAGAGTCTGCCATAAGTACTGGTGTTCAACCCGGTCAAAAGCCTTTTCCTGGTCTATGGAAATAAGACCAGTGTCTACAGCCAATGAGCTGGAGAGTTCCAAAACATCACGAATTAAAGTGACATTGTCACTTATGAGCCTGCTGGGCACACAGTAAGTCTGGTTGGGGTGGATGATGGACACCATCACCTCCCTCATTCTCAGGGCCAGAGCTTTGGACAGGATTTTATAATCCGTGCACAGCAGAGACACCGGCCTCCAGTTTTTCAGGTCTTGTAGGTCTCCCTTTTTAGGCAGCAGAGTTATCACGGCCCTCCTGCAGCTCAGAGGCAGTTTTTTGTTTTTCAAACTGTTTGTCAGTACCTCGAGCAGGTCTGGCCCTATGTCGGTCCAGAAGGACTTGTAAAAATCAACATGGAGGCCGTCTATCCCCGGAGCTCTGCCGCTCTGCAGGCTCATCAGGGCCGAGGTCAGCTCCTGAAGAGTCAGGTCTGCCTCTAGTTTGTGGTTTTTCTCGGTGCTTACCTTAGGGAGACCACTGAGGAAGCTGCTGTGCACATCTGGATTTGGTGTCCATTCACTCTTAAACAGGTCTTTGTAGAAACCGGCAGCACACTTACTGATCTCAGATGAGTCTGAGATCTCAGAGCCGCTGTCTGTACGTAAAGAGTGAGTGATTTTCTGTTGTCCATTTTTCTGCTCCAACCCAAAGAAAAACTGAGAGGGAGCATCCATCGCTGAGATGTTCAGGAACCGAGACCTGACCAGAGCTCCCTGTGCTGTAACACCCAGCAGGTTGGCTATAGACGCCTTTTTGGATTTGAGGGAGTCTAAAAGCCCTCGATCTCCTGTAGACTCTGCTAAAGATTGCAGCTCTACTACCTCGGTCTCCAGGTCTCTCATAGACCGGGTTATGTCTCTAGTGACATTACGAGTGTGCTGTTGGCAAAGCTGCTTAATTTGGGCTTTGCCAAAATCCCACCACTGCTGAATACAGCTGAAGGCAGGTTTGCTCTCCCTGTAGGATGCCCAAAAATACTTAAAAGCAGTTTTAAAACCTGGTCATTTAAAAGGCTGGTGTTAAAATGCCAATAGGCGCTTTTAAAATGTACATTTCTGATAAAAACAGAGCAGGAGAGGAGACAGTGATCAGTAAAAACAACAGGCTGAATGTGACATCTTTTAAAAATGTTCACATGGTGATTAAAACAATAAAAACGGTCCATTCTGGCCAGAGATAAAACATTTGCTCGTGAGTGACTCCAGGTGTACTGCCTATAGTCTCTGTTAAAAACCCTCCAGACATCAGACAGCTCATGTGTCTCAATGAGCTGCCTGATTCTGTGGGACGAGGCAGGATGAGGCTCAGGATGATTCCTGTCCAGGTTGTGATCAACTGTACAGTTAAAATCACCCCCCAAAAACATAAAATCATCACTATTAAGAGTTCTGAAAGTATCAGATAAAATGTTTAAAAATGCCATCCTCTCCACACCATTGGTGGGAGCATAGACATTTAAAAACACCATCTTCAACCTTTCAAACTGAGCTTTTACTTTTAATAAAACACCTGGAATGACTTCCTCCACCTCATAAGAAACGGGTTAAAACCTTCTGGAGAATAAAATCCCCACCCCCCCATTGCAGCTGGATTTGTGGCTTAAAATGACCCCCCCATTAAAAGCCCTCCTCCAGTCACTCTCATTGTCAGCAGTACTGTGGGTCTCCTGTGAAAACATCACATCTACTCTCCTCAGCTCCATTAATTTAAAAATAGCCGCTCTCTTAAAATCAGCCCTAGCTCCATTTACATTAAAGTGCTGATTTTAAAATCACACATGGATAAAAGAGAGACAACAATTAAAAGACCAATCCGTAAAAAAGAGCAGCACCAGATGCTTTTAACAGTCATCTTCATCAGTTATGATTTGTGCTTTCACTCTTAAAACCATTTTCTTTAACCTGTAAACCTCCTGTTCTGTGAGCACATCATCACCTCCTCTACCAGACTTCCTGGTCAGAGGTTTGGCTGACTGGATGAAGAGTCTGAGGTCAGAGAAGTGGTCTCTGACCTCAGGCAGCCTGGCCCCTTTAGTTCTCTCCAGGAACGTTTTAATATCAGCAGGAGAGTAAAATGACTGAGAGTCCTGAGACTGGGAGGAGTCACCCTCTGCTGACGCTTTGGTCATCCTCCTGGTTTTTATACTATTTTGCACACATTCAGGGTTCTTTCTTTTCTGCCACATTTTTAACATTTCCTCATCAGACATATCTTCATCGTCAATGATGTCATCATACGTAGATGAGTTCACATTCATTGGTTCACTGTTAAGAACAGATACACTTTCTTAAGCTGTCTCTGGCTGATTCTTATCGCTGTTTCCCAGGACACCTCTGTCCTGTCCCCCACCACTGGAAACCGCGGGGGGGTCGCTACTCGCGGACGAGGCCGCAAGGACCGAAGGTACCGGAGTACTCGGGACCGGGACAACCAGGTCCGGATCCCGCGCCCGCCCCCCCGCCACCGGAGGGACCGGAGCCGAAACCGGCGCCGGAGTCTCCGGGACTGGGACCAGGGGTGCCGCGGCGGCCGCTGCCGGAACTCCGCCATCAGCAGCGGGAGCTGCAGCAGCAGCAGCCCACTGCTCTCCACCTTTCTCCGGGCAAGAGTGGATCAAGTGTCTCTCTGCCCCACATCCAAAACATTTCATGGTCTCTGATGACGCAAACACCATATAATTAAAGCCCTCGACTTTAAAGTTAAAGGACAGGTTCAAATCACTGTTATTGTCTCTCAGGATCATGTATACCTGCCTCCTGTGACACACTACATGTTTTAACTTAGGTCATTTACACCCTAAAGAAACCATCTTTATCGCTGACACTAGTTGACCATATTGGGACAGCTCTTTAGCCAACACCTCATTCTTGATGAACGGAGGAGCATTCGATATGACCACTTTGGTAGCCGGGCTGACGAGGGGGAGAACAGGAGTAAACGTGTCTTGAATTACTACACCTTTCTCCACCACCTCGCCAACCTTAGCCGTGCTGTCAAGGAACATGACGATAGCTCCGTTCATCCGGGAGGCCGACCTTACGCTGCTGTACCCGACCACATCTCCCACCGCCAGCCCCGATTCTTCCATGGAGCACCGCACCGCCGGCACGAGCTTGATAGCATGACAGCGGGTCAGCTTCTCAAACTCGGCCGGAGGTGTCTCCACCACGGGCGAGGTGCCACAAACGCGCACGCTGCCCACACACACACAAACACCCCTCCACCAACACCTCCACCACCCCTATATTACACACCACTATGTATATGCACACCTATAATACATACACCCAGAGAGAAAAGTTAGAAAAAGTTGTTAAACACCACAAAAATACTGAACAAACAATTCACCACGTTCTCAGCTCCACACTCAGTCCGCCATTCTCACAGAGAGAGAGACAGAGAGAGAGAGAGAGAGAGAGAGAGAGAGAGAGGGAGAGAGAGGGAGCCCGGTGTATTATAGGGGGGTCCTCCGGCAGACTAGGCCTAAGTCAGCCTAACTAGGGGCTGGTACAGGGCAAGCCTGAGCCAGCCCTAACTATAAGCTTTATCAAAGAGGAAAGTCTTAAGTCTAGTCTTAAATGTGGAGACGGTGTCTGCCTCCCGGACCGTAACAGGAAGATGATTCCACAGGAGAGGAGCCTGATAGCTGAAGGCTCTGGCTCCTGATCTACTTTTGGAGACTTTAGGGACCACGAGTAACCCTGCGTTCTCAGAGCGCAGTGTTCTGGTGGGATAATATGGCACTATGAGCTCTCTAAGATATGACGGAGCTTGACCATTTAGAGCTTTATAAGTTAACAGTAGGATTTTAAATTCAATTCTGGATTTTACAGGGAGCCAGTGCAGAGAAGCTAAAACAGGAGAAATATGATCTCGTTTCTTAGTTCCTGTTAGTACACGTGCTGCTGCATTCTGAATTAGCTGGAGAGTTTTTAAGGACTTACTAGAGCTACCTGATAATAGAGAGTTACAGTAATCCAGCCTAGAGGTAACAAAAGCGTGGACCAATTTTTCTGCATCTTTTCGGGTCAGGATAGGCCTAATTTTCGCAATATTACACAGATGAAAAAATGCAGTCCGTGAGGTTTGTTTTAAATGAGAATTAAAAGACAAATCTTGATCAAATATTACTCCGAGGTTTCTTACGGTAGTGCTAGAGGCCAGAGCAATGCCATCTAGAGAAACTATGTCATCAGATAAAGAGTCTCTGAGTTGTTTGGGGCCAAGAACAATAACTTCAGTTTTGTCTGAATTTAACATCAGGAAATTGGTGCTCATCCAAGTTTTTATGTCTTTAAGGCAGTTATGAAGTTTAGTTAATTGATTACTTTCTTCTGGCTTCATCGATAAATACAACTGAGTATCATCCGCATAACAATGGAAATTTATAGAGTGATTTCTAATGATGTTACCTAAAGGAAGCATATATAGAGTAAATAGGATTGGTCTGAGCACAGAACCTTGCGGAACTCCAAAACAAACTTTGGTACGTAAGGATGATTCATTATGAACGTCAACAAACTGAAAACGATCAGATAAATAAGATTTAAACCAGCTTAGTGCAGAACCTTTTAGGCCAATTAAGTGATCCAGTCTCTGCAGTAGAATTTGATGGTCAATTGTGTCAAACGCCGCACTAAGATCTAATAAAACAAGTACAGAGACGAGTCCTTTGTCTGAAGCAATCAGAAGGTCATTTGTAATTTTAACCAGTGCTGTCTCAGTGCTATGATGCACTCTAAATCCTGACTGAAATTCCTCAAATAAATTATTATCATGGAGAAAATCACACAGCTGGTCTGCGACTACTTTCTCAAGGATCTTTGACATAAAGGGAAGATTAGATATTGGTCTATAGTTGGCTAACACCTCTGGATCCAGGGTGGGCTTTTTTAGTAGAGGTTTAATTACAGCTACCTTAAAAGACTGTGGTACATAGCCTGTTAATAAGGATATATTGATCATATCTAATATATGAGTGTTAACTAAAGGAAAGACCTCCTTAAGTAGCCTAGTTGGGATGGGGTCTAAGAGACACGTTGATGATTTAGATGAAGAAATCACTGCTGTCAATTCTTGAAGAGAAATTGGGGAGAAGCAATCTAAATATATATTAGGTCTTACAGCTGTGTTTGAGGTTAGATAGGTACTATCTGAGGACAGGAGGTCATGAATTTTGCCTCTAATAGTTAGAATTTTGTCATTAAAAAAGATCATAAAATCATTACTGCTAAGGGCTAAAGGAATACAAGGCTCAATAGAGCTTTGACTCTCAGTCAGCCTGGCTACAGTGCTGAAAAGAAACCTGGGGTTGTTCTTGTTTTCTTCTATTAATGCTGAGTAATAGTTTGCTCTGGCATTGCGGAGGCCCCTCTTATAAGTTTTGAGACTGTCTGTCCAGATTAAACGAGATTCTTCCAGTTTGGTCAATCGCCAATTCCTTTCAAATTTTCGCGATATTTGTTTTAACTTATGGGTTTGAGAGTTATACCAAGGAGCGAACTTTCTTTGCTTTGTTAACTTCTTTTTAAGAGGAGCTACAGAGTCAAGTGTTGTTCGCAGCGAGCCTACGGCGCTATCGACAAAATGATCAATTTGGGAGAGGTTAAAGTCGGTACAGGAAACCTCTGTTACTGAAGGACTTGGTATTGAATTTAACGACGGAGAAATCATTTCCTTAAATTTTGCAACAGCACTATCTGATAAACATCTAGTATAGTAACTGTTGCTGAGTGGTGTGTAATCAAGTAAAAAGAAATCCAAAGTAATCAGATAATGATCCGATAGCGAGGGATTCTGTGGAAAGACTTTTAGGTTATCAATTTCAATTCCATACGTCAGAACTCGATCGAGGGTAGTTTAGGGCTGATTAACAGACTAGAGTTAAAAATGGCTGCAACTCCCCCTCCTCGGCCGCTGCCTCGAGGAATGTGGGTATTATTATGACTGGGAGGAGTGGACTCATTTAGACTAACATATTCATCTGGACACAGCCAGGTTTCAGTGAGACTGAGTAAATCAATATGATTATCTGATATTAATTCGTTTACTAACACTGCTTTAGACGATAGAGACCTGATATTTAACAGTCCGCATTTGATTCTCCTGTTTTGTCTTTCTGTCACAGAACAGGTTTTAATTTTTATGAGGTTGTTATGTACAACTCCTCTTTGTTTAATTTTAAATTTAAATAATTTAGGTGGTCGGGGGACAGACACCGTTTGTATAAAACTATGAAAACTATGGCTGGGTAACTGAACTAGAAGCTCAGAGAGGCGTATAGGACTGTGATTCTGAGTCCTGATCTCAACTCTGGGTTGTCAGGGATTTAAATTACTAATAAAGTTTGCCAGGTTTCTAGAGATGAGAGCAGCTCCATCCAAAGTGGGATGAATGCCGTCTCTCCTAATAAGACCAGGTTTTCCCCAGAAAGTTTGCCAATTATTAATGAAACCCACATTGTTTGCTGGACACCACCTGGACAGCCAGCGATTAAATGATGACATGCGGCTAAACATGTCATCACTGGTCAGATTTGGGAGGGGTCCAGAGAAAACTACGGAGTCCGCCATCGTTTTTGCATATTCACACACCGAGGCAATATTAATTTTAGTGACCTCCGATTGGCGTAACCGGGTGTCACTTCTAGAGAAGGAAATGACTTTTCAGAGTCCCACAGTCAGTGCAACTGTAACCGTCGTGTTTTCTTACAATCTCGTCACCTGCCATCCAACTGCTTTCTCCTTTCTTGTGATATTCTAGTGATATATGACTCGATGACTCGAGGTCGATCTCACAGCCTTAACAGGTTTATTGAAGATACACCTCACAACTTCACACTCTGCAACAATGAGACAGCAGCACAGAACAGTTCACCAAACCTCCTTATACTTCTCCTCAGATAGACATCATACCGAACTTTCTGTGTGTGTGTGAATTGTTTTTGAACATTCTTCTCTTGACCTCATTCTACCCATTGAAGGTTGTATAAAAGAAAACATATTTTGCCTCTAACCTGACTGTGTGTGTGTGTGTGTGTGAGCGTGTGTGTGAGTGTGTGTGTGTGTGTGTGTGTGTGTGTGTGTGTGTGTGACTTCCCATAAACGGCTCCAGTTCACAGGAAAACAAGATAAAGAAGTGGCACTGATGATGAATCAAGTCCGATTTCCTGTGAAACGTTTGAGTTCTTAATAACTTTGTGCAAGTTTTATGAGGTGGAGGCTTCAAATAAGCCCTCTGGGGTTTTTTGCCTCTCCCTGCACTGTATCTTATTTTTTAATTATTGTTTTGTGTTTTATTTGTGCAACAAGTTAACTAAACATGACAAAAACCCACATCATTCGCTGGACACCACCTGGACAGCCAGAGATTAAATGATGACATGCGGCCGACATCGTTTTTGCGTATTCACACACTGAGGCAATATTAATTTTAGTGACCTCCGATTGGCGTAACCGGGTGTCATTGCCGCCGACGTGAATAACAGTCTTACTGAATCTATGTTTAGCTTTAGCCAGCAGTTTTAAATTTGATTCCCTGGCCCCAGGGATACATTTGACTATGGCCGCTGGTGTTGCTTACTTCACGTTTCTCAGAATAGAGCTGCCAATAACCAGAGTTTTATCCTCAGCGGGTGTGTTGCTATGTTATGTGGCTCCGCACTGGCTACAGGGGGCAGGCTAACTACCGCAGCTACTGAATGGTTTTCCATGGTGTGGAGCCGCGCTTCTAATTCACTAAGCCTCGCCTCCAACACAGCAAATAAGCTTATTACACTTATTACAATTACCACTGTCGCTAAAGGAAGCAGAGGCATAACTGAACATTTGGCACACCGAGCAAGAAAGAGCAGAGGGAGAAGCCATCGCTAACTGTAAAGCTAATGTAGCTACCAAGGCTAGTAACGTGCAAACAACAGCTAAAGGCCAAAACACACCGGCAGCGTCATATGACGGTGGCGTCATTGACGCGAGTCAAGTGCCGCCCCCAAAACACACTAAATGCGTCGCGCTGCGGGGCGTCAACCAGATTTCTGTTGCACACTCCAGTCCGCTAGGTGGCGGTACTGGTTGCCAACCGCCGGTTAGAACAAAAGACGAGGAAGAAGATGGGGCACAAGAATAAAAACACACAACACAGGACAACCACGACAATGACGGTACGTTGCTTATTGTAGTTGTTTGTAAATAGAAAATAATGGGGGCAGCTGTTTTGACACACGTCGTACGCCGCCGGTGTGTTTTGGCCTGAAGAGATTAGCAGGGAAGTCGCAAAAAGGAGGAGAGCTATAGGTGCTTAAACAGAACTAGTGTGGGTTAGACTAGAAGTAGATGTTAAAGCAACTGAAGTGAGAAAGCAGGCTAATAGAATTCACCAGAGCAGTACAGAGACACTGTCACAGAAACACCAGAAATGACACAACTCGCTTACCGCAATATGTCAGCACGTCAGTGTTTGAGGGAGTGAAATGCAGCCCGCATTGAATTCTCCTGTTTTGTCTTTCTGTCACAGGAGAGGTTTTAATTTTTATGAGGTTGTTATGCACAACTCCTCTTTGTTTAATTTTAGATTTAAATAATTTAGGTGGTCGGGGGACAGACACCGTTTGTATGAAACTATGAAAACTATGGCTGGGTAACTGAACTAGAAGCTCAGAGAGGCGTATAGGACTGTGACTCTGAGTCCTGGTCTCAACTCTGGGTTGTCAGGGATTTAAATTACTAATAAAGTTTCCAGGTTCCTAGAAATGAGAGCAGCTCCATCCAAAGTGGGGTGAATGCCGTCTCTCCTAATAAGACCAGGTTTTCCCCAGAAAGTTTGCCAATTATTAACAAAACCCACATCGTTTGCTGGACACCACCTGGACAGCCAGCGATTAAATGATGACATGCGGCTAAACATGTCATCAGAGGTCAGATTTGGGAGGGGTCCAGAGAAAACTATGGAGTCCGACATCGTTTTAGCATATTCACACACCGAGGCAATATTAATTTTAGTGACCTCCGACTGGCGTAATTGGGTGTCACTTCTAGAGAAGGAAATGACTTTTTCACAGTCAGTGCAACTGTAACCATCGTGTTTTCTCACAGTCTATGTGTGTGTGTGTGTGTGTGTGTGTGTGTGTGTGTGTGACTTCCCATAAACGGCTCCAGTTCACTGGAAAACAAGATAAAGAAGTGGCACTGATGATACATCAGGTCCAACTTCCTGTGTAATGTTTGAATTAATAACTTTGTCACTGATAAAGATCAGATTGACTTTCTTAAGGCCACACCAGGGAAATTCACACGTTCCAGCAGCTCAAGATACAAAAACAAATAATACTAATGCTCCCAGCACCAAGGTGTCGGAATTCATGGAACACCGTTTCCCTGCTGTTCCTCCTTTGGAAGTTGACCTGATGATGATTTTTTCAGGTCGCCCATTAAACACATATACCTGCTGAACATCAGCATATCAGCATTGTCATTGTGAGCATGTTAGCATGTTAGCTCAAAGTGCTACTGTGCTTCAATAAGCTGCAGATTGGTGTTGTGTCGATGAAGGTGTAAGGTTGACAAAATGCTTACATGAGTACGAGCATTTTGTCTGAGACTTTCTGTGGTGTTGCGTTGTCTTCTCTTTTGATGGATCTAAGCAGTGTCGGGGGAACTACGTTTAAATGGTAGTTTACCACACTGGCTTCTTCACTATGAGAAGTAGTTAAATTATCTCAACTGCCTCCAACAAGTGTTTAGCTTGTCAGAGTACAAGTATTTTAAAGAAAGTAGTTTAACTACATACAAACTACACAGGAAATGCTTTCAGTCTGAGTCTGGGATCTCATATTGTTACACAGCAGCTCCTTTTTAAACAGGAGTTGTGCAAATTTGCAGGAAAGCCCAATCAGTGTTTTTTCAGCATTGGCAGTATAAAAACAAAATCGGGGAGTGCAGCAAAATGCCGCCTACCTACTTTTGTTTATACAGAATGTGCCTTTTTCGGGGCAATGGGGGGCGTGAGCAAGTAACAAAACGTGTAGCTCAGCGTGTGACGTAAACAGTGACGTGGGAGGGAAGCCGCGGCTGGTCAGTCCTTCAGCGATTCTCTCGTAAGTCGGCCCGTTCTTCACCATCCCCGTCATCTGACGGTTAATGGCCTCTTCGTTTGCGAGGACAAGGAGGGCGCGCAATTCAATTCAATTTTATTCATAAAGCCCAATATCACAAATCACAATTTGCCTCACAGGGCTTTACAGCATACGACATCCCTCTGTCCTTATGACCCTCACAGCTGATCAGGAAAAACTCCCCAAAAAATCCTTTAACGGGGAAAAAACGGTAGAAACCTCAGGAAGAGCAACTGAGGAGGGATCCCTCTTCCAGGACGGACAGACGTGCAATAGATGTCGTACAGAACAGATCAACATGATAAATTAACAGTAATCCGTATGACACAATGAGACAGAGAGAGAGAGAGACAGAGAGAGACAGAGAGAGAGAGAGAGAGAGAGAGAGAGAAGGAGAGAAGGTGCCCGGTGTATTATAGGGGGTCCTCCGGCAGACTAGGCCTAAGTCAGCCTAACTAGGGGCTGGTACAGGGCAAGCCTGAGCCAGCCCTAACTATAAGCTTTATCAAAGAGGAAAGTCTTAAGTCTAGTCTTAAATGTGGAGACGGTGTCTGCCTCCCGGACCGTAACAGGAAGATGATTCCACAGGAGAGGAGCCTGATAGCTGAAGGCTCTGGCTCCTGATCTACTTTTGGAGACTTTAGGGACCACGAGTAACCCTGCGTTCTCAGAGCGCAGTGTTCTGGTGGGATAATATGGCACTATGAGCTCTCTAAGATATGATGGAGCTTGACCATTTAGAGCTTTATAAGTTAACAGTAGGATTTTAAATTCAATTCTGGATTTTACAGGGAGCCAGTGCAGAGAAGCTAAAACAGGAGAAATATGATCTCGTTTCTTAGTTCCTGTTAGTACACGTGCTGCTGCATTCTGAATTAGCTGGAGAGTTTTTAAGGACTTACTAGAGCTACCTGATAATAGAGAGTTACAGTAATCCAGCCTTGAGGTAACAAAAGCATGGACCAATTTTTCTGCATCTTTTCGGGTCACGATAGGCCTAATTTTAAATCCGTTGCTCCGAAGGGCTAGTTTCATATCCACTACCCCTACACGCAAAAAGGAATTGGGGACCCCTCGCGGGAACGCGCAAATGTAGGGGTAGGGCTAAGGGGGGGTATTTGGACGGGTCCAAAGTTTTACATATGTGGAATTGGCCCTAATTTTTCTAACATAATAGAGTCCGTTTATAATGACACATCTAGCTCAGTAGCACTCCCTCAGGGCACCGCCCCTCATTTCACCATGAGGTGTTAAACAAGGATGCAACTTCTTCCCATTCTTCTTTATTTTGGCAGCAGAAATGCAAGCAATTCATATTAAAAAATCTGATGTTGCCAAACTGAATGTTTTTGATAAACAGATAGTTATAAGCCAGCTGGCTTCATAAAAAAAATAGAACAAATCCCCAAAGTCTTTGAATTAATTGATGTGTTTTCTAAAGCATCAGGTTGAACACTTAATCACAATAAATAAAATATCTTGGAATTCATAACCAAAGATGCAAAAACCAGTGAAACCTTAAATTTACAAGACAAAATTTGAATGTAAATCTAAGCTCAAGATGTGGTTCCAAAGGGACCTGACAGTCTTTGGTAAATGGACCTGCATTTGTATAGCACCTTTCTAGTCATCCAACCACTCAAAGTGCTTTTTACACTATGAGTCACATTCACCCATTCACACACATTCATACACTGGTGGCAAAGGCTACCATACAACGTGCCAGGTGGTTTTTAACACAGTAACACACTGATGGAATTTGGGGTTCAGTATCTTGCGCAAGGTCACTTCAGCAGGCAGACTGGAGGAGCCGGGGATTGAACTGATGATCTTTCAATTGGTGGATGAGCCGCTCCACCTCTGAGCCACAGCCGCCCCAGCCAGGACTGGCTATCTTTGGAAGAACATACTTAAGACAAAACTCTATACCAAGCATTTCTTTGAACAAACCTCTGGGGAGACAACACCAAATACAGTTTTTGTTCAGCAGGAAAGATTTTAGCCACTTTAATTTTAACACAGCATTTAAATATGATTTTCAGGTTGAAACACTTCCAACCAAACAGATGTTGTTATGTTGGAAACTCATGTACACACACGATTTTACTCCTCATCAAACCCCAATCTGGAACAACAGATATGTGCAATGGCTACTTACAGCACTGGATGGATGAAAGTATCTGGTCAGTGACCCGTCTAATCAATGACCAGGGATGTTGGCGATCTTATGAGAACTTTAGCTCGAAACACAACACAACTTGAACACGTGATCAATTTGATGAACTTATCAGAGCGATCCCTGAGTCAGTCAGAATGTTAGCCCAAAACATAGAAACACACTCAGGTGTGATAAATCCACCTGCACTCCATTTTAATGGTCTTGATTTTCCGGCTGAGGAAAATTCAAATAAAGTCATACGTAATCACCTGAAGAATAGAAACTCCATTATCCAGCTCTCTTCTTAAATCAGACATTATCAAATATATAATATGTCTTAACTTATATATTTAAGCCCCGAGACAAATGAAGTTTATTCCATAATTATGAATAATGTCTATCCATCCAGTGAGCTGCTGAGAATGAGATTAGGTATTGATCATAAGAACTGTGTCTTCTGTCAAACTGAAACTACTGATCATCTGTTGTTCCACTGCACACACTCTGCAGGACTGGCTGTCAACCTAAACCCACCTCACTAACTCTCACAAGAGAAAATGTTGTGTTAAAGGACACCATGGGCCAGATCTACTAAGATCCCAATTAGCCTGTACTAATTTGCCTGCGCAATCTAGAATTTTTCGGGTTAGGGGGCTGAACCACGGTTTGCATGTGATTTACTAAGAGTGACTGCGTAAATGACAAGAGGTGCAAACGTGTTGGAGACACCCTATTTAAATGAGGGTTTTGCGTGTTTTATGGTTTGCAGCACGGCGAGTTTGGAGAGAAAGCGCAAAGTGAAATTTGACCCTATGGAATTAGAGGTGTTGGTAGATGAGGCCAATAAACACTGAAATGAGCTACAGCAAAGAAACCTGACTGTCTCACAAACGCTATATCACTAGGACCGCCAGGATCACAGTGCCCCTCCAAGCGCCACGACCGTCATATGTAACTTCATTGTTTATGCTTCCCGTGTGCTCAGAAGCACACAAAATGCATTTTTGAGTCATTTACAAGAAGCTATGATAAAATAAAATATTACAGACTATAGAATAGGACTGACAACCTCTCCAATGTCTCGTGACAATTAATTAACACTATTTGTCGGCTTTTTATAATTTTGCTGCTGCGCTGTGTCTCCAGTTGAAAGTGGTGATTTGCTAAATACATTCTACAATAATAAATTAGATTAACTTTTGGTTTATAATATTGTTGGCTATATTACGCATTTTAATAAAAGAATAAAAGAAATAAACACCGAAATAATTAGTGGAAACTATTTTTTTTTTATTGATACTCCTCCTCTCTGACATACTAACACACACACACACACACATTGAAAACGCAATTGAATGAATGAATGAATGAACACTGGAAGCAGTTCAGCCGCAGTCCTGCCGGCTGGTGCGGTCACTGTTGAGATTACATTTGTTTTTTATTATTAACAGAATGTTTTTTTATTGACTGTATGAATGGTTTCGTTTTCAAATAAATATTTGGAAATTAAAATGTATGCTTTGGTGTACTTTTACAGAGTTTTGCAATATGTATAGCCACCTGTTTGTATCAAAATGTATAATTTTCAGCAGTGGTGTGTGTAACTGCGGCCGCGGTCTGAGTTATAAATGCTCAGTTTAGTGTGTTTCATCTTTGTAACTTAAAGGCTTCAGAAAACATTCACGCACATTTTGAGGAAAAGACATCGGAAGAGAAGCTTGTAGGTTTTATCTAAACAGAATTATTTGCATTATAAAAACCCAAACAGTGTGTCAGACCGTCGTGGCGGTTCCAGTGTTAATGATTGTTTCCTCATTCATACCAAAAATGTTCACACGAGGGTGAAAAATGCATTCTCTGCGTCTTCTTTCATCGTTTTGATGTCTTCTTGCAACAATAACCGCAGTGGTGGACTAAGAGTCTCATCCTACTCTCTAATGTGCTATGTGTGAGCTCAGTCCTGCGTGTTCTTTAATGAAGCAATAGGAGAAGATATTCGGTCTCAGTTAATGTAGTTTATTAAGCAGTAAAGGAATAAAATTACAGAGCTCTGGGTCTCAACTTCACGTCCCTGACGAACAACAAAGGTGTGTCAGTTCACGAAGTCTGACCTCCTGTCCTTCCCTGACCCAGTATATTTGAGCGTAACAGAGTGTCATTGTGCACGCAAGGCGTTGTCCTCTTCTCATTGGCAGTTCCACTTCCTCCTTCACCACACCACGCCCCTGCCTCCTGTTAATCTGACTCCTTCCCGCTGGCGGTGGGGGCGTGGTTCCTGTTTTGAAAGACAAGAGAACAACACAACTCCCTACACGTGCTGTACCTTACTATCTGTATATCACTTTCTATTCTTTTTACCATATATGAAACTAATTATCTAAGCATTGCGGTATGTGCTCCTCAGACTTCATGTCTCTTCCTCTCCTGTACTTCTCCACTTCTGCAAAGCAAACACATTCATATCAGCTGAAATCATCTCAGTATTCTCATTGTTCACACATCTAAAACTTATATAGTGAAACACAACTTATAGTAAAACACATAAAATGATTCTATTCCCAACAGCAGCCATGTGTGCGCAATTACACATACAAACCGTTTGCACCTCCCTTTGACACGTGTTAAATATATACACAGTTTCTATGAACAAAACTGCTTTCAGGTTTGATAAATCACTTTCCGTGTGCTAAATTAATATATTTACATGTTTTCCTCCCAGTACACACAATTGCGTGTAAACGCCCCATATTGCTGCAAACGTACTAACTGAAAGCAGACGCGCTATTTTGCACCTTTGAAAGACGCAACCCTTAGTGCGCACTTTTAGCACATCAGTTTGTACATTTTTTTGCGCGTGCAATGAGTCTGAACACGTTTTTATACTTGCAAACCTTTAGTAGATCCGGCTCTAAGTGTGATCTGACTGAACAACCTGATACTGGTGCACACACACATCCAAATGGAGGAAGACAAAGGCCCTTTTTCTGTTTTTAAAAAGACTCTTATGGACGATCAGCTCAGTGCTTTGACACTAATGGGAATAAACATGCAAAGTCTCCTCACAGCATATGAAAGATGAAAATATCCGAGGACCCCGAGAGAAAGAGTGCAGAACTATGAATTTGCTTTATTTGTTTTCACTGTCTTTATGTTAAATGTTAAATGTGCATTGTAGGTTGAGACGTGTTCGTTGTGGTTTGTGTGTTGATGTTTTGTGAATGATTCATTTTCAATAAACAATCAATCAAATAAACAGAGGAGCTCCTGCAGCTCCCTCCTCTCTGGCTCTCTGATGTCACAGTGTGGAGCCTCAACACGCCAAGAGGAGGAGCACAAGGCTGCTCAGCTTACAGTGTGCTTAAAGGTTATTATGGGATGTATGCCCAGTGGAACGAAAAAGTGTCAGGAGCTTCTTTCTGATTGGTTGAGAGACGTTATCACACACTGAGACTGATGTTCACTGTTTCACTTCCTGTTCTTTGCCTTTAAAAATGCCTCTCAGCACCTCCTCTCTCCACTGCTCCTCGTCAGACGATCAGAACACATCAGCTGAAGAGAACCCTCTCTCACTTCACACTGTAAGTGACAATAATTATCATATGCTCAGTGTTAATTTTGGCAGCTATTGTCAATTTAGTTTTAGTCATTACATGAATTACATGAGGTCTGTATTAAGTATCATCACACATGTATTTGCTCAATTTCTTACTCTTACTGAACTAATAATTTATTCTTTGTAAATCACAACTAGTTGGTCATGGTATTAAGTTATTGGGTCTAATCCCGAGGCTACGCCGAGTGCGGACACGTAATTCAATTGTTTATAGTAGAGTGTTATTCTGGCAGCAAATGCTCCGCGTCAGCAAGGCTGAAATCATGCACCCGGTGTAGCCTCTGGGTTAGTAGAGAGCTTCTACATTCCTTAGAGAAAAGACAATGTATTACGAGGCAGTTCTGATCTAGATATCAGTAACTTCAGATCAAGACCCACTAATTGCTTATTAAGGATTTACCAAGAAATAATAAATAAATTCAATTTTCAGTAAGATAAGAAATTGTTGAATACATATACACATTTGTAATGATGCTAAATAAACACATTAATGATCAGTAATACATGCACATATTATTTGTGTATTATTGGCGAACATGTCTCACCCCAACTAGTGTTACAAGAACTTTTAGTTGTTATATATGTCCTTTATATATGTTCCTTCATTTCATTTAGGCTAATACTGGCATAAGGAATTGATATTAAAGTCACATGTTTTAATTATCAAGTGTTGAAGCCATTTGGATGATGTAAATATTCTATCAGATGCAGCTCGATACACCAAACTTGCTTGAGAAAAGCCACATACATGTCTAATACAATAAAGTGTGTTTTTTTTGTCCAGTAATTTATCACGAGCAATTTAGTCCAAAAAATGGATCAATGAAAACAAAACATAACGTCCAGTTTAGTTTTTAGTCACTAAGATCTATATCAAACTTATTTTCACACACGGAAGTAAATAGTGATCAACTTCCGTTTTTTTGTGCGTGACTTCCGGTCAGCCACTTTCCTTCATGCTTTCCCTTACCGGAGCTAACGGTGCAAGCTAATTTTTTTTTCAGTTTTCAATTGTTTATGTTAGTCAATCAGTTAGTTAGTTAGTTAGTTAGTTAGTTAGTCTGTGTATTTTGTATAACGTTAGATAACTGTGCCCACGTTTCCGTTATAACGGAAATTTATTCCCTCTAAACGCGAATAAATCGCACGTCAGTCATAAACTATGAACCAAAAAAGCACAATCTATCCCGAGTGAGACAAACTGCTTGATCCCCGTCTCCAGTGTACCAGCAGAGAACCTGCAGAACCGAATCAGTGAAAAAACACAGCGGGCTACACAGCCTCTCTACCTGAGCAGCTGAAGCTGCGGCTCACACCCTCGACACACAGACACACAGACGGTGCTTCTGCATGCCAGCCACACGTGTGCGCAACTGTGAGAAATAAATATGTGAGGTGTACGCTGCTTTTCTATCTTTTTTCCCTTTTCTTTCTTTCTGTCAGCGACATACACTCCTAACACAGGACGGGTTGTTTTAATTGACTGAGTTGATCATTAAGCCATAGTGATGCGCGGATCGGCTCTGATAGCACCTGAATCAGCATGTACGCATCAACCATCCAGCCGTTACAACATGATTGAGCTAGCAAAGCAGTTTTGTGTTGCTATGTGTGGTATTTATTCAGTTTTGGGAAATCACAATGTCTAGAAAGCATCAGTGGCTGCAGCTGACAGGGACAGCTAACGTTAACACTAGCAGCAAAGCTAACATCAGGACGTCATCTGTTAAAAGCCTCCCGTTGTCGGATACGACATGAAACTACTCCAATTAGCTCAATCATGTTGTAACTAAGACATCCACTGGAGAAAATATTTTTTTCATGGACCGTTTATTGAGTTATTACAGACACCGCTAACGGCTGACGGCTAACAGCTAACGGTTAGCCTAGCTAATCTATGATAACCATGTTATTAATTACACACAGAGAAAATACTAATGTTTGTTCAATCATTGTGTTTATAGACTTTACAAACATCAGATTAGTCTAAACGGTGATATAGTGACGTGAAAAATGTGCTATATGTATATATATATATATATACAGCTAAACTCAGCAAGGTAAACAACAAGGCGATTCCCATTTACACAGTGGAAAGAGTGCTGGACCAGAAGTGTCGCACAAAAAAACGGAAGCTGGCTGCGTTCTGTTTTGCCTCCGTGTTTCCGTGAAAAATAAGGTGGATATCAAACTTATTTTCAGCTCATTATCATCATGGGAAAAAGTGTAGACGAATACTTTTCGTTAAAATTTTAGACGACGGCCCTGGCCGTGGCACAACTGGCTGGGGCACCTGCACCATACACCGGCGACCTGGGTTCGGGTTCGAGTCCCGCCCTGTGGTCCTTTCTGGATCCCACCCCATCTCTCCATCTCACTCGCTTCCTGTCATTTTATACTGTCCTATCTGATTAAAGGCATAAAAAGCCCCAAAAAATATACTAAAAAAAAATTAGACAACAAAATGAATACTGGCTGCTACTAATACCAGATCATATTTATTTTCCTGTGAAAAAACTGCTGTCGTATCTTATGTAGCTTTGACTGCATTCATCCAGTGCATGGTAGGTGGATAGAACCAAATGAGCAGAAACAGTCTCTCCGAGATAATTCCATGGCAAATTACTTAGCGCTTTTCTCTTAGATATGAGCAGACATGATACAACAGTTCAGTAATGGCAAAAAACCCTTTGGGTCATTTGTAGTAATATAAAGTAAAAGCAAAGTGACAATCAGGCTGTTGGGTCAACAGATCATAGTGCAGGCAAAGGACATTTAGGCTACATCACAAGCTTCAGGAAATGAAGGTGTATCATGAAAGACTCCACCATGGCACCATTTCTGCCTTCACAGCCCAGGGCTCGATTCAGAGACACACATAGTCACACAAGAGCAGTCATCTCCTCAAGACTGCAGGAAACATGACTATCTTGAGTCTATCTTTGTTCATCTTCTTGTTATTTCTAACTATGGACAGATCTAAAGGCAACCTTAGAAAAGACAGAGAAGGATGTCGTTTTTGCATTTTTTAGTCGTGAAGAAAACATTTAGCCTGTAAAACCACACATTCCAAGGATTTATTAATTTATTTATTTTTATTAATTTAAATAATGGCGTCAAGCCAAACTTTGCTATCCTCTTCCCCTGAGTCTAATGGAGAAAGGACAGCACTGGAGCTAGCACTATAGCTGTCCTACTTCCATATCCAGCAGCATCTTAAGGTCTAGGTACAGTCAGGCGGTGGTGAGCAGCTAGCGGCGAGTGCTTGCCGCCTGTTGACAAAAATTGTGTTGTGCGGCCACGAACCTCCCAAAAATTGAGACCGCGCAGCAAGGCGCACATTGAGCTCCACAGGGATCTTGTTGCGGTACCTTGCGGTAATATGCCAGGGAACACGTCGTGCACTAGCAACTTTTTTTTCACCTTTACCGCGTTACTATTGACTACACCTGAGCCTTTAGTGTTTGGTTTTCTTTTCTTTTCTCTAAACTGCTGTTACCACTTCACTTGAAGTTTCTTGTCAGCTCCGACTAGTGAAGAAAATGAGCAAACTTCCACACATCATCAGAACAGTATGTACTTGCATGCTGATAATTATCATGTGGTGAGGCAGGCAGCTACCAGTGTTAACTTTGGCAGCTATTTTCAATTTAGTTTTAGTCATTACATGAATTTAGTTGTAAGTCTAAGTCATATTTTAGAAATTTCTGTCTTCCCAAAGCCAGTTGGCTTGGAATCTATTGGATTAGAACACCAACTTCGTTCAGGAGGTTCTCATTGGCTGTGATCCAAGACATTTCCCACCAAATTAAATTCATTTGTTGCCTGCAACTTCATGTCATGATATCGGTACCTCATTGATGGGCTAACCACAAGTATAATATCGACGAGTTCTGGTGTGTCCATCCTCCTGATCTTGATGGACAGATCCCCCCTGGCTTGTATTAGTAATATAAATTGTATTTTGCATTTGTTTGTATTTTGTCAAAGCACTTGCATGACATCTTCTTTATCTGCTTCGTTGAACAGCACACACCATGGAAATTGCTAAGGCCACTCAGTGTCTCACCACTGCAGCAGATATGCGAGAGACCACCAAGATGCTGATGCAGCCTAATGCAAACTGGGAAGAGTACCTGACTCCTGCCCCCCTCTCCATCGCCATCATGGGGGAGCTCGTCTTCATCTCCTCATCTGATGACTTCTCCATCAACAAGAACCCCCCAGAGAAGGGCTACAAGTACATACAATACCCAGACTCGTTCAGGGCCTGCCTCATGCAAATCTGTAACTCAGGCTGGCATGCATTCAATGAGGCCCACAAGAATATGGATCAGATCCGCCTTCACACAGCCACAGTTCCTGATTACATGAAGGCAGCAGTCAAGCTCCTTTTCAATGCACCTGATGAAGTTATTGACAAGCTCCTGCCAAATCAGCTGGAAAACATTCGCACCATTGCAGATGAATGTGTGACACTGTCAGGCAGTGTTGAAAAGAAGTACACAGATGTCATCAACTTAATCCAGGAACTGTTGGCGGCCTGTGTCAATGCTGAACGCTTTCATGGAGAAGAGCTGGAGAAGGTGAAGATGAAGATTAAGGAAAATGAAATACGGGAGAAGACCGCCACTGAGCTTAAAGAACGGTCCAAGAAAGCAATGGAGGCCATGGAAAAGGAAATAAATGAAGCACAAGATAGCTACAAGAAAGCAATGGACTCTCTTCCCTCCGGATGGGAAATGATTGGAATGGATGTGGTTGAAGGACTTTCAAAGGCAGTGACAGGATTGGTTAATGGAGTCGTTAACCTGGTAAGTTCTCCAATAAAAACAATCAGCGATTCAGCAGAAACACTCATAGACAAATTCCAAGGAAAGGAATCGCAAAATGAAAACGTAGATGTGCTCTCAGTCGGCTGTAAGTCTGCAGAGATTCTTTCCATTGTAGGAACTCTTACACAGTATTTGAAGGAAGGGAAAATAGCCTGGCAGGACCTGTATGATCAGAAAGCACAATCCACAAAGACAAACTGGTCTCAAGCTCAATTCAAAAGAATCTCTGGGGCCTTAAAGAAGATGAAAGGGAGCAAACTTCAGAATGATGCTCTGAACCTTTGTGAGCTGGGTATTAACATCTGTGAAGAACTGGCCACATATAAACCTGGTGAAAATTGGGGTGACAAGAAAGAAACAGAGCTCATCAAGAAACTGAAGAAACTGGATGAAGAATCCCGCATCTTTGACACCAAAAGCAAAAAAGTACTGGGCTCTCCAGCTCTTTCTCCTACATCACCAATGATGAGCAAAGCACAGAGCAGCACAGGAGATCAGTCTGCCAGTCAGAGAGCAGCAGATAACGCTCGTTTCAAAATTGAGCAGAGCCGAGAACAACTCAAGGTAACACGGGAGGCCTATGAGAAGTCTGTGGAGAGAATGGAGCAGAATCAGAAGGAGCTGACTGAGATCTTGGTTGAAATGCAGAGCTGTAAGCTCAAGGAGATTGACTTTGAAACCACCATCAAGATGCTGGTCAAGGGTCTCGATGCCATGGGCAGAGTCAAAGAGCAGTGGGAGAAGATGGTGCGCTTCTTCCAGATGATCTCTAACATCATCAAATGCAGCCTCAGCAAGACACTGAAAGATTTCGTCTCAACAGCTGATGATACAAAGAAACTCAGTTACAACAATAAACTATTTGTCAAAGACATGCTGTACAACCAGGCCTTCCAAGCCTCCAATGTTGCCAGTCTGGTCCACATGATCTCAGGGACCTACACTGAAGTGTCCAACAAGTACCTGATGGACAGAGTGAGCAGCCTGGGCAAGCTCATGGCCATGGATAAGGAGAAGCCAGAATTCCTTCAAGAGCGTTTGAAGCTGCAACAGTCCTGCACAGCAGCTCAGGAGGGCATCCTTATGCTGGTCCTCAAGAACAAGAAGGAGTTTGAGAGGAAGACAGATGACAGGATGGCAGAAATAGAGAATGGTCTGAAAGCAATTCTGCCAGCTGCCCCACCCCAGGAGACTGAGAGGATCAAAGAAATAGTTCAAGCTGGGTTTGGTGGAGGAGAAGAGGATTACTACTAGAACAAAGTTTCTACCAGTTATGAAACTGTCACCTAATTCTGATCGTCACCATTTTTTTCATTACTTTTATTGATCAATCAAACAAATCTTCAATGATTTTTTATTTTTTTTTAGTTATCTTGTCCTGATATTTGACTCAAGTTTAGAGGGGAAACTAGTGATTACTGTGTGCTTGTGGTATTCTGCAACTCTGTGCTTCACTGGAAATCTGATTGGTCTGTCTTTTTCCATTATTGATCATTGATCAATCATCCTTACAGATTTTGATTCTTTTATCATAACTGGTGAGTTTAATGTGTACTCAGTGTTAATGTGTACTCAGTGTTTTTAAAAAATAGCGTGAGACCTGGCTCAAACACAATGGTGGGAAAGTTTGGGGCATTCCAGCCCAGGCTGATATGGGCTTGGCCTTGGACACCAGTATGACTCATACCCAGGTGACTCTAAAAGAATACACCATTAAGATCGGACTCAACCAAAGGCAAAAACATGCCACCATTGTGTTCAGGCTCAAGTGGGCAGGATTAAGGGAAAAAGGTGGAGATTCAGCAGAATCTTCACCAGCATAAAAGGGAGCGCAAAGAGAGTGAAACTTAAGTCTTGTTCCAGAGCTTGACTCATGAGTTGTGTGTGTTGTTGCTTGTGAACACATTAAACACGGTTGCACCTGATTCCACGTGTCTCCAGTGATTTCCTCAGCACCAGCCATCTGATTCTAAGATACTTATTTGAGTAGAAGGCGAGTCCAACCTAAAGAGTTGAAGGCAAGGTCGGGAGCCCCCAGGCCCAGCTGCAGACACCGATTTCTGCTTCATCAAGAGCTCACTGCTTTGTTTGACATGTTTGATATGGTACAACATGTTAGCAACTCCACTCATATCAAAGGTCACACTCTGGATCTAGTTATCAGTGAGGGTCTCTGTATTTCTTCAGTTAATGTTAGATGTGAATGTTATAGACTTAGCACTATCTGATCATTTTTGTGTATTCTTTGATGGCCTGGTCTCTCCAATTAGCCAAACTCAATCTAAAACTGTCCCTAAGAGGTATATTAATGAGAATACCTGCAGTCTTTTTACGGAAGCCATGTCTATTACACCATGCATAACAACTCAGGGCGTGGAGGACCATCTAAGTCTGTTTAACTCCAATATTCTCAGGGTATTTGACTCTGTAGCACCTACCAAGCTTAAAAAAAGCCCCAGTAAATGTAAAGCACCATGGAGGTATACCACAGCTGTAGCGACTCAGAAGAGAGAATGTAGGAAAGCTGAGCGTAAATGGGGAAAAAACAAGCTTCAGGTTGACAATGATATTTTCAAAGACAAACTCCAAGCTTATAACTATGAGTTAAGAAAAGCTAGACAATCTAATTTCTCTAACATCATTAACAAGAACATTAAAAACTCCTGTGCACTGTTTGCCACTGTTGATAAGTTAACAAATCCCCCAGTACATCTACCTCAAGACTTTATGTCACCTGATAAATGCAATGAGTTTGCTTCCTTCTTCCATAGCAAGACTGAAAATATTAGAAAAAGCATTAGCTCCACCCTGTTATGTAATGTCTTGGTTAAATCATCAAATACAAATAGCCTCTTTATCTGAATTTACTGCCACTGATAGCAAAACTCTTGAAAAAAACTGTGATGCAGCTCAGCTCATCTACTTGCTGTCCTGACACCTTCCCCACAAGCATCTTTAAAAGCATCTTTGGTTGTGTGGCATTTGAGCTTCTAAAGATTGTGAGTGGCTCTCTTCTTTCAGGCATTTTCCAGCCTCTCTTAAGACTGCAGTTATCAAACCCCTCCTAAAGAAAGAAACCTTGATCCCTCTGTGCTCAACAACTACAGGCCCATCTCAAACCTCCCCTTTATAGGCAAAGTTATTGAGAAAGTTGTATTCAACCAAGTCAATAACTATTTAAATACAAATAGCATCTATGACCAACTCCAACTCAACTGAGACTGCACTTGTAAAGGTGTTAAATGACATCTGCCTGAATACAGACTCAGGTAAAACAACTGTCCTGGGGCCTGTTTCACAAAACCAGGATAAGGGATTAAGCCAGGATATCTTGGTTATCCTGGATCAACTTATCCTTGATCCAGTTTCACAAAAGCAGGATAGGGGGAAGTGGGATATGTTTTGACATAAGTTACCATGGAGATTTATTCTGTGGAGCTAGCCTGCTCCAGACCAGGCTAAGTTCCAGGATTTATTTAATCTCATCCCTTATCTCAGTCAGCAGCTACCACAAATGGAAACTAATATTTATTCCACTTCACACTACACATTCTTATCACATTCAACGAGACCCACTGTCATTATTTAAACATTTGTGATCATTAATTGCAGTCATTTTAGATAAATGATTTTAGTAGAAAATTTAGTTAGACTATCTCTCTCATATATATATATATATATATATATATATATACACTGTAAATAAATGATTAAAAAAATACACACCATACAGTAACATGATGACATGATGTTCCTTTATTGAATAGGATAAATCAAAGCAAGTAATCCATCAGTTCCTTTCAAAAGTGACGTCACACAGTGCTCTACAAGATAGAAAGCACTGAATCAAAGCATATTATTCATCACAAGAATAAATACACATTCTCAAAGGTCTGTATATAAAACACCCTGCATGTCTGCACACTGGAATAAATGCAGGACAAATCCATACTTAACAAATGAACAAATGTCAGGCCTGTATACGCACAGTACACAGCACAATAAGCCAAATTAATATAAAATAACACAAATTCCTCTGCTATTGCAGGCCATATTCAACTTAAATGTGCAGAATGCATTTTAACTGAAATAATTCAAAACGTATTGGTCCCTGATCAGCCGACCACTGTCGTCATCCGGGAAGATGGCCGGATTGTCCCGGTCCACATCTGATGGCACTCTGGGGGCCCTCTCCTTCCTCAGGCAGGCCACATTGTGGAGGACAGCACAGGCCACAGTAATATCGCATGCTCTGTCTCAGATGGTGCAGACACTGGAAGCGTGCCTTCAGGAGGCCAAAGGTCATCTCAATCCGAGCCCTTGTCCTGGCATTGGCATCGTTATATGCCCGCTGTGCTTCCTGAGGGTCTGCGTAGGGTGTGAGGCAAAAAGGCTCGCAGGCATAGCCTCTGTCCCCCAGCAGCACACCAGAGAATTCACCTGTGAATACAAAATGTCATCATCACAGCCTTATCAATAGAGGGACATTCTTGACATAGCCTTGATTTTAAAAGTGGTTATTAATTGAGGTCATGTGGCTCACCTTGTGACAGGCGCCAATAGACTGCAGAGGACCGAAAGATTCGTGAGTCATGGACTGAGCCAGGCCACTTTGCCACAACATTGCTGATCAGGTAGTCAGCATTGCAGACCATCTGAAATTATAAGATGTAGACTATTAAACCATTCAATGCACATCACGAGCAATGTACAATGTTCATTAATGTCATAAAGTCATGTTCACCTGAACATTAATGCTGTGAAAGGATTTCCTGTTCACAAAATCTCCCTTATGGGCACCTGAGGGGGATTTTATTCTGATATGGGTGCAGTCAAGTGCACCAATGACATTGGGGAAACCTGCAACACAAAGCAATAAGTATCCTACTATGACTTAACACTTGTCCTGTAATTTGTACTTACAGTACTCTTACCTGCAATCCTATAAAAATCCTCTTTGATGTCACTGAGTCTTCTGTGTCCAGGGAAGGAGATGAAGACACCTGATAGTGATTTGAGGGCTAGACAGACACTACGCACCACACGGCAAATTGTGGCCTTGGCCAGGTTTTCAGCATCCCCCACTGAGTACAGGAAGCCCCCACTTGCAAAGAAGCGCAAGGCCACACACACCATTTGCTCAACACTCAGCGCATGGCTCCGTGCTGTGTGGTGTTGGATCCTGGGACCCAGCAGTCTGCACAGATATCGGATGCCATCTGCAGAAAACCTATATCTTTCGTGTAGGTGGTCATCAGGGAAGGCCAATGGGTTCGCCCTGTCCCTGAAGACCCTCTCCCGCCTGAAGGCTCTCCTGAGCACAAGAGCTTCTCCATCCACAACCTCTTGCAGGAATGGACACGCCATTGTTTGAGCAGGAAGGAACACACCATTTTGGGCCTTCATATAGGCTATTGGATCGCTAGATTTAATGAGGAACACCTTTGCACTCTCACAAGCTACAAATGGTTATCTAATTATCAGGATACCTATTGCCTTAAAGAATAGATAATTGATTAAAATGCTCCCTGTTTGACCTTCACACTGCTCAACTTCTGCCATAAAGTGTTTTGATATCTGGGAAATAGCATTTCAGGTACATTATGTGCATTTCTTTTTGTCTTAATACAGCCAGTCTTTGGTGTGTGACTTCTAACCAATCAAAGCACTTGGGGCTACCATAGAGATGACACTAGGCATTATGTCAGACTGTGGAATACAATCTGCAATCCCACCTAACTGTGCACAAATTAAACAAGCAAACACCACAGAAGGTCTTTTGATCTTTTATTTAAGATTCTTCTTCTTGAAGCTGGGTGAGGAAAGGAGAATAATAATTAATAGATTGTCTGTGTTACAGTCAGCATACAGTGTACACTGAAGGTGAAACTCACCTCCCGCTCAAGTTTTTTTATTTCAAGGTTCAGTTTCCTCAGTTTCCTCCTTTTAATTTCGGACTCCACGGAGAGGTCTGCCATCTGTCTTCTTTTGTATTCAATGTCCATATCGGCCAGTTGTATTTGCCGTTTCAGATGTGTGGCATACAGCTGTCTGATAGCTTGTGAGTTCTGTAAACACATAATAATCAGCACAGCAGGAATTTTGCATGATGGGAATGTACTTCCATAAATACTCACTATGTTGCAAGGCTGGCTTTCATCCTGTAGAGCATCTGGGTCCTGTTACAGAAATGACATTTTGTGTGGGCTCCAGATGATGATGACTTCTCACCATTGTAGACTGAATGAGTACTTTCATTTGACATGATACCTCAAACCTTCTTGAATCAAGAGACACAGTCTCCTCATCGACTTCATCTGCTGCTCCTGCTGCTCCACTGGTGCCTTCACCCTATCACATTTAAAAGGGATTCATATTAAAGCAAGCAGATGAGACATGCCAGGCTACACAGTATGACTTTGATGGAGGACTCACTGGATCATCATCCTCTGGTATTGGTGACGCCACTGTTGGAGGCTCCAACAGTGAGATGGTGTTTCCAGATACTGCAAGGTAAAACAGAGTCAGATAGTCCAAATGGATTCAATATGAATGGTTGGTTATGTCCCATGTAAAGATGGAAGAATGTACCTTTAATGAAGAGGGAGGCATCTTCCTGGGAGGGATTTATATTTGAGTCTGTCCCCCCAGGGATCCCCTCTAACACAGGCCTGCCTCTGTTAAGTTCCAGGGCTCTGTCCTCTGCAGGGGTGAGGTCAGCTGGTGGTCACCCACCACCCGTGCCTTGCTTGTGGGTTTTTTTTTAACAGCTATAAGTACAGACAATATGTGAGTAGGCACCCTCTGGGTACAATGTACGCACGTGCATAGTATTTGTCAGGTCACTTACCATTCTGCAGGATGTTCTTATATTTGATCTTGACTTGTTGCCAAGTTCGTTTGGGCCCAGTCATGTTTAATCTAAGAATAATAAATTAATTAAGACAAAATAAATAACACACACACACACACATAGATAGTGAATGAAATAACTGAGGAGCAAATATGTAGTTGCATTTACATAATTTCACATCTACAGTCCATTTCACTCGCAGTTTCATAATCAGAGTATAACTACGTTTTTGGGAATGTTAATTAACTATTTGGATTGTAATTGTGATGGATTCAGCAGGGTAGTGAGTGTGTGTTTGTGCAATACATACGCATTCAGGCGGTCTGCAATACTTTGCCATGCTTTCTCTCTTTGTTTGATGGCGGTGGCAGTGTTTCCTTTCTTTTTAATTTGTTCTTTTACCTCTTCGTAGGCCTCCATAATTATGTCCTGCTCCGATGGGGAGAAGTATGCTGCACGTGATGCCATGGTGAATCAGTGAATCTGTGATCAATTACAGGGTCTATTTAAGGAGCCATGTGCTGCAACTTATCCAGGATTAGTTTCACCTGGCTTGATGAATCCGTGTCTACTTATCCTGGCTTGGCGTTTGTGGAACCAATTAAGCCTGAACTCTGTTGTTTTGGATTGGTTGAGCCAGGCTTACTTACTTATCCTGGATGTCTGAATCCTACTTTTGTGAAACGGACCCCAGGTAATGTTAGACCGTAGTGCAGCTTTCGATACGGTTGATCATGTAATACTTCTCAACCGACTAGAAAGCTGTGTTGGGCTTTCTGATACCGTCCTTAGATGGTTTAAGTGGCATATCATGCTATGCAGATGACACACAGGTCTTACTTGCACTGTCACCAAATGATTTAAGTCCTATTGACTCCTTATGTCTTTGCCTTGAAAAAGTAAATACCTGGATGCAGCAGAATTTTTTAAAACTTAATCAGAGCAAGACTAAGATTATTTTATTTTAGGAACAAAGGGGATAGATCACAAATAGGTGCCTACTTAGAATCTAAAGCACTCACACCTAGGACTCAAGTAAAAAACTTGGGTCATCTTGGATGGGGACCTGACTATGACTGATCACATCAAAAGCATTAAAAAATCAGCATTCTGGCATCTCAGAAACAGCTAAGATCAGAGATTTTGTTGAAAAGCTTATTCATGCTTTCATATCCTGTAGGGTAGATTATTGTAATGGCCTCCTAACTGGCCTCCCCGAAAAGTCCATTAGACAGATTCAATTAATTCAACACGCTGCCTCTAGACTATTAACCAAGACTAAAAAGAGACATCACATTACACCCATTCTTAAATCTTTACTCCCAGTTAATTTCAGAATTGATTTCAAGGTTCAACTCCTAATATGTAAGTCACTAAATGGACGTGGCCCCAAATGTTTTTCTGAAATGTTTCCCCAGTATACACCTGGTAGAGCGTAGATCTACTGGGACTGGTCAATTGATAGTCCCCAGGGTTAAAACTAAGTGAGGAGAAATGGCATTTAGCTGTTCTGCCACAATCAGCTTCCAATAGATATTAGATTTGCCCGAAACTCAAAACTGAACTTTTTCATTTTGCATTTATAGATGAATTAATTTACTTTAGATGGGTTATGTTGTTATAAAGTGACTGTGACATAGTTTTAGGTTTAGTGGATGCTGTAACTTTTGAACACATATCACATGACTGATCAGCTGTGAGGGTCATAAGGACAGAGGGATGTCGTATGCTGTAAAGCCCTGTGAGGCAAATTGTGATTTGTGATATTGGGCTTTATAAATAAAATTGATTGACTGATTGATGACTGATATGCTTGTACAGTACAGGCCAAAAGTTTGGACACACCTTCTCATTCAATGCGTTTTCTTTATTTTCATGACTATTTACATTGTAGATTCTCACTGAAGGCATCAAAACTATGAATGAACACATGTGGAGTTATGTACTTAACAAAAAAAGGTGAAATAACTGAAAACATGTTTTATATTCTAGTTTCTTCAAAATAGCCACCCTTTGCTCTGATTACTGCTTTGCACACTCTTGGCATTCTCTCCATGAGCTTCAAGAGGTAGTCACCTGAAATGGTTTCCACTTCACAGGTGTGCCTTATCAGGGTTAATTAGTGGAATTTCTTGCTTTATCAATGGGGTTGGGACCATCAGTTGTGTTGTGCAGAAGTCAGGTTAATACACAGCCGACAGCCCTATTGGACAACTGTTAAAATTCATATTATGGCAAGAACCAATCAGCTAACTAAAGAAAAACCAGTGGCCATCATTACTTTAAGAAATGAAGGTCAGTCAGTCCGGAAAATTGCAAAAACTTTAAATGTGTCCCCAAGTGGAGTCGCAAAAACCATCAAGCGCTACAACGAAACTGGCACACATGAGGACCGACCCAGGAAAGGAAGACCAAGAGTCACCTCTGCTTCTGAGGATAAGTTCATCCGAGTCACCAGCCTCAGAAATGGCAAGTTAACAGCAGCTCAGATCAGAGACCAGATGAATGCCACACAGAGTTCTAGCAGCAGACCCATCTCTAGAACAACTGTTAAGAGGAGACTGCGCCAATCAGGCCTTCATGGTCAAATAGCTGCTAGGAAACCACTGCTAAGGAGAGGCAACAAGCAGAAGAGATTTGTTTGGGCCAAGAAACACAAGGAATGGACATTAGACCAGTGGAAATCTGTGCTTTGGTCTGATGAGTCCAAATTTGAGATCTTTGGTTCCAACCGCCGTGTCTTTGTGAGACGCAGAAAAGGTGAACGGATGGATTCCACATGCCTGGTTCCCACTGTGAAGCATGGAGGAGGAGGTGTGATGGTGTGGGGGTGTTTTGCTGGTGACACTGTTGGGGATTTATTCAAAATTGAAGGCACACTGAACCAGCATGGCTACCACAGCATCCTGCAGCGACATGCCATCCCATCCGGTTTGCGTTTAGTTGGACGATCATTTATTTTTCAACAGGACAATGACCCCAAACACACCTCCAGGCTGTGTAAGGGCTATTTGACCAAGAAGGAGAGTGATGGAGTGCTGCGGCAGATGACCTGGCCTCCACAGTCACCGGACCTGAACCCAATCCAGATGGTTTGGGGTGAGCTGGACCGCAGAGTGAAGGCAAAGGGGCCAACAAGTGCTAAACACCTCTGGGAACTCCTTCAAGACTGTTGGAAAACCATTTCAGGTGACTACCTCTTGAAGCTCATGGAGAGAATGCCAAGAGTGTGCAAAGCAGTAATCAGAGCAAAGGGTGGCTATTTTGAAGAAACTAGAATATAAAACATGTTTTCAGTTATTTCACCTTTTTTTGTTAAGTACATAACTCCACATGTGTTCATTCATAGTTTTGATGCCTTCAGTGAGAATCTACAATGTAAATAGTCATGAAAATAAAGAAAACGCATTGAATGAGAAGGTGTGTCCAAACTTTTGGCCTGTACTGTATGTACTGACAGAGAAACTAAATGCTTTTAAATTAAAGCTCACATGCAAAATTCTGTCTCTGCCATTTTAATAAGTAATGACATACCACTGCTTGCATGTGAGGGGCACTGGCTGGATTCTGGCAGCACTGTATTAACAAATAAGTGGAATTATACATGAGAAATATGTACACAGGTGTAGCAGTTAGTGCCATAACTGACAGTGTCATCGCTGTACCTGGAAAACGAACATCAGGTGGCTTGGCAAATTTTTTCTTAACACTGCTCGTTTCTGGCTCCCCATCTGACTCCAGATACACGGGATTTGGCCTTGAAAATAAAAATTAAACATTTAACATTTCCAGCAATTGAAATAATTTTAAGGATAATTAAATTAAGTGAGCAAGCCTTGAGAGAGACAATGTTCACAGGACAGGAGCCTATTGCTTGTTTCTGTAGAATGAGTTAGCTTGATGTACAAGTACACATAGACATGACACTAGCCTATCACAGGACGAACATCCAATCCAACCCTTGAGCGCTGTTACAGTCAGTAACCATACACACAGGCGCGGTACGGACGCGTTACGAAATTTCGCGTTGTTGTGTTCCAAGTCAGCGCTGCGCGAACAGGTGCGGATGAACATGGACGAGAGTAGCAGCAGCAGCGGCGGCAGCGAGCCAGCAAACTAACGTTTAACAAGCGTCAACATCAACTTTGTTTAGCACTTACACTCTCACCGCAGCCACCAAGCTGGACAATGGACTGCCAGACCTTGTTCTTTAATTCACTGTTCATAAAATCATCCTGTCTATTATCAAAAAGGAGGAGCTGCTGTGAAATTATCAACCTTTCCCCCATACTGTCCTGCCTGACTGGATTTCGGACTCTCCCGATCTGCGTGACTATAAACAAACAATATTATTGGCCCAGCTGTGTTGTTCTGCCGGCGAATTCCGCGGGGGGTCAAAGTCTGGGCGGAAACTTTTTTTCACCACACGAAAGTTCCGCCTCGGTGTGCAAACTTCCATAAGAACCCAAGAAATCAGCTTTTATATTTTTCCAACGAGAATAATCCGCGCGGATATTCCCGTCTTAGTGAGAATGGACTTTTATAAGGTAGCTATGGGGATAATCTGAGGGGCGACGTGATGATGTGAGACGCAGTCAGTGAGGTGTGTATGTTTTTAGCCGTAGCCACAGTGAGCGAGACGTGCCTGTTCTCCACTGCAGAGTTGGACTCTTTGTAAAAGCTTGTTACTAGCCTTCTTGTGCTCAGTGCATCAGCACAGCATCTCAGCCCACCATGCATTGAAACGATGTCAATTCAATGTTGACATTTCAACATTAAAAAAACCAGCATCTATACAATGCTGATTCAACAACATTTTTTCAAACGTTGAAATGCTATCTGTAATTAAACATTGAGTCAACATAGATTTTTCAACCTCAACCAAAATTAACCAATTTGACCAAAATTCAACGTTGAATTAAGTCTTTTGCTATCTGGGGTTAGTTATAAAATGACTGTGACGTAGTTTTAGGTTTATTTTTATTTTTTATCTTTATTTTTAATTTATTGTTTTTACCATCTATTCATTCAGTCTTATTTTCCCCTCAATCTATTATAGCCTGTTATTTTATTCATTATTATTATTATTATTACTGTTAGGCTGTTCTTTTTATTTTTTCATTTTTCTTTTATTTTTAAGCACAGTGAGTGACATTCTATGTATGATAATGTGCTATATAAATAACTTGAACTTATTAATCAACATTTATTTTTTTAGATTGTTATCTTGTCCTGATGTTTGACTCAAGTATAGAGCGTTACTATAATAATAATTGTGTGGTTATGGTATCCTGCAACTTACACAGTAAAAAACACGTAAGGAAAAAATAATTACAAGTTAAAATGATATAATTTTGATGTATTTCACAGAACTTACATTGAACGTTTTTGTAAAATGTCAAGTTGGTGCAATGGAATGTCAGTTGTGTTAAATTTGAAGTATTGCACACAATTGAAAGACATTCAAAACACTTTTAATTGAATTAACATCATAGTGTAGACTGATCACAGGTGTGACATTTCCCATATGGCAGGGAATCTGCAGTCGCGGTCTCTTGTCCCGCTTCTGACATTATACCTTTGGCTAATTTTCACTCTCTGTCCTGATGAACCACACCTCACATTTTCCAATATTTACCCAGTAATTTGCATTAAATGAATCCAAATTATATAATTTACATTCATAATTATTATTTCCTTACACGTTTTTTACTGTGTAAGTATGAGGCTCTTTTCGGGTGTAATCTAAAGTGACAGCGATAATTGTTATGGTGTTTATGGTAGATAGTCTAAACAGCGACCTGCAGCAACTTTACCATATTTAGAAAAGTGAGTTACAAAATCACTAATGCAAGCTGTAATTGTATTTTCTTTGTGTTTTTAAATACTTCAAATGTTTAGATCTCTTAACCTCACACCTAGATACAAAATCCTGCAGGATATGCCAAGAGTGTGTGTGTACCACCAGTCTCTGAGTCTCTTAAAGCAGCAGGAGTAATTGTTTCCTGTGATGACTCTCCAGTGCGCATACCTTTGTTCCATTTTGCTCCCAAACTCAATTGCTGTTTGTAAATGCCTTGCTCATACTAACAACTCAGATTCTGTCTCTCTAGGAAACACAAGAGCCAATGCCGCTGCAAAAAGAGCTGCACTCCAACCCACTATCCTTGATACTTTGTTTGTTTCAACTCCAGTCTCTATTCCCAGCTCCCTTACAGCAATACAGTCCTTTGCCACACCACAAGAAAAGACGTTGTGGAGACGCTGCAGTGCCACACAGGAAGAAGCAGTGTGGCCGGGACACGATAACAAAATCTTGCCAGCCCAAACATTTCTTTCCTCACTTTGCACAATTGACACATGGATTGGACCATGTGTCAAAAGGGGGGATGTTGGATGCCATAACTCAACACTGGTTCACCAAAGGGTTTTCAGTTCATGCGCAGAAGTTTTGTCAATCATGTATGGTTTGTGCAACATATAATGCAGGTAAAACCAAAACAATCACACACGCCGCTCACCCACCACCAGACAGACCATTCCAACATTTGAATACCAACTAAACTGAGCAGCGATAATGGCTCACACTTTGTCAATTCTGCAATAACCCAAATCAGTGATTTTCTTGCCATTGACCTCAAACAACATTGTGCATACCACGCTGCCAGTGGAGGTGCTGTCGAACGAGAAAATGGCACCCTAAATCAAAATTGGCTAAGTGTTGTGAGGAAACGGGACTGCCATGGACAAAAGCTCTGCCTACTGTCCTAATGCATATGAGAATGAGAAAAAGGTCCAGAGTGAACATGAGTCCCTTTGAAATTCTTTTTGGCAGACCTCCATCCCTAGGAGTGGAGCCTGTAACCAGGCCACTCCCCTCCACTGGCCTATGTGAGGATGACATGTTACAATACTGAAAAAACTTATCTTCCACTCTCTCTCAAATCTCTCAGCAGGTGAAATCAGCCCTTCCACCACCAGCTTCCACATCACTCCATGATTTCCAACCTGGCGACTGGGTGGTGATAAAGGACCTAAGAAGGAAACACTGGCACTCCAAACGCTGGCGAGGTCCATTCCAGGTGCTCCTGACAACACATACTGCTGTGAGGATCGCTGAGAGAGCAACGTGGATTCACGCCAGCCACTGCAGGAAGGTCCCTGAGCCAACGGAGGAACTCAGCTGTCGATCCGAGGACGAACAACGCCAGGACGAACAAGCTCATCAGAGGACGGCACGAAAAATAACTGTGAATTCAACAGACACCAACTAGACGTGCAGGACTAACAACGCAAAACCTTTTCCCACCAGACTACACCATGCACCACCTGATCCTGACTCTATCACGCGATACTGATAGAGACCTACACCTACAAACCTGCCAAGACTGTCACTCTGACAGAAGGACAAAGAGCAACATTCACCAGCACTTTTTATCCCGAAATTTGAAATTCACACATATTATGAACGTTAACAATGCCGATCAAAATTCAGCCTCATTTCACATTCCTGATCCCCATCATTAGCCCAGCTCAGACTGACTCTGGTGATAACGTTTTGTAAATAATGTTTTGTTTTTTATTTCTCTTTTTTGTCTCTTTTTCTCTCCCCCCCCTTTCCTTCTTTTTTTTTTACGTACATATTTTTTGTTTATCACCATTGTTACATTATCATTATTATTATTTTCTTTTTTTTCTTTCATTCCTTCCTTTTGTTAATCCTCTCTTTTCTTCTAAACAACTGCCATGATGATACATTTTAAAATCCATGTGAATTAATGTGTCAGATAATTAAAGGGCCAGTGTGTAATATTTGGCATGGTTTATTGTCAATCTGAATCTGAATCTGAATATTCTACCCATTAATATGTTTATACAAGTGTATGATCACTATAAAATAAAATTCGTTTGGTTTTCGTAGCCTCATAGTTATGCTTTTATCTATATAGATATATATCGAGGGCCTTGCTTTAGAGAGGTCGCCATCTTGCGCCGCCATGTATGTACGGCAGACCGAGCGGACAATCCAGCCAGCCAGAGAATGCGTTTCACGTGTATAAATGAACCAGCGAAGACAGCAGAAGGAAGGAAGAAGGAGGAGGAAACAGCAGAGTGTTAGTAGTTCGTTGATAGAGAGTAGTGAAAAGTTTTTTTAGTTATAAAGTTTGCGAATGGACCACACTTACCACGCAACAGGAGAGAATGAATCCGAACCGTCATCTGCGAGGAAAAGAAGACACAACTTCACTCCTTGTGATGCACTCTCTGCAGCGCTTTTCCTCCTGATGATATATCTCCCCAACGATGGTAGCAGAAGCACTGAATCCCATTCTGTGCATTCAGCCTCTCTTCTCACCCGCTCAGCATCAAACACATGGAGTTCCTCATCTGTGTGCTCCGGCTCAAACAGGTATGGCTCTGGGTCTGTGTCCGCTTCAAGAAACTCTTCAAAATCGCGTTCAAAGTCGTCCATTGCAGCTACTATAGTCCGGAGATATTGCTAGGCTAAATAAACAGCTGAGCTCTGTTTACCGGCTACGCTGTTAGTCAGTGTGCGGGCTGGAGATTGGTGGAGCAGAGAGGGGAGGGGGTCCCCACTTAGCATGGTAAACGAGTATGTGTGTAAAGTTATGAAGTGTGTCTGTTACGCCAGAAGAGTCAGAGTTTGGGACGGAGTCTTTTACCCCCTGGAGTGTTACCGGAGTTTCTGGAGTGCTCAAATAAACTGGCCTTTTTCCCGAACGCTCCTCTGGTCTCCTGCTCGTGAGGGATTCATTACAATATGATAACATGGTTTAGATTTCTAAATAAACATTCACCTCGTCGCTAGATAGACCTACTCCTGAAAAACTCGTGCGCAAGGCTTTTCGTCCCTACGAGGCCACCGTCATTTACCCGACGGGAGGGGTGAGCGAGTGAGCCCTGCTATCTAGAATTTGACCACTGATGTCACTGTTTCCAATGGTTTTCAACCCATTTTACACACTGGCCCTTTAAGAGGGGGGGGTGGGGGGGTGGGGGTGTTACCTGGCGTATGCACGATACGCCAGGTGTGAAACACACCCTGAGGGGTCGGAGCCAATACTTGCGGCAGACGAAAGAGTGTGAAAACAATGGGTTGGGGTGCCGCTCCCTGCCGCAGACAGAAGGGTGTAAAACACACTGTAAGAGGCGGTCCTCAGGTATAAATGTTTAAGCTTCCCCATGCACGGGGTCTTTCTCCATTCTGACCGCTCGTGTGCTGATTGACCTTTTCTTTGCACAGAAAATAAAAAAACCTTGTCGGCTGGCAGAAGTCTGTATTTCATTACTCACCAGCAGCAGAGAATTTCCGCATTTCATTAATTATTGAAACACAATGTGATTCATTCATAGAGATATGTAATCCATCAGTGAAGTCTGAATAACATTCATTAGGGGAAATTCAATTTTTCAATTCTGAGGGGAAATTCAATTTTTTCACTCTTTTGTCAATAACACACAGGTCACACACACACACATGCACAAAGTGGAGAGATGTCAGAGTGAGGGGGCTGCCCTTTGGTCAGGCGCCCCGAGTGGTTGGGGGGTTCGGTGCCTTGCTCAGGAGCACCTCGGCAGTGCCCAGGAGGTGAACTGGCACCTCTCCAGCCACCAGTCCACGCTCCATATTTGGTCTCGAACAGGCGACCCTCCGGTTCCCAACCCAAGTCCCTATGGACTGAGCTGCTGCCGCTCCTGAGACTGATTCAACTACTCTTCATTCATATGTCCAGGATCTGATCAACTCTGAGGTATCTCACAGACAAATGATTCATATTATAATGTACCAAGAACAATACATGGGTTTCAGTCATGTGACTTTTTTTTGTTGCGGCCTCCATATTTAGGACTGACTTGTTATGGTCCCTTTTAGGGTGGAGCAAAGTTACAGTGACGCGTTGTGGAACCCATGTATACAGTGGGTGAGATCTGTGGTAAAAATCTTTATGACAGATGTAACAACAATACTTTATGTTCGTTTCTCGTGAGATGGAATGTTTAGATTGACCTGCATTTGCATTAAAAGCACTGCAGCCCCCCCCCCCCCCCCCCCCCGGTGGGTGATAAGAACACCAGAAAGCAGCGCCAGCTGAGCTGCCTCCAAAAAAATCCCCAAGATGAATCACATGACAAGATGCTTCTCTTCCTTAAACATCATGCCTACTGGTATTATTATGAACTACGGTACCTAGTTCCACAGCAAAGACGTGAGGTGTTGTAACATGAAGCCATCATGCTAAATTCGACACAACAATAACCTGCACAATATGCACGCAACATGTTTTTTTTTTTTTTTTTTTTTTTTTTTTCACTTTTTTTGTTGGCTTGTTAAAACCGGTGCTGAAGTAACCCTACCGTTGGTAGAGGTTTCATTAAAGGTTTCGTCTTCCTGCTGCTTTGATTCTAGCCATGTCTTTAGTCCAATAAATAAAGCAAAGTAAGTCTGGTCGATGAAGTTTTAGCTAGGGATGCACTGAAATGAAAACTTGTGGCCGAAGCTGAAGCCAAATATAATTAAACGCGTGGCAGAATACCAAATATCGTTGTTTAGTTTTTCATTAGTTTCTGCAGATGACAGTGAACCCCCTCCAGATTAGTGTTGTCAAGGTACCAAAATTGGGACCCACTGTACGATACCAGTGAAAGTATCATGGTTCTGAGTAGTATCAGGATACCACAGCAAAAATGAGGCAGATGTGCCTTTTGTCATTTATGAAAAGATAAATCACTTTTCTATAATACATCAATGATATTTCAATGGAATAAATTACTTATTGACTTATTCATACTTCAAAAACAGCATCAATAAGTGATTAACATAGGGGGGATCAAAATAAAATAAATAAATAAAATAAAAATCAACCAGCCACCCTCCTCCCCTGACAAGTAAAGGACAGTCCCTTCATAAGTAAAGAACAGTCCCTAAAGTGCGGTGAGGTTTGTGGACCGTTACCTGACACAAAGAGAGAAATGTGAACGGCTCATTTCTCCTCTGACACGTCACATACCTGTGTTCGGCTGGCTCGGCTGTTCAGGTACTACTGGGTAGACATGACGCCAAGAAGAGGATATTATTGGAGCCAGACTTCTACGTCGCCGGTAAGCTTCATCTTGCGCCACGGAGCACTATGGCTGCCGTATTGCTGCTGCTGGTTGAAATCTGTACTCACACAGCGCAGCCACACAGTGGCTGCATTTGGGTGCATCTGCATTTTCTTTTTTCTTTTCCTTAAAAGGAATGTTTATTGATGTACACGGTCCCTTCTTAAACAAATAAACGTTATTGTATTGTATTGTATTGTATTTTGCTGGTACAAAACTATTTTTAGTCGCAAATGCAAGTGCAGTGACGGACGGAGTAAAATATTGCCACACTACCGACATTTTACTCCGTCCGTCACCGCACGCTGTTTGATTGCGTTATAACCACGCTGCTATTATTCAGCCTTGCTTTTCACTTATTCCACCGAATACCGAATGTGTGTTTTTTTGCAATATTCGGCCGAATATATTCGGTAACCGAATATATTCGATGCATCCCTAGTTTTAGCTTTAATGCATGGTGAGCTACAGTTAGTAGCGATATAACTTTAGACTATTAGTCTACCTAGAACCAGTGGTCTGTGACATTGGCGGTGTGTCAAGGGACTATATTCAACTTATCTTGCATTGTAACATGCATTATGACAACTTAATAAGGTTTATGTTTGTTTATAAATGAAGTGGAGGAGCCTACAAGTGTTTTGTTTAGTTTGTCTCAGAAGCTCCGCTCCGCTGTCTGCTGCTGCTGTTGCCAGAGATCAAATTTCACTGGGGGCGGGGAAAAGTGCGAGGGAGTCAGCAGTCATTCAGTTTGTTGCCCTAGTAACTCGTTTCCACTGAAGAAGTTCCTGGTACTATTTGGGGGGCAGGAACTACTACAGGAACGTCCTCTCACTCGGCCCTCTCAACCACCATGTCTCCACTGAGAGAGCGGAGTCGGAGGAAGGTTCCTTGGTGTCCTTCTGCGTCTTCTTCTTCTTGTGTAACCTTGTGTGTATTGGCGGTTAATACAGCATTACCACCACCTAGTGGATTGGAAGCACATTACACCTATAATGGGCTTTTATTGGGAAAAATAGCTCCAGTGGTAAAATTAGGTATATAATTCGATGTATCGGTTCGGTTAGATATTTGGCTTTAAATCAAACTGGTTGGAAAATTTTCAAACCGGCACAAGCCTAATAAAAATATACTCTCTCTTTTAAGAGAGTAAAACGCTGGTTTTACACACAGGCTAAATTGGATGGCCTCTCAAGTCCACTCGCAGGTTCATCACCTCATTCAGACCAGAGCTCATTATCTCCGGAGGAAAAACTAGGGGACAGTAGGATTTTCTCAGGAGGACTTCAGTGTTCAAATCTCCGGAATAGTTGTACAAATGATGAAAATGATCAGGAAAAATCCAGTTTATTCTGAGAATGGGTGAAGGTGAGTAAAGAGCTTTGGGTGCTTGGAGGAGTACAGAATAATGCTATATAAATGCAGCACATTTACCATTGCCCAGCCAGACACCCGGCTCATTCTTCGGCTCTCTTTTCTGCTCCCTCTCAAGCTTCCTGATTGTGTCTTTGGTATCTTGAGTTTGTCTCTTGTAGCCACACTCCAGCAAATGCTGGCCATGGCAGGGTCCAACAAAACAAGCCAAAGTTCTGGAAACCGCACCATTTGTCAAAATTCGTAACAGAACCAGTCTGTTTCATCGTAAACAAACAATAAATGAACAAACAATAAATGAGGCTTAAAGTGCAAAATGGCCGGAATATTCCTTTAAGTCCTTCATCCATGTTGTGGTCCATAACATTTCAGCCCCAGAACTTTGAAATAACAGGCAGGGGAAACAAAAGAACACATTACTTACTGGACATCCAGCTAGCCACTTCCACTTAGCAGACATGAAGAGAAGCTCTGTGTGAATGTCCTCCCATGATCAGTTGTCTGCTGCGAGATGTTTAAATCCGGACAGTCGGGTCCCAAGTCCTTCACCCTTTTCTTGTCCACATCTCACCAACTTAAACATGGTGTTTGACGTAATGAAACAACAGAGTTTTCCTTGACTGCAGTTGCCATGATTCTTTCACAAACTGATGAGTCTCCGCCAGTAGCCGTCTTCTCTTCTCTGTAACTAGTTACAGTTGTGGGGCGAATGCTTGCTGATGGACGTATTTGATTCAATGAACTGTCCAATCACGTTAAGATTAAAAATGTGGAAAACAATGCCATTGGTCTGAGCGCACAGAGGTGCGAACTACAAGCAAATTTTCATGTGCCAATGAAAAGCTGCCTGTGCTTGTAAGAGAGCAAAAAATTTTGCTAGCTCTCATAGACTCCACGTTAGAAGAGTGTACATAGTAACATAAATATTATTTAATTAAACACATCATTATTAAAAGAACATATCTTATGGTATCTCACAAAAATTACTTAAACTCTTCATTTTACTTAATTATACCCATTTAGGATTTATTAGGAAATGAATCAATCAATCAATCAATCAATTTTATTTATAAAGCCCAATATCACAAATCACAATTTGCCTCACAGGGCTTTACAGCATACGACATCCCTCTGTCCTTAAGACCCTCACAGCTGATCAGGAAAAACTCCCCAAAAAACCCTTTAACGGGGAAAAAACGGTAGAAACCTCAGGAAGAGCAACTGAGGAGGGATCCCTCTTCCAGGACGGACAGACGTGCAATAGATGTCGTACAGAACAGATCAGCATAATAAATTAACAGTAATCCATATGACACAATTAGACAGAGAGAGAGAGAGAGAGACAGAGAGAGAGAGAGACACAGAGAGAGAGAGAGAGAGAGAGAGAGAGAGAGAGATGCAGGTAATGACAGTAGCTTACAACAACATTATTGAAAGTAATAATATTATAGTTATAGTTCTGGCTACTGTGGTACAATATGTTGAAAGTATGTATTAATATCTGGCAGTATACTTGTGTGACAATAGTCATATGTGTATAATAACAGTAGAAGTATGACTAATGACTAATGATGGCAGCAGCAGCAGGAGGCATCTGGCAGGACCACGGCAGCAGCACAACCACACACGTCACACTGTCCAGGCACCGCTGTGATATGAGTTAATCTGAGAGACAGTGGAGCACAAAGGCTCCGGAGAAGAAGCCGAGTTAGTGACATCCAGAATGGCCGAGTTAGCAAGATGCAGTAATAGAATACGAGAGAGAGAGAGAGAGAGAGAGAGAGATTTTTGATTTTTAAAACAACTTTATTAGTCTCTTTTCTTTCACTGTACCAGCAAAAGACTAATAAATTACTTCACAAGCACACAATAAATAAAATAAGTTACACGAGCACATCTCCATACATCAATTCACCATCTGCTACAGATCAGAGAACCCTCTGAAAACCCCAGACCTGCTGGAACGAGTCCAGATCATCTGCTGCTTTGTAAAAACAGAAATCCACCATTATTCTGGCCTTGATCATTTTTTTACACAGAAAAACAACATCAAGGTTCAGGTTCTCCTCCACCTTCCTCCTCCGGCTCACATACACCGCCATCTTGGCCTGTCCTAAAACAAAGTTTAAAACATGGCTTTTGTATTTGTGTTGGCGAGTGTATTTAAAACCACAAATAAAAACCTGCTTGTTAAAAACCTCTCCACATGTGGTAAAAACAGTTTGTAAAAACAGAAACAGCGTTAAAAGACGGTGACATTCATAAAAACAATGAAGGACAGTCTTTCTTTGGTCACAGAAAGGACATTTGTCTTCCACAGATGTATTGATGATGGACACAAAGAAGTTTACAGCAACGATCCCGTGGAGGATCCTCCACTGGAGGTCCGCGTGTTTTTTACACAGTGGAGGTTTGTAAAGAGACCTCCATGAGGGTCTATTTTCTGGGTCCAGACCCAGATAACTCCTCCATGGAGTGTCAGTCCGCCCGTTCAGTCTGTTTTTATTTAATGTTTTTACCATCAGCCTGTAGAGGGTTTTCCCTGAGGCCCCCTCCAGGGAGGCAGAAGGTGCAGGTTCCAAAAGAGGTCCAGAACAGTCTTTGTAGTCCGGTGCCAGGAAAATGGTAGGATAAGAGTCCTCACAATGTGGAGAAATAGTTCCATTTTTAAAACCATTTAAAAGCAGGCACTCATGTCCTGTTAGTTTTTGCCTCCAATGGTCCAGTAGCTGTTTCGTTACCCTTGTGGACCTCAGTCCCAGCCGAGCAGCCAGTCCAGCAGGGTCCTCCAGCTGAGGTCCAGCCAGCTGCACCACTTGTCCCAGCGTGGAGACTCCTGCCGTCAGCAGCAGTCTGGACAGCGTGGCCCCTCCCCAGCTGGGATTGTCCAGGACAGTTCCCCACAGGACGGGTTCCTTCAGGAGCCAGAACAGGGAGTCCGCCTGCTTCAGTCTCCATCTCCTCAGCAGGTTCCACACACTAAAAACACTCTTATAAAAACAGGGCAGAGATGATGTGCTCACAGTACTAGTGTTCATTAAAAACAGGTTAAAATCCAGCCCCAGGTTGTTAAAATGTTTCAGGATGCACTGGGCTAGAGGTCTCCACAGAGTGTCCTTTGGTCCAGTCAACAGTCTCTGTAGGAACTGGAGACAGAAGGCAGCACCTCTGCTGGCCAGATGGACCAGGCCCTGCCCCCCCTCCTCCTTAGGAAGGAAAAGGATACTCTGTGGAACCCAGTGCATCCTGTCCCAAAAGAAATCTGTTAAAACCCTCTGTACCTGAGATAGGAGAGAGACTGGAGGATCAACACAGGCCAGCCGGTGCCACAGGGCCGATGAGACCAGGTTGTTGATTATCAGGGTTCGGCCTCTGAAGGACATTTTAGGAAGGAGCCACTTCCACTTTTCGATCCGACCTTTGACCTTTTCTAGGACATTGTCCCAGTTTTTCCTGGTCCAGGTCTCATCACCCAGGAACACTCCGAGGTACTTTAGGCCACCCTTCCTCCAGATTAGACCACCCGGGAGCCTGAGCCGATCCCCCAGCCTCTCCCCCACCATCACAGCCTCACTCTTCCCCCAGTTCACCTTTGCAGAGGAGATAAAACCAAAATTTGTGACTGTATCTGTTAAAATGTCAATGTCTCTCTGTGTGTTAGTTAAAACAATGAGGTCATCAGCGTACACAGATAATTTAATAGAAACGTCACAATGAGGGAAGCGAACACCATGGAGGTTGTTCCTTAGTTTGTTCAGCAGAGGCTCGATGGCTACAGAGTAGAGCATCCCAGAGAGAGAGCAACCCTGCCTTACCCCCCTCTGAATGCTAAAAGGAGCACTCAGACCTCCGTTTATTTTCAGCACACTCGCAATGTCACTATAGAGAACCCGTATCTTGGCTATAAAGCCCGGGTTGAACCCAAAGGCAGCCAGAGTCTGCCATAAGTACTGGTGTTCAACCCGGTCAAAAGCCTTTTCCTGGTCTATGGAAATAAGACCAGTGTCTACAGCCAATGAGCTGGAGAGTTCCAAAACATCACGAATTAAAGTGACATTGTCACTTATGAGCCTGCTGGGCACACAGTAAGTCTGGTTGGGGTGGATGATGGACACCATCACCTCCCTCATTCTCAGGGCCAGAGCTTTGGACAGGATTTTATAATCCGTGCACAGCAGAGACACCGGCCTCCAGTTTTTCAGGTCTTGTAGGTCTCCCTTTTTAGGCAGCAGAGTTATCACGGCCCTCCTGCAGCTCAGAGGCAGTTTTTTGTTTTTCAAACTGTTTGTCAGTACCTCGAGCAGGTCTGGCCCTATGTCGGTCCAGAAGGACTTGTAAAAATCAACATGGAGGCCGTCTATCCCCGGAGCTCTGCCGCTCTGCAGGCTCATCAGGGCCGAGGTCAGCTCCTGAAGAGTCAGGTCTGCCTCTAGTTTGTGGTTTTTCTCGGTGCTTACCTTAGGGAGACCACTGAGGAAGCTGCTGTGCACATCTGGATTTGGTGTCCATTCACTCTTAAACAGGTCTTTGTAGAAACCGGCAGCACACTTACTGATCTCAGATGAGTCTGAGATCTCAGAGCCGCTGTCTGTACGTAAAGAGTGAGTGATTTTCTGTTGTCCATTTTTCTGCTCCAACCCAAAGAAAAACTGAGAGGGAGCATCCATCGCTGAGATGTTCAGGAACCGAGACCTGACCAGAGCTCCCTGTGCTGTAACACCCAGCAGGTTGGCTATAGACGCCTTTTTGGATTTGAGGGAGTCTAAAAGCCCTCGATCTCCTGTAGACTCTGCTAAAGATTGCAGCTCTACTACCTCGGTCTCCAGGTCTCTCATAGACCGGGTTATGTCTCTAGTGACATTACGAGTGTGCTGTTGGCAAAGCTGCTTAATTTGGGCTTTGCCAAAATCCCACCACTGCTGAATACAGCTGAAGGCAGGTTTGCTCTCCCTGTAGGATGCCCAAAAATACTTAAAAGCAGTTTTAAAACCTGGTCATTTAAAAGGCTGGTGTTAAAATGCCAATAGGCGCTTTTAAAATGTACATTTCTGATAAAAACAGAGCAGGAGAGGAGACAGTGATCAGTAAAAACAACAGGCTGAATGTGACATCTTTTAAAAATGTTCACATGGTGATTAAAACAATAAAAACGGTCCATTCTGGCCAGAGATAAAACATTTGCTCGTGAGTGACTCCAGGTGTACTGCCTATAGTCTCTGTTAAAAACCCTCCAGACATCAGACAGCTCATGTGTCTCAATGAGCTGCCTGATTCTGTGGGACGAGGCAGGATGAGGCTCAGGATGATTCCTGTCCAGGTTGTGATCAACTGTACAGTTAAAATCACCCCCCAAAAACATAAAATCATCACTATTAAGAGTTCTGAAAGTATCAGATAAAATGTTTAAAAATGCCATCCTCTCCACACCATTGGTGGGAGCATAGACATTTAAAAACACCATCTTCAACCTTTCAAACTGAGCTTTTACTTTTAATAAAACACCTGGAATGACTTCCTCCACCTCATAAGAAACGGGTTAAAACCTTCTGGAGAATAAAATCCCCACCCCCCCATTGCAGCTGGATTTGTGGCTTAAAATGACCCCCCCATTAAAAGCCCTCCTCCAGTCACTCTCATTGTCAGCAGTACTGTGGGTCTCCTGTGAAAACATCACATCTACTCTCCTCAGCTCCATTAATTTAAAAATAGCCGCTCTCTTAAAATCAGCCCTAGCTCCATTTACATTAAAGTGCTGATTTTAAAATCACACATGGATAAAAGAGAGACAACAATTAAAAGACCAATCCGTAAAAAAGAGCAGCACCAGATGCTTTTAACAGTCATCTTCATCAGTTATGATTTGTGCTTTCACTCTTAAAACCATTTTCTTTAACCTGTAAACCTCCTGTTCTGTGAGCACATCATCACCTCCTCTACCAGACTTCCTGGTCAGAGGTTTGGCTGACTGGATGAAGAGTCTGAGGTCAGAGAAGTGGTCTCTGACCTCAGGCAGCCTGGCCCCTTTAGTTCTCTCCAGGAACGTTTTAATATCAGCAGGAGAGTAAAATGACTGAGAGTCCTGAGACTGGGAGGAGTCACCCTCTGCTGACGCTTTGGTCATCCTCCTGGTTTTTATACTATTTTGCACACATTCAGGGTTCTTTCTTTTCTGCCACATTTTTAACATTTCCTCATCAGACATATCTTCATCGTCAATGATGTCATCATACGTAGATGAGTTCACATTCATTGGTTCACTGTTAAGAACAGATACACTTTCTTAAGCTGTCTCTGGCTGATTCTTATCGCTGTTTCCCAGGACACCTCTGTCCTGTCCCCCACCACTGGAAACCGCGGGGGGGTCGCTACTCGCGGACGAGGCCGCAAGGACCGAAGGTACCGGAGTACTCGGGACCGGGACAACCAGGTCCGGATCCCGCGCCCGCCCCCCCGCCACCGGAGGGACCGGAGCCGAAACCGGCGCCGGAGTCTCCGGGACTGGGACCAGGGGTGCCGCGGCGGCCGCTGCCGGAACTCCGCCATCAGCAGCGGGAGCTGCAGCAGCAGCAGCCCACTGCTCTCCACCTTTCTCCGGGCAAGAGTGGATCAAGTGTCTCTCTGCCCCACATCCAAAACATTTCATGGTCTCTGATGACGCAAACACCATATAATTAAAGCCCTCGACTTTAAAGTTAAAGGACAGGTTCAAATCACTGTTATTGTCTCTCAGGATCATGTATACCTGCCTCCTGTGACACACTACATGTTTTAACTTAGGTCATTTACACCCTAAAGAAACCATCTTTATCGCTGACACTAGTTGACCATATTGGGACAGCTCTTTAGCCAACACCTCATTCTTGATGAACGGAGGAGCATTCGATATGACCACTTTGGTAGCCGGGCTGACGAGGGGGAGAACAGGAGTAAACGTGTCTTGAATTACTACACCTTTCTCCACCACCTCGCCAACCTTAGCCGTGCTGTCAAGGAACATGACGATAGCTCCGTTCATCCGGGAGGCCGACCTTACGCTGCTGTACCCGACCACATCTCCCACCGCCAGCCCCGATTCTTCCATGGAGCACCGCACCGCCGGCACGAGCTTGATAGCATGACAGCGGGTCAGCTTCTCAAACTCGGCCGGAGGTGTCTCCACCACGGGCGAGGTGCCACAAACGCGCACGCTGCCCACACACACACAAACACCCCTCCACCAACACCTCCACCACCCCTATATTACACACCACTATGTATATGCACACCTATAATACATACACCCAGAGAGAAAAGTTAGAAAAAGTTGTTAAACACCACAAAAATACTGAACAAACAATTCACCACGTTCTCAGCTCCACACTCAGTCCGCCATTCTCACAGAGAGAGAGAGAGAGAGAGAGAGAGAGAGAGAGAGAGAGAGGGAGAGAGAGGGAGCCCGGTGTATTATAGGGGGTCCTCCGGCAGACTAGGCCTAAGTCAGCCTAACTAGGGGCTGGTACAGGGCAAGCCTGAGCCAGCCCTAACTATAAGCTTTATCAAAGAGGAAAGTCTTAAGTCTAGTCTTAAATGTGGAGACGGTGTCTGCCTCCCGGACCGTAACAGGAAGATGATTCCACAGGAGAGGAGCCTGATAGCTGAAGGCTCTGGCTCCTGATCTACTTTTGGAGACTTTAGGGACCACGAGTAACCCTGCGTTCTCAGAGCGCAGTGTTCTGGTGGGATAATATGGCACTATGAGCTCTCTAAGATATGACGGAGCTTGACCATTTAGAGCTTTATAAGTTAACAGTAGGATTTTAAATTCAATTCTGGATTTTACAGGGAGCCAGTGCAGAGAAGCTAAAACAGGAGAAATATGATCTCGTTTCTTAGTTCCTGTTAGTACACGTGCTGCTGCATTCTGAATTAGCTGGAGAGTTTTTAAGGACTTACTAGAGCTACCTGATAATAGAGAGTTACAGTAATCCAGCCTTGAGGTAACAAAAGCGTGGACCAATTTTTCTGCATCTTTTCGGGTCAGGATAGGCCTAATTTTCGCAATATTACACAGATGAAAAAATGCAGTCCGTGAGGTTTGTTTTAAATGAGAATTAAAAGACAAATCTTGATCAAATATTACTCCGAGGTTTCTTACGGTAGTGCTAGAGGCCAGAGCAATGCCATCTAGAGAAACTATGTCATCAGATAAAGAGTCTCTGAGTTGTTTGGGGCCAAGAACAATAACTTCAGTTTTGTCTGAATTTAACATCAGGAAATTGGTGCTCATCCAAGTTTTTATGTCTTTAAGGCAGTTATGAAGTTTAGTTAATTGATTACTTTCTTCTGGCTTCATCGATAAATACAACTGAGTATCATCCGCATAACAATGGAAATTTATAGAGTGATTTCTAATGATGTTACCTAAAGGAAGCATATATAGAGTAAATAGGATTGGTCTGAGCACAGAACCTTGCAGAACTCCAAAACAAACTTTGGTACGTAAGGATGATTCATTATGAACGTCAACAAACTGAAAACGATCAGATAAATAAGATTTAAACCAGCTTAGTGCAGAACCTTTTAGGCCAATTAAGTGATCCAGTCTCTGCAGTAGAATTTGATGGTCAATTGTGTCAAACGCCGCACTAAGATCTAATAAAACAAGTACAGAGACGAGTCCTTTGTCTGAAGCAATCAGAAGGTCATTTGTAATTTTAACCAGTGCTGTCTCAGTGCTATGATGCACTCTAAATCCTGACTGAAATTCCTCAAATAAATTATTATCATGGAGAAAATCACACAGCTGGTCTGCGACTACTTTCTCAAGGATCTTTGACATAAAGGGAAGATTAGATATTGGTCTATAGTTGGCTAACACCTCTGGATCCAGGGTGGGCTTTTTTAGTAGAGGTTTAATTACAGCTACCTTAAAAGACTGTGGTACATAGCCTGTTAATAAGGATATATTGATCATATCTAATATATGAGTGTTAACTAAAGGAAAGACCTCCTTAAGTAGCCTAGTTGGGATGGGGTCTAAGAGACACGTTGATGATTTAGATGAAGAAATCACTGCTGTCAATTCTTGAAGCCTGGCTACAGTGCTGAAAAGAAACCTGGGGTTGTTCTTGTTTTCTTCTATTAATGCTGAGTAATAGTTTGCTCTGGCATTGTGGAGGCCCCTCTTATAAGTTTTGAGACTGTCTGTCCAGATTAAACGAGATTCTTCCAGTTTGGTCAATCGCCAATTCCTTTCAAATTTTCGCGATATTTGTTTTAACTTATGGGTTTGAGAGTTATACCAAGGAGCGAACTTTCTTTGCTTTGTTAACTTCTTTTTAAGAGGAGATACAGAGTCAAGTGTTGTTCGCAGCGAGCCTACGGCGCTATCGACAAAATGATCAATTTGGGAGAGGTTAAAGTCGGTACAGGAAACCTCTGTTACTGAAGGACTTGGTATTGAATTTAACGACGGAGAAATCATTTCCTTAAATTTTGCAACAGCACTATCTGATAAACATCTAGTATAGTAACTGTTGCTGAGTGGTGTGTAATCAAGTAAAAAGAAATCCAAAGTAATCAGATAATGATCCGATAGCGAGGGATTCTGTGGAAAGACTTTTAGGTTATCAATTTCAATTCCATACGTCAGAACTCGATCGAGGGTAGTTTAGGGCTGATTAACAGACTAGAGTTAAAAATGGCTGCAACTCCCCCTCCTCGGCCGCTGCCTCGAGGAATGTGGGTATTATTATGACTGGGAGGAGTGGACTCATTTAGACTAACATATTCATCTGGACACAGCCAGGTTTCAGTGAGACTGAGTAAATCAATATGATTATCTGATATTAATTCGTTTACTAACACTGCTTTAGACGATAGAGACCTGATATTTAACAGTCCGCATTTGATTCTCCTGTTTTGTCTTTCTGTCACAGAACAGGTTTTAATTTTTATGAGGTTGTTATGTACAACTCCTCTTTGTTTAATTTTAAATTTAAATAATTTAGGTGGTCGGGGGACAGACACCGTTTGTATAAAACTATGAAAACTATGGCTGGGTAACTGAACTAGAAGCTCAGAGAGGCGTATAGGACTGTGATTCTGAGTCCTGATCTCAACTCTGGGTTGTCAGGGATTTAAATTACTAATAAAGTTTGCCAGGTTTCTAGAGATGAGAGCAGCTCCATCCAAAGTGGGATGAATGCCGTCTCTCCTAATAAGACCAGGTTTTCCCCAGAAAGTTTGCCAATTATTAATGAAACCCACATTGTTTGCTGGACACCACCTGGACAGCCAGCGATTAAATGATGACATGCGGCTAAACATGTCATCACTGGTCAGATTTGGGAGGGGTCCAGAGAAAACTACGGAGTCCGCCATCGTTTTTGCATATTCACACACCGAGGCAATATTAATTTTAGTGACCTCCGATTGGCGTAACCGGGTGTCACTTCTAGAGAAGGAAATGACTTTTCAGAGTCCCACAGTCAGTGCAACTGTAACCGTCGTGTTTTCTTACAATCTCGTCACCTGCCATCCAACTGCTTTCTCCTTTCTTGTGATATTCTAGTGATATATGACTCGATGACTCGAGGTCGATCTCACAGCCTTAACAGGTTTATTGAAGATACACCTCACAACTTCACACTCTGCAACAATGAGACAGCAGCACAGAACAGTTCACCAAACCTCCTTATACTTCTCCTCAGATAGACATCATACCGAACTTTCTGTGTGTGTGTGAATTGTTTTTGAACATTCTTCTCTTGACCTCATTCTACCCATTGAAGGTTGTATAAAAGAAAACATATTTTGCCTCTAACCTGACTGTGTGTGTGTGTGTGTGTGAGCGTGTGTGTGTGTGTGTGTGTGTGTGTGTGTGTGTGTGTGTGTGTGTGTGTGTGTGTGTGACTTCCCATAAACGGCTCCAGTTCACAGGAAAACAAGATAAAGAAGTGGCACTGATGATGAATCAAGTCCGATTTCCTGTGAAACGTTTGAGTTCTTAATAACTTTGTGCAAGTTTTATGAGGTGGAGGCTTCAAATAAGCCCTCTGGGGTTTTTTGCCTCTCCCTGCACTGTATCTTATTTTTTAATTATTGTTTTGTGTTTTATTTGTGCAACAAGTTAACTAAACATGACAAAAACCCACATCATTCGCTGGACACCACCTGGACAGCCAGAGATTAAATGATGACATGCGGCCGACATCGTTTTTGCGTATTCACACACTGAGGCAATATTAATTTTAGTGACCTCCGATTGGCGTAACCGGGTGTCATTGCCGCCGACGTGAATAACAGTCTTACTGAATCTATGTTTAGCTTTAGCCAGCAGTTTTAAATTTGATTCCCTGGCCCCAGGGATACATTTGACTATGGCCGCTGGTGTTGCTTACTTCACGTTTCTCAGAATAGAGCTGCCAATAACCAGAGTTTTATCCTCAGCGGGTGTGTTGCTATGTTATGTGGCTCCGCACTGGCTACAGGGGGCAGGCTAACTACCGCAGCTACTGAATGGTTTTCCATGGTGTGGAGCCGCGCTTCTAATTCACTAAGCCTCGCCTCCAACACAGCAAATAAGCTTATTACACTTATTACAATTACCACTGTCGCTAAAGGAAGCAGAGGCATAACTGAACATTTGGCACACCGAGCAAGAAAGAGCAGAGGGAGAAGCCATCGCTAACTGTAAAGCTAATGTAGCTACCAAGGCTAGTAACGTGCAAACAACAGCTAAAGGCCAAAACACACCGGCAGCGTCATATGACGGTGGCGTCATTGACGCGAGTCAAGTGCCGCCCCCAAAACACACTAAATGCGTCGCGCTGCGGGGCGTCAACCAGATTTCTGTTGCACACTCCAGTCCGCTAGGTGGCGGTACTGGTTGCCAACCGCCGGTTAGAACAAAAGACGAGGAAGAAGATGGGGCACAAGAATAAAAACACACAACACAGGACAACCACGACAATGACGGTACGTTGCTTATTGTAGTTGTTTGTAAATAGAAAATAATGGGGGCAGCTGTTTTGACACACGTCGTACGCCGCCGGTGTGTTTTGGCCTGAAGAGATTAGCAGGGAAGTCGCAAAAAGGAGGAGAGCTATAGGTGCTTAAACAGAACTAGTGTGGGTTAGACTAGAAGTAGATGTTAAAGCAACTGAAGTGAGAAAGCAGGCTAATAGAATTCACCAGAGCAGTACAGAGACACTGTCACAGAAACACCAGAAATGACACAACTCGCTTACCGCAATATGTCAGCACGTCAGTGTTTGAGGGAGTGAAATGCAGCCCGCATTGAATTCTCCTGTTTTGTCTTTCTGTCACAGGAGAGGTTTTAATTTTTATGAGGTTGTTATGCACAACTCCTCTTTGTTTAATTTTAGATTTAAATAATTTAGGTGGTCGGGGGACAGACACCGTTTGTATGAAACTATGAAAACTATGGCTGGGTAACTGAACTAGAAGCTCAGAGAGGCGTATAGGACTGTGACTCTGAGTCCTGGTCTCAACTCTGGGTTGTCAGGGATTTAAATTACTAATAAAGTTTCCAGGTTCCTAGAGATGAGAGCAGCTCCATCCAAAGTGGGGTGAATGCCGTCTCTCCTAATAAGACCAGGTTTTCCCCAGAAAGTTTGCCAATTATTAACAAAACCCACATCGTTTGCTGGACACCACCTGGACAGCCAGCGATTAAATGATGACATGCGGCTAAACATGTCATCAGAGGTCAGATTTGGGAGGGGTCCAGAGAAAACTATGGAGTCCGACATCGTTTTAGCATATTCACACACCGAGGCAATATTAATTTTAGTGACCTCCGACTGGCGTAATTGGGTGTCACTTCTAGAGAAGGAAATGACTTTTTCACAGTCAGTGCAACTGTAACCATCGTGTTTTCTCACAGTCTATGTGTGTGTGTGTGTGTGTGTGTGTGTGTGTGTGTGACTTCCCATAAACGGCTCCAGTTCACTGGAAAACAAGATAAAGAAGTGGCACTGATGATGAATCAGGTCCAACTTCCTGTGTAATGTTTGAATTAATAACTTTGTCACTGATAAAGATCAGATTGACTTTATTAAGGCCACACCAGGGAAATTCACACGTTCCAGCAGCTCAAGATACAAAAACAAATAATACTAATGCTCCCAGCACCAAGGTGTCGGAATTCATGGAACACCGTTTCCCTGCTGTTCCTCCTTTGGAAGTTGACCTGATGATGATTTTTTCAGGTCGCCCATTAAACACATATACCTGCTGAACATCAGCATATCAGCATTGTCATTGTGAGCATGTTAGCATGTTAGCTCAAAGTGCTACTGTGCTTCAATAAGCTGCAGATTGGTGTTGTGTCGATGAAGGTGTAAGGTTGACAAAATGTTTACATGAGTACGAACATTTTGTCTGAGACTGTCTGTGGTGTTGCGTTGTCTTCTCTTTTGATGGATCTAAGCAGTGTCGGGGGAACTACGTTTAAATGGTAGTTTACCACACTGGCTTCTTCACTATGAGAAGTAGTTAAATTATCTCAACTGCCTCCAACAAGTGTTTAGCTTGTCAGAGTACAAGTATTTTAAAGAAAGTAGTTTAACTACATACAAACTACACAGGAAATGCTTTCAGTCTGAGTCTGGGATCTCATATTGTTACACAGCAGCTCCTTTTTAAACAGGAGTTGTGCAAATTTGCAGGAAAGCCCAATCAGTGTTTTTTCAGCATTGGCAGTATAAAAACAAAATCGGGGAGTGCAGCAAAATGCCGCCTACCTACTTTTGTTTATACAGAATGTGCCTTTTTCGGGGCAATGGGGGGCGTGAGCAAGTAACAAAACGTGTAGCTCAGCGTGTGACGTAAACAGTGACTGGTCAGTCCTTCGGCAATTCTCTCGTAAGTCAGCCCGTTCTTCACCGTCCCTGTCATCTGACGGTTAATGGCCTCTTCATTTGCGAGGACAAGGAGGGCGCGCAATTCAATTCAATTTTATTTATAAAGCCCAATATCACAAATCACAATTTGCCTCACAGGGCTTTACAGCATACGACATCCCTCTGTCCTTATGACCCTCACAGCAGATCAGGAAAAACTCCCCAAAAAACCCTTTAACGGGGAAAAAACGGTAGAAACCTCAGGAAGAGCAACTGAGGAGGGATCCCTCTTCCAGGACGGACAGACGTGCAATAGATGTCGTACAGAACAGATCAGCATAATAAATTAACAGTAATCCATATGACACAATGAGACAGAGAGAGAGAGAGAGAGAGAGATGCAGGTAATGACAGTAGCTTACAACAACATTAATGAAAGTAATAATATTATAGTTATAGTTCTGGCTACTGTGGTACAATATGTTGAAAGTATGTATTAATATCTGGCAGTATACATGTGTGACAATAGTCATATGTGTATAATAACAGTAGAAGTATGACTAATGACTAATGATGGCAGCAGCAGCAGGAGGCATCTGGCAGGACCACGGCAGCAGCACAACCACACACGTCACGCTGTCCAGGCACCGCTGTGATATGAGTTAATCTGAGAGACAGTGGAGCACAAAGGCTCCGGAGAAGAAGCCGAGTTAGTGACATCCAGAATGGCCGAGTTAGCAAGATGCAGTAATAGGATGAGAGAGAGAGAGAGAGAGAGAGAGAGACAGAGAGAGACAGAGAGAGAGATGCAGGTAATAACAGTAGGTTACAACAACATTATTGAAAGTAATAATATTATAGTTATAGTTCTGGCTACTGTGGTACAATATGTTGAAAGTATGTATTAATATCTGGCAGTATACATGTGTGACAATAGTCATACGTGTATAATAACAGTAGAAGTATGACTAATGACTAATGATGGCAGCAGCAGCAGGAGGCATCTGGCAGGACCACGGCAGCAGCACAACCACACACGTCACGCTGTCCAGGCACCGCTGTGATATGAGTTAATCTGAGAGACAGTGGAGCACAAAGGCTCCGGAGAAGAAGCCGAGTTAGTGACATCCAGAATGGCCGAGTTAGCAAGATGCAGTAATAGGATGAGAGTGAGAGAGAGAGAGAGAGAGAGAGAGAGAGAGAGAGAGAGAGAGAGAGAAGGAGCCCGGTGTATTATAGGGGGGTCCTCCGGCAGACTAGGCCTAAGTCAGCCTAACTAGGGGCTGGTACAGGGCAAGCCTGAGCCAGCTCTAACTATAAGCTTTATCAAAGAGGAAAGTCTTAAGTCTAATAATAATAATAATAATAGATTTTATTTATAACGCACTTTACATTTGAATACAAATCTCAAAGTGCACAGTACAAAGGCAAATAAAAGTAACAATGACAGTAAAATCGAGCAACAGAACAAAACAATAAAAACAGTCAGCAGATAAAATCAGATAAGATTAGTCAGGATAGGCTTTCTGAAAAAGGAAGGTTTTGAGTCCTTTTTTAAAAGCATCCACCAACTGTGGAGCCCTGAGGTGGTTGGGGAGGGCGTTCCACAGACGGGGAGCAGCAGCCTCGAAGGCCCTGTCGCCCATGGTCTTGAGCCGAGTCCTGGGCGGGCGCAGACGGTGCAGTTGGCCTGACCGGGTTCTGGCTGAGGTAAGTGGGTTGAGGAGTTCTGTGAGGTAGGTGGGGGTGCAGACAGTGATGGGTGTGAAGGAGGATTTTGAATTCGATGCGGAGGTGAACGGGGAGCCAGTGCAGAGTGTGAAGGATGGGGGTGAGGGGGGGAGGTCTAGTCTTAAATGTGGAGACGGTGTCTGCCTCCCGGACCGTAACAGGAAGATGATTCCACAGGAGAGGAGCCTGATAGCTGAAGGCTCTGGCTCCTGATCTACTTTTGGAGACTTTAGGGACCACGAGTAACCCTGCGTTCTCAGAGCGCAGTGTTCTGGTGGGATAATATGGCACTATGAGCTCTCTAAGATATGATGGAGCTTGACCATTTAGAGCTTTATAAGTTAACAGTAGGATTTTAAATTCAATTCTGGATTTTACAGGGAGCCAGTGCAGAGAAGCTAAAACAGGAGAAATATGATCTCGTTTCTTAGTTCCTGTTAGTACACGTGCTGCTGCATTCTGAATTAGCTGGAGAGTTTTTAAGGACTTACTAGAGCTACCTGATAATAGAGAGTTACAGTAATCCAGCCTTGAGGTAACAAAAGCATGGACCAATTTTTCTGCATCTTTTCGGGTCACGATAGGCCTAATTTTAAATCCGTTGCTCCGAAGGGCTAGTTTCATATCCACTACCCCTACACGCAAAAAGGAATTGGGGACCCCTCGCGGGAACGCGCAAATGTAGGGGTAGGGCTAAGGGGGGGTATTTGGACGGGTCCAAAGTTTTACATATGTGGAATTGGCCCTAATTTTTCTAACATAATAGAGTCCGTTTATAATGACACATCTAGCTCAGTAGCACTCCCTCAGGGCACCGCCCCTCATTTCACCATGAGGTGTTAAACAAGGATGCAACTTCTTCCCATTCTTCTTTATTTTGGCAGCAGAAATGCAAGCAATTCATATTAAAAAATCTGATGTTGCCAAACTGAATGTTTTTGATAAACAGATAGTTATAAGCCAGCTGGCTTCATAAAAAAAATAGAACAAATCCCCAAAGTCTTTGAATTAATTGATGTGTTTTCTAAAGCATCAGGTTGAACACTTAATCACAATAAATAAAATATCTTGGAATTCATAACCAAAGATGCAAAAACCAGTGAAACCTTAAATTTACAAGACAAAATTTGAATGTAAATCTAAGCTCAAGATGTGGTTCCAAAGGGACCTGACAGTCTTTGGTAAATGGACCTGCATTTGTATAGCACCTTTCTAGTCATCCAACCACTCAAAGTGCTTTTTACACTATGAGTCACATTCACCCATTCACACACATTCATACACTGGTGGCAAAGGCTACCATACAACGTGCCAGGTGGTTTTTAACACAGTAACACACTGATGGAATTTGGGGTTCAGTATCTTGCGCAAGGTCACTTCAGCAGGCAGACTGGAGGAGCCGGGGATTGAACTGATGATCTTTCAATTGGTGGATGAGCCACTCCACCTCTGAGCCACAGCCGCCCCAGCCAGGACTGGCTATCTTTGGAAGAACATACTTAAGACAAAACTCTATACCAAGCATTTCTTTGAACAAACCTCTGGGGAGACAACACCAAATACAGTTTTTGTTCAGCAGGAAAGATTTTAGCCACTTTAATTTTAACACAGCATTTAAATATGATTTTCAGGTTGAAACACTTCCAACCAAACAGATGTTGTTATGTTGGAAACTCATGTACACACACGATTTTACTCCTCATCAAACCCCAATCTGGAACAACAGATATGTGCAATGGCTACTTACAGCACTGGATGGATGAAAGTATCTGGTCAGTGACCCGTCTAATCAATGACCAGGGATGTTGGCGATCTTATGAGAACTTTAGCTCGAAACACAACACAACTTGAACACGTGATCAATTTGATGAACTTATCAGAGCGATCCCTGAGTCAGTCAGAATGTTAGCCCAAAACATAGAAACACACTCAGGTGTGATAAATCCACCTGCACTCCATTTTAATGGTCTTGATTTTCCGGCTGAGGAAAATTCAAATAAAGTCATATGTAATCACCTGAAGAATAGAAACTCCATTATCCAGCTCTCTTCTTAAATCAGACATTATCAAATATATAATATGTCGTAACTTATATATTTAAGCCCCGAGACAAATGAAGTTTATTCCATAATTATGAATAATGTCTATCCATCCAGTGAGCTGCTGAGAATGAGATTAGGTATTGATCATAAGAACTGTGTCTTCTGTCAAACTGAAACTACTGATCATCTGTTGTTCCACTGCACACACTCTGCAGGACTGGCTGTCAACCTAAACCCACCTCACTAACTCTCACAAGAGAAAATGTTGTGTTAAAGGACACCATGGGCCAGATCTACTAAGATCCCAATTAGCCTGTACTAATTTGCCTGCGCAATCTAGAATTTTTCGGGTTAGGGGGCTGAACCACGGTTTGCATGTGATTTACTAAGAGTGACTGCGTAAATGACAAGAGGTGCAAACATGTTGGAGACACCCTATTTAAATGAGGGTTTTGCGTGTTTTATGGTTTGCAGCACGGCGAGTTTGGAGAGAAAGCGCAAAGTGAAATTTGACCCTATGGAATTAGAGGTGTTGGTAGATGAGGCCAATAAACACTGAAATGAGCTACAGCAAAGAAACCTGACTGTCTCACAAACGCTATATCACTAGGACCGCCAGGATCACAGTGCCCCTCCAAGCGCCACGACCGTCATATGTAACTTCATTGTTTATGCTTCCCGTGTGCTCAGAAGCACACAAAATGCATTTTTGAGTCATTTACAAGAAGCTATGATAAAATAAAATATTACAGACTATAGAATAGGACTGACAACCTCTCCAATGTCTCGTGACAATTAATTAACACTATTTGTCGGCTTTTTATAATTTTGCTGCTGCGCTGTGTCTCCAGTTGAAAGTGGTGATTTGCTAAATACATTCTACAATAATAAATTAGATTAACTTTTGGTTTATAATATTGTTGGCTATATTACGCATTTTAATAAAAGAATAAAAGAAATAAACACCGAAATAATTAGTGGAAACTATTTTTTTTTTATTGATACTCCTCCTCTCTGACATACTAACACACACACACACACACATTGAAAACGCAATTGAATGAATGAATGAATGAACACTGGAAGCAGTTCAGCCGCAGTCCTGCCGGCTGGTGCGGTCACTGTTGAGATTACATTTGTTTTTTATTATTAACAGAATGTTTTTTTATTGACTGTATGAATGGTTTCGTTTTCAAATAAATATTTGGAAATTAAAATGTATGCTTTGGTGTACTTTTACAGAGTTTTGCAATATGTATAGCCACCTGTTTGTATCAAAATGTATAATTTTCAGCAGTGGTGTGTGTAACTGCGGCCGCGGTCTGAGTTATAAATGCTCAGTTTAGTGTGTTTCATCTTTGTAACTTAAAGGCTTCAGAAAACATTCACGCACATTTTGAGGAAAAGACATCGGAAGAGAAGCTTGTAGGTTTTATCTAAACAGAATTATTTGCATTATAAAAACCCAAACAGTGTGTCAGACCGTCGTGGCGGTTCCAGTGTTAATGATTGTTTCCTCATTCATACCAAAAATGTTCACACGAGGGTGAAAAATGCATTCTCTGCGTCTTCTTTCATCGTTTTGATGTCTTCTTGCAACAATAACCGCAGTGGTGGACTAAGAGTCTCATCCTACTCTCTAATGTGCTATGTGTGAGCTCAGTCCTGCGTGTTCTTTAATGAAGCAATAGGAGAAGATATTCGGTCTCAGTTAATGTAGTTTATTAAGCAGTAAAGGAATAAAATTACAGAGCTCTGGGTCTCAACTTCACGTCCCTGACGAACAACAAAGGTGTGTCAGTTCACGAAGTCTGACCTCCTGTCCTTCCCTGACCCAGTATATTTGAGCGTAACAGAGTGTCATTGTGCACGCAAGGCGTTGTCCTCTTCTCATTGGCAGTTCCACTTCCTCCTTCACCACACCACGCCCCTGCCTCCTGTTAATCTGACTCCTTCCCGCTGGCGGTGGGGGCGTGGTTCCTGTTTTGAAAGACAAGAGAACAACACAACTCCCTACACGTGCTGTACCTTACTATCTGTATATCACTTTCTATTCTTTTTACCATATATGAAACTAATTATCTAAGCATTGCGGTATGTGCTCCTCAGACTTCATGTCTCTTCCTCTCCTGTACTTCTCCACTTCTGCAAAGCAAACACATTCATATCAGCTGAAATCATCTCAGTATTCTCATTGTTCACACATCTAAAACTTATATAGTGAAACACAACTTATAGTAAAACACATAAAATGATTCTATTCCCAACAGCAGCCATGTGTGCGCAATTACACATACAAACCGTTTGCACCTCCCTTTGACACGTGTTAAATATATACACAGTTTCTATGAACAAAACTGCTTTCAGGTTTGATAAATCACTTTCCGTGTGCTAAATTAATATATTTACATGTTTTCCTCCCAGTACACACAATTGCGTGTAAACGCCCCATATTGCTGCAAACGTACTAACTGAAAGCAGACGCGCTATTTTGCACCTTTGAAAGACGCAACCCTTAGTGCGCACTTTTAGCACATCAGTTTGTACATTTTTTTGCGCGTGCAATGAGTCTGAACACGTTTTTATACTTGCAAACCTTTAGTAGATCCGGCTCTAACTGTGATCTGACTGAACAACCTGATACTGGTGCACACACACATCCAAATGGAGGAAGACAAAGGCCCTTTTTCTGTTTTTAAAAAGACTCTTATGGACGATCAGCTCAGTGCTTTGACACTAATGGGAATAAACATGCAAAGTCTCCTCACAGCATATGAAAGATGAAAATATCCGAGGACCCCGAGAGAAAGAGTGCAGAACTATGAATTTGCTTTATTTGTTTTCACTGTCTTTATGTTAAATGTTAAATGTGCATTGTAGGTTGAGACGTGTTCGTTGTGGTTTGTGTGTTGATGTTTTGTGAATGATTCATTTTCAATAAACAATCAATCAAATAAACAGAGGAGCTCCTGCAGCTCCCTCCTCTCTGGCTCTCTGATGTCACAGTGTGGAGCCTCAACACGCCAAGAGGAGGAGCACAAGGCTGCTCAGCTTACAGTGTGCTTAAAGGTTATTATGGGATGTATGCCCAGTGGAACGAAAAAGTGTCAGGAGCTTCTTTCTGATTGGTTGAGAGACGTTATCACACACTGAGACTGATGTTCACTGTTTCACTTCCTGTTCTTTGCCTTTAAAAATGCCTCTCAGCACCTCCTCTCTCCACTGCTCCTCGTCAGACGATCAGAACACATCAGCTGAAGAGAACCCTCTCTCACTTCACACTGTAAGTGACAATAATTATCATATGCTCAGTGTTAATTTTGGCAGCTATTGTCAATTTAGTTTTAGTCATTACATGAATTACATGAGGTCTGTATTAAGTATCATCACACATGTATTTGCTCAATTTCTTACTCTTACTGAACTAATAATTTATTCTTTGTAAATCACAACTAGTTGGTCATGGTATTAAGTTATTGGGTCTAATCCCGAGGCTACGCCGAGTGCGGACACGTAATTCAATTGTTTATAGTAGAGTGTTATTCTGGCAGCAAATGCTCCGCGTCAGCAAGGCTGAAATCATGCACCCGGTGTAGCCTCTGGGTTAGTAGAGAGCTTCTACATTCCTTAGAGAAAAGACAATGTATTACGAGGCAGTTCTGATCTAGATATCAGTAACTTCAGATCAAGACCCACTAATTGCTTATTAAGGATTTACCAAGAAATAATAAATAAATTCAATTTTCAGTAAGATAAGAAATTGTTGAATACATATACACATTTGTAATGATGCTAAATAAACACATTAATGATCAGTAATACATGCACATATTATTTGTGTATTATTGGCGAACATGTCTCACCCCAACTAGTGTTACAAGAACTTTTAATTGTTATATATGTCCTTTATATATGTTCCTTCATTTCATTTAGGCTAATACTGGCATAAGGAATTGATATTAAAGTCACATGTTTTAATTATCAAGTGTTGAAGCCATTTGGATGATGTAAATATTCTATCAGATGCAGCTCGATACACCAAACTTGCTTGAGAAAAGCCACATACATGTCTAATACAATAAAGTGTGTTTTTTTTGTCCAGTAATTTATCACGAGCAATTTAGTCCAAAAAATGGATCAATGAAAACAAAACATAACGTCCAGTTTAGTTTTTAGTCACTAAGATCTATATCAAACTTATTTTCACACACGGAAGTAAATAGTGATCAACTTCCGTTTTTTTGTGCGTGACTTCCGGTCAGCCACTTTCCTTCATGCTTTCCCTTACCGGAGCTAACGGTGCAAGCTAATTTTTTTTTCAGTTTTCAATTGTTTATGTTAGTCAATCAGTTAGTTAGTTAGTTAGTTAGTTAGTTAGTCTGTGTATTTTGTATAACGTTAGATAACTGTGCCCACGTTTCCGTTATAACGGAAATTTATTCCCTCTAAACGCGAATAAATCGCACGTCAGTCATAAACTATGAACCAAAAAAGCACAATCTATCCCGAGTGAGACAAACTGCTTGATCCCCGTCTCCAGTGTACCAGCAGAGAACCTGCAGAACCGAATCAGTGAAAAAACACAGCGGGCTACACAGCCTCTCTACCTGAGCAGCTGAAGCTGCGGCTCACACCCTCGACACACAGACACACAGACGGTGCTTCTGCATGCCAGCCACACGTGTGCGCAACTGTGAGAAATAAATATGTGAGGTGTACGCTGCTTTTCTATCTTTTTTCCCTTTTCTTTCTTTCTGTCAGCGACATACACTCCTAACACAGGACGGGTTGTTTTAATTGACTGAGTTGATCATTAAGCCATAGTGATGCGCGGATCGGCTCTGATAGCACCTGAATCAGCATGTACGCATCAACCATCCAGCCGTTACAACATGATTGAGCTAGCAAAGCAGTTTTGTGTTGCTATGTGTGGTATTTATTCAGTTTTGGGAAATCACAATGTCTAGAAAGCATCAGTGGCTGCAGCTGACAGGGACAGCTAACGTTAACACTAGCAGCAAAGCTAACATCAGGACGTCATCTGTTAAAAGCCTCCCGTTGTCGGATACGACATGAAACTACTCCAATTAGCTCAATCATGTTGTAACTAAGACATCCACTGGAGAAAATATTTTTTTCATGGACCGTTTATTGAGTTATTACAGACACCGCTAACGGCTGACGGCTAACAGCTAACGGTTAGCCTAGCTAATCTACGATAACCATGTTATTAATTACACACAGAGAAAATACTAATGTTTGTTCAATCATTGTGTTTATAGACTTTACAAACATCAGATTAGTCTAAACGGTGATATAGTGACGTGAAAAATGTGCTATATGTATATATATATATATATACAGCTAAACTCAGCAAGGTAAACAACAAGGCGATTCCCATTTACACAGTGGAAAGAGTGCTGGACCAGAAGTGTCGCACAAAAAAACGGAAGCTGGCTGCGTTCTGTTTTGCCTCCGTGTTTCCGTGAAAAATAAGGTGGATATCAAACTTATTTTCAGCTCATTATCATCATGGGAAAAAGTGTAGACGAATACTTTTCGTTAAAATTTTAGACGACGGCCCTGGCCGTGGCACAACTGGCTGGGGCACCTGCACCATACACCGGCGACCTGGGTTCGGGTTCGAGTCCCGCCCTGTGGTCCTTTCTGGATCCCACCCCATCTCTCCATCTCACTCGCTTCCTGTCATTTTATACTGTCCTATCTGATTAAAGGCATAAAAAGCCCCAAAAAATATACTAAAAAAAAATTAGACAACAAAATGAATACTGGCTGCTACTAATACCAGATCATATTTATTTTCCTGTGAAAAAACTGCTGTCGTATCTTATGTAGCTTTGACTGCATTCATCCAGTGCATGGTAGGTGGATAGAACCAAATGAGCAGAAACAGTCTCTCCGAGATAATTCCATGGCAAATTACTTAGCGCTTTTCTCTTAGATATGAGCAGACATGATACAACAGTTCAGTAATGGCAAAAAACCCTTTGGGTCATTTGTAGTAATATAAAGTAAAAGCAAAGTGACAATCAGGCTGTTGGGTCAACAGATCATAGTGCAGGCAAAGGACATTTAGGCTACATCACAAGCTTCAGGAAATGAAGGTGTATCATGAAAGACTCCACCATGGCACCATTTCTGCCTTCACAGCCCAGGGCTCGATTCAGAGACACACATAGTCACACAAGAGCAGTCATCTCCTCAAGACTGCAGGAAACATGACTATCTTGAGTCTATCTTTGTTCATCTTCTTGTTATTTCTAACTATGGACAGATCTAAAGGCAACCTTAGAAAAGACAGAGAAGGATGTCGTTTTTGCATTTTTTAGTCGTGAAGAAAACATTTAGCCTGTAAAACCACACATTCCAAGGATTTATTAATTTATTTATTTTTATTAATTTAAATAATGGCGTCAAGCCAAACTTTGCTATCCTCTTCCCCTGAGTCTAATGGAGAAAGGACAGCACTGGAGCTAGCACTATAGCTGTCCTACTTCCATATCCAGCAGCATCTTAAGGTCTAGGTACAGTCAGGCGGTGGTGAGCAGCTAGCGGCGAGTGCTTGCCGCCTGTTGACAAAAATTGTGTTGTGCGGCCACGAACCTCCCAAAAATTGAGACCGCGCAGCAAGGCGCACATTGAGCTCCACAGGGATCTTGTTGCGGTACCTTGCGGTAATATGCCAGGGAACACGTCGTGCACTAGCAACTTTTTTTTCACCTTTACCGCGTTACTATTGACTACACCTGAGCCTTTAGTGTTTGGTTTTCTTTTCTTTTCTCTAAACTGCTGTTACCACTTCACTTGAAGTTTCTTGTCAGCTCCGACTAGTGAAGAAAATGAGCAAACTTCCACACATCATCAGAACAGTATGTACTTGCATGCTGATAATTATCATGTGGTGAGGCAGGCAGCTACCAGTGTTAACTTTGGCAGCTATTTTCAATTTAGTTTTAGTCATTACATGAATTTAGTTGTAAGTCTAAGTCATATTTTAGAAATTTCTGTCTTCCCAAAGCCAGTTGGCTTGGAATCTATTGGATTAGAACACCAACTTCGTTCAGGAGGTTCTCATTGGCTGTGATCCAAGACATTTCCCACCAAATTAAATTCATTTGTTGCCTGCAACTTCATGTCATGATATCGGTACCTCATTGATGGGCTAACCACAAGTATAATATCGACGAGTTCTGGTGTGTCCATCCTCCTGATCTTGATGGACAGATCCCCCCTGGCTTGTATTAGTAATATAAATTGTATTTTGCATTTGTTTGTATTTTGTCAAAGCACTTGCATGACATCTTCTTTATCTGCTTCGTTGAACAGCACACACCATGGAAATTGCTAAGGCCACTCAGTGTCTCACCACTGCAGCAGATATGCGAGAGACCACCAAGATGCTGATGCAGCCTAATGCAAACTGGGAAGAGTACCTGACTCCTGCCCCCCTCTCCATCGCCATCATGGGGGAGCTCGTCTTCATCTCCTCATCTGATGACTTCTCCATCAACAAGAACCCCCCAGAGAAGGGCTACAAGTACATACAATACCCAGACTCGTTCAGGGCCTGCCTCATGCAAATCTGTAACTCAGGCTGGCATGCATTCAATGAGGCCCACAAGAATATGGATCAGATCCGCCTTCACACAGCCACAGTTCCTGATTACATGAAGGCAGCAGTCAAGCTCCTTTTCAATGCACCTGATGAAGTTATTGACAAGCTCCTGCCAAATCAGCTGGAAAACATTCGCACCATTGCAGATGAATGTGTGACACTGTCAGGCAGTGTTGAAAAGAAGTACACAGATGTCATCAACTTAATCCAGGAACTGTTGGCGGCCTGTGTCAATGCTGAACGCTTTCATGGAGAAGAGCTGGAGAAGGTGAAGATGAAGATTAAGGAAAATGAAATACGGGAGAAGACCGCCACTGAGCTTAAAGAACGGTCCAAGAAAGCAATGGAGGCCATGGAAAAGGAAATAAATGAAGCACAAGATAGCTACAAGAAAGCAATGGACTCTCTTCCCTCCGGATGGGAAATGATTGGAATGGATGTGGTTGAAGGACTTTCAAAGGCAGTGACAGGATTGGTTAATGGAGTCGTTAACCTGGTAAGTTCTCCAATAAAAACAATCAGCGATTCAGCAGAAACACTCATAGACAAATTCCAAGGAAAGGAATCGCAAAATGAAAACGTAGATGTGCTCTCAGTCGGCTGTAAGTCTGCAGAGATTCTTTCCATTGTAGGAACTCTTACACAGTATTTGAAGGAAGGGAAAATAGCCTGGCAGGACCTGTATGATCAGAAAGCACAATCCACAAAGACAAACTGGTCTCAAGCTCAATTCAAAAGAATCTCTGGGGCCTTAAAGAAGATGAAAGGGAGCAAACTTCAGAATGATGCTCTGAACCTTTGTGAGCTGGGTATTAACATCTGTGAAGAACTGGCCACATATAAACCTGGTGAAAATTGGGGTGACAAGAAAGAAACAGAGCTCATCAAGAAACTGAAGAAACTGGATGAAGAATCCCGCATCTTTGACACCAAAAGCAAAAAAGTACTGGGCTCTCCAGCTCTTTCTCCTACATCACCAATGATGAGCAAAGCACAGAGCAGCACAGGAGATCAGTCTGCCAGTCAGAGAGCAGCAGATAACGCTCGTTTCAAAATTGAGCAGAGCCGAGAACAACTCAAGGTAACACGGGAGGCCTATGAGAAGTCTGTGGAGAGAATGGAGCAGAATCAGAAGGAGCTGACTGAGATCTTGGTTGAAATGCAGAGCTGTAAGCTCAAGGAGATTGACTTTGAAACCACCATCAAGATGCTGGTCAAGGGTCTCGATGCCATGGGCAGAGTCAAAGAGCAGTGGGAGAAGATGGTGCGCTTCTTCCAGATGATCTCTAACATCATCAAATGCAGCCTCAGCAAGACACTGAAAGATTTCGTCTCAACAGCTGATGATACAAAGAAACTCAGTTACAACAATAAACTATTTGTCAAAGACATGCTGTACAACCAGGCCTTCCAAGCCTCCAATGTTGCCAGTCTGGTCCACATGATCTCAGGGACCTACACTGAAGTGTCCAACAAGTACCTGATGGACAGAGTGAGCAGCCTGGGCAAGCTCATGGCCATGGATAAGGAGAAGCCAGAATTCCTTCAAGAGCGTTTGAAGCTGCAACAGTCCTGCACAGCAGCTCAGGAGGGCATCCTTATGCTGGTCCTCAAGAACAAGAAGGAGTTTGAGAGGAAGACAGATGACAGGATGGCAGAAATAGAGAATGGTCTGAAAGCAATTCTGCCAGCTGCCCCACCCCAGGAGACTGAGAGGATCAAAGAAATAGTTCAAGCTGGGTTTGGTGGAGGAGAAGAGGATTACTACTAGAACAAAGTTTCTACCAGTTATGAAACTGTCACCTAATTCTGATCGTCACCATTTTTTTCATTACTTTTATTGATCAATCAAACAAATCTTCAATGATTTTTTATTTTTTTTTAGTTATCTTGTCCTGATATTTGACTCAAGTTTAGAGGGGAAACTAGTGATTACTGTGTGCTTGTGGTATTCTGCAACTCTGTGCTTCACTGGAAATCTGATTGGTCTGTCTTTTTCCATTATTGATCATTGATCAATCATCCTTACAGATTTTGATTCTTTTATCATAACTGGTGAGTTTAATGTGTACTCAGTGTTAATGTGTACTCAGTGTTTTTAAAAAATAGCGTGAGACCTGGCTCAAACACAATGGTGGGAAAGTTTGGGGCATTCCAGCCCAGGCTGATATGGGCTTGGCCTTGGACACCAGTATGACTCATACCCAGGTGACTCTAAAAGAATACACCATTAAGATCGGACTCAACCAAAGGCAAAAACATGCCACCATTGTGTTCAGGCTCAAGTGGGCAGGATTAAGGGAAAAAGGTGGAGATTCAGCAGAATCTTCACCAGCATAAAAGGGAGCGCAAAGAGAGTGAAACTTAAGTCTTGTTCCAGAGCTTGACTCATGAGTTGTGTGTGTTGTTGCTTGTGAACACATTAAACACGGTTGCACCTGATTCCACGTGTCTCCAGTGATTTCCTCAGCACCAGCCATCTGATTCTAAGATACTTATTTGAGTAGAAGGCGAGTCCAACCTAAAGAGTTGAAGGCAAGGTCGGGAGCCCCCAGGCCCAGCTGCAGACACCGATTTCTGCTTCATCAAGAGCTCACTGCTTTGTTTGACATGTTTGATATGGTACAACATGTTAGCAACTCCACTCATATCAAAGGTCACACTCTGGATCTAGTTATCAGTGAGGGTCTCTGTATTTCTTCAGTTAATGTTAGATGTGAATGTTATAGACTTAGCACTATCTGATCATTTTTGTGTATTCTTTGATGGCCTGGTCTCTCCAATTAGCCAAACTCAATCTAAAACTGTCCCTAAGAGGTATATTAATGAGAATACCTGCAGTCTTTTTACGGAAGCCATGTCTATTACACCATGCATAACAACTCAGGGCGTGGAGGACCATCTAAGTCTGTTTAACTCCAATATTCTCAGGGTATTTGACTCTGTAGCACCTACCAAGCTTAAAAAAAGCCCCAGTAAATGTAAAGCACCATGGAGGTATACCACAGCTGTAGCGACTCAGAAGAGAGAATGTAGGAAAGCTGAGCGTAAATGGGGAAAAAACAAGCTTCAGGTTGACAATGATATTTTCAAAGACAAACTCCAAGCTTATAACTATGAGTTAAGAAAAGCTAGACAATCTAATTTCTCTAACATCATTAACAAGAACATTAAAAACTCCTGTGCACTGTTTGCCACTGTTGATAAGTTAACAAATCCCCCAGTACATCTACCTCAAGACTTTATGTCACCTGATAAATGCAATGAGTTTGCTTCCTTCTTCCATAGCAAGACTGAAAATATTAGAAAAAGCATTAGCTCCACCCTGTTATGTAATGTCTTGGTTAAATCATCAAATACAAATAGCCTCTTTATCTGAATTTACTGCCACTGATAGCAAAACTCTTGAAAAAAACTGTGATGCAGCTCAGCTCATCTACTTGCTGTCCTGACACCTTCCCCACAAGCATCTTTAAAAGCATCTTTGGTTGTGTGGCATTTGAGCTTCTAAAGATTGTGAGTGGCTCTCTTCTTTCAGGCATTTTCCAGCCTCTCTTAAGACTGCAGTTATCAAACCCCTCCTAAAGAAAGAAACCTTGATCCCTCTGTGCTCAACAACTACAGGCCAATCTCAAACCTCCCCTTTATAGGCAAAGTTATTGAGAAAGTTGTATTCAACCAAGTCAGTAACTATTTAAATACAAATAGCATCTATGACCAACTCCAACTCAACTGAGACTGCACTTGTAAAGGTGTTAAATGACATCTGCCTGAATACAGACTCAGGTAAAACAACTGTCCTGGGGCCTGTTTCACAAAACCAGGATAAGGGATTAAGCCAGGATATCTTGGTTATCCTGGATCAACTTATCCTTGATCCAGTTTCACAAAAGCAGGATAGGGGGAAGTGGGATATGTTTTGACATAAGTTACCATGGAGATTTATTCTGTGGAGCTAGCCTGCTCCAGACCAGGCTAAGTTCCAGGATTTATTTAATCTCATCCCTTATCTCAGTCAGCAGCTACCACAAATGGAAACTAATATTTATTCCACTTCACACTACACATTCTTATCACATTCAACGAGACCCACTGTCATTATTTAAACATTTGTGATCATTAATTGCAGTCATTTTAGATAAATGATTTTAGTAGAAAATTTAGTTAGACTATCTCTCTCATATATATATATATATATATATATATATATATATATACACTGTAAATAAATGATTAAAAAAATACACACCATACAGTAACATGATGACATGATGTTCCTTTATTGAATAGGATAAATCAAAGCAAGTAATCCATCAGTTCCTTTCAAAAGTGACGTCACACAGTGCTCTACAAGATAGAAAGCACTGAATCAAAGCATATTATTCATCACAAGAATAAATACACATTCTCAAAGGTCTGTATATAAAACACCCTGCATGTCTGCACACTGGAATAAATGCAGGACAAATCCATACTTAACAAATGAACAAATGTCAGGCCTGTATACGCACAGTACACAGCACAATAAGCCAAATTAATATAAAATAACACAAATTCCTCTGCTATTGCAGGCCATATTCAACTTAAATGTGCAGAATGCATTTTAACTGAAATAATTCAAAACGTATTGGTCCCTGATCAGCCGACCACTGTCGTCATCCGGGAAGATGGCCGGATTGTCCCGGTCCACATCTGATGGCACTCTGGGGGCCCTCTCCTTCCTCAGGCAGGCCACATTGTGGAGGACAGCACAGGCCACAGTAATATCGCATGCTCTGTCTCAGATGGTGCAGACACTGGAAGCGTGCCTTCAGGAGGCCAAAGGTCATCTCAATCCGAGCCCTTGTCCTGGCATTGGCATCGTTATATGCCCGCTGTGCTTCCTGAGGGTCTGCGTAGGGTGTGAGGCAAAAAGGCTCGCAGGCATAGCCTCTGTCCCCCAGCAGCACACCAGAGAATTCACCTGTGAATACAAAATGTCATCATCACAGCCTTATCAATAGAGGGACATTCTTGACATAGCCTTGATTTTAAAAGTGGTTATTAATTGAGGTCATGTGGCTCACCTTGTGACAGGCGCCAATAGACTGCAGAGGACCGAAAGATTCGTGAGTCATGGACTGAGCCAGGCCACTTTGCCACAACATTGCTGATCAGGTAGTCAGCATTGCAGACCATCTGAAATTATAAGATGTAGACTATTAAACCATTCAATGCACATCACGAGCAATGTACAATGTTCATTAATGTCATAAAGTCATGTTCACCTGAACATTAATGCTGTGAAAGGATTTCCTGTTCACAAAATCTCCCTTATGGGCACCTGAGGGGGATTTTATTCTGATATGGGTGCAGTCAAGTGCACCAATGACATTGGGGAAACCTGCAACACAAAGCAATAAGTATCCTACTATGACTTAACACTTGTCCTGTAATTTGTACTTACAGTACTCTTACCTGCAATCCTATAAAAATCCTCTTTGATGTCACTGAGTCTTCTGTGTCCAGGGAAGGAGATGAAGACACCTGATAGTGATTTGAGGGCTAGACAGACACTACGCACCACACGGCAAATTGTGGCCTTGGCCAGGTTTTCAGCATCCCCCACTGAGTACAGGAAGCCCCCACTTGCAAAGAAGCGCAAGGCCACACACACCATTTGCTCAACACTCAGCGCATGGCTCCGTGCTGTGTGGTGTTGGATCCTGGGACCCAGCAGTCTGCACAGATATCGGATGCCATCTGCAGAAAACCTATATCTTTCGTGTAGGTGGTCATCAGGGAAGGCCAATGGGTTCGCCCTGTCCCTGAAGACCCTCTCCCGCCTGAAGGCTCTCCTGAGCACAAGAGCTTCTCCATCCACAACCTCTTGCAGGAATGGACACGCCATTGTTTGAGCAGGAAGGAACACACCATTTTGGGCCTTCATATAGGCTATTGGATCGCTAGATTTAATGAGGAACACCTTTGCACTCTCACAAGCTACAAATGGTTATCTAATTATCAGGATACCTATTGCCTTAAAGAATAGATAATTGATTAAAATGCTCCCTGTTTGACCTTCACACTGCTCAACTTCTGCCATAAAGTGTTTTGATATCTGGGAAATAGCATTTCAGGTACATTATGTGCATTTCTTTTTGTCTTAATACAGCCAGTCTTTGGTGTGTGACTTCTAACCAATCAAAGCACTTGGGGCTACCATAGAGATGACACTAGGCATTATGTCAGACTGTGGAATACAATCTGCAATCCCACCTAACTGTGCACAAATTAAACAAGCAAACACCACAGAAGGTCTTTTGATCTTTTATTTAAGATTCTTCTTCTTGAAGCTGGGTGAGGAAAGGAGAATAATAATTAATAGATTGTCTGTGTTACAGTCAGCATACAGTGTACACTGAAGGTGAAACTCACCTCCCGCTCAAGTTTTTTTATTTCAAGGTTCAGTTTCCTCAGTTTCCTCCTTTTAATTTCGGACTCCACGGAGAGGTCTGCCATCTGTCTTCTTTTGTATTCAATGTCCATATCGGCCAGTTGTATTTGCCGTTTCAGATGTGTGGCATACAGCTGTCTGATAGCTTGTGAGTTCTGTAAACACATAATAATCAGCACAGCAGGAATTTTGCATGATGGGAATGTACTTCCATAAATACTCACTATGTTGCAAGGCTGGCTTTCATCCTGTAGAGCATCTGGGTCCTGTTACAGAAATGACATTTTGTGTGGGCTCCAGATGATGATGACTTCTCACCATTGTAGACTGAATGAGTACTTTCATTTGACATGATACCTCAAACCTTCTTGAATCAAGAGACACAGTCTCCTCATCGACTTCATCTGCTGCTCCTGCTGCTCCACTGGTGCCTTCACCCTATCACATTTAAAAGGGATTCATATTAAAGCAAGCAGATGAGACATGCCAGGCTACACAGTATGACTTTGATGGAGGACTCACTGGATCATCATCCTCTGGTATTGGTGACGCCACTGTTGGAGGCTCCAACAGTGAGATGGTGTTTCCAGATACTGCAAGGTAAAACAGAGTCAGATAGTCCAAATGGATTCAATATGAATGGTTGGTTATGTCCCATGTAAAGATGGAAGAATGTACCTTTAATGAAGAGGGAGGCATCTTCCTGGGAGGGATTTATATTTGAGTCTGTCCCCCCAGGGATCCCCTCTAACACAGGCCTGCCTCTGTTAAGTTCCAGGGCTCTGTCCTCTGCAGGGGTGAGGTCAGCTGGTGGTCACCCACCACCCGTGCCTTGCTTGTGGGTTTTTTTTTAACAGCTATAAGTACAGACAATATGTGAGTAGGCACCCTCTGGGTACAATGTACGCACGTGCATAGTATTTGTCAGGTCACTTACCATTCTGCAGGATGTTCTTATATTTGATCTTGACTTGTTGCCAAGTTCGTTTGGGCCCAGTCATGTTTAATCTAAGAATAATAAATTAATTAAGACAAAATAAATAACACACACACACACACATAGATAGTGAATGAAATAACTGAGGAGCAAATATGTAGTTGCATTTACATAATTTCACATCTACAGTCCATTTCACTCGCAGTTTCATAATCAGAGTATAACTACGTTTTTGGGAATGTTAATTAACTATTTGGATTGTAATTGTGATGGATTCAGCAGGGTAGTGAGTGTGTGTTTGTGCAATACATACGCATTCAGGCGGTCTGCAATACTTTGCCATGCTTTCTCTCTTTGTTTGATGGCGGTGGCAGTGTTTCCTTTCTTTTTAATTTGTTCTTTTACCTCTTCGTAGGCCTCCATAATTATGTCCTGCTCCGATGGGGAGAAGTATGCTGCACGTGATGCCATGGTGAATCAGTGAATCTGTGATCAATTACAGGGTCTATTTAAGGAGCCATGTGCTGCAACTTATCCAGGATTAGTTTCACCTGGCTTGATGAATCCGTGTCTACTTATCCTGGCTTGGCGTTTGTGGAACCAATTAAGCCTGAACTCTGTTGTTTTGGATTGGTTGAGCCAGGCTTACTTACTTATCCTGGATGTCTGAATCCTACTTTTGTGAAACGGACCCCAGGTAATGTTAGACCGTAGTGCAGCTTTCGATACGGTTGATCATGTAATACTTCTCAACCGACTAGAAAGCTGTGTTGGGCTTTCTGATACCGTCCTTAGATGGTTTAAGTGGCATATCATGCTATGCAGATGACACACAGGTCTTACTTGCACTGTCACCAAATGATTTAAGTCCTATTGACTCCTTATGTCTTTGCCTTGAAAAAGTAAATACCTGGATGCAGCAGAATTTTTTAAAACTTAATCAGAGCAAGACTAAGATTATTTTATTTTAGGAACAAAGGGGATAGATCACAAATAGGTGCCTACTTAGAATCTAAAGCACTCACACCTAGGACTCAAGTAAAAAACTTGGGTCATCTTGGATGGGGACCTGACTATGACTGATCACATCAAAAGCATTAAAAAATCAGCATTCTGGCATCTCAGAAACAGCTAAGATCAGAGATTTTGTTGAAAAGCTTATTCATGCTTTCATATCCTGTAGGGTAGATTATTGTAATGGCCTCCTAACTGGCCTCCCCGAAAAGTCCATTAGACAGATTCAATTAATTCAACACGCTGCCTCTAGACTATTAACCAAGACTAAAAAGAGACATCACATTACACCCATTCTTAAATCTTTACTCCCAGTTAATTTCAGAATTGATTTCAAGGTTCAACTCCTAATATGTAAGTCACTAAATGGACGTGGCCCCAAATGTTTTTCTGAAATGTTTCCCCAGTATACACCTGGTAGAGCGTAGATCTACTGGGACTGGTCAATTGATAGTCCCCAGGGTTAAAACTAAGTGAGGAGAAATGGCATTTAGCTGTTCTGCCACAATCAGCTTCCAATAGATATTAGATTTGCCCGAAACTCAAAACTGAACTTTTTCATTTTGCATTTATAGATGAATTAATTTACTTTAGATGGGTTATGTTGTTATAAAGTGACTGTGACATAGTTTTAGGTTTAGTGGATGCTGTAACTTTTGAACACATATCACATGACTGATCAGCTGTGAGGGTCATAAGGACAGAGGGATGTCGTATGCTGTAAAGCCCTGTGAGGCAAATTGTGATTTGTGATATTGGGCTTTATAAATAAAATTGATTGACTGATTGATGACTGATATGCTTGTACAGTACAGGCCAAAAGTTTGGACACACCTTCTCATTCAATGCGTTTTCTTTATTTTCATGACTATTTACATTGTAGATTCTCACTGAAGGCATCAAAACTATGAATGAACACATGTGGAGTTATGTACTTAACAAAAAAAGGTGAAATAACTGAAAACATGTTTTATATTCTAGTTTCTTCAAAATAGCCACCCTTTGCTCTGATTACTGCTTTGCACACTCTTGGCATTCTCTCCATGAGCTTCAAGAGGTAGTCACCTGAAATGGTTTCCACTTCACAGGTGTGCCTTATCAGGGTTAATTAGTGGAATTTCTTGCTTTATCAATGGGGTTGGGACCATCAGTTGTGTTGTGCAGAAGTCAGGTTAATACACAGCCGACAGCCCTATTGGACAACTGTTAAAATTCATATTATGGCAAGAACCAATCAGCTAACTAAAGAAAAACCAGTGGCCATCATTACTTTAAGAAATGAAGGTCAGTCAGTCCGGAAAATTGCAAAAACTTTAAATGTGTCCCCAAGTGGAGTCGCAAAAACCATCAAGCGCTACAACGAAACTGGCACACATGAGGACCGACCCAGGAAAGGAAGACCAAGAGTCACCTCTGCTTCTGAGGATAAGTTCATCCGAGTCACCAGCCTCAGAAATGGCAAGTTAACAGCAGCTCAGATCAGAGACCAGATGAATGCCACACAGAGTTCTAGCAGCAGACCCATCTCTAGAACAACTGTTAAGAGGAGACTGCGCCAATCAGGCCTTCATGGTCAAATAGCTGCTAGGAAACCACTGCTAAGGAGAGGCAACAAGCAGAAGAGATTTGTTTGGGCCAAGAAACACAAGGAATGGACATTAGACCAGTGGAAATCTGTGCTTTGGTCTGATGAGTCCAAATTTGAGATCTTTGGTTCCAACCGCCGTGTCTTTGTGAGACGCAGAAAAGGTGAACGGATGGATTCCACATGCCTGGTTCCCACTGTGAAGCATGGAGGAGGAGGTGTGATGGTGTGGGGGTGTTTTGCTGGTGACACTGTTGGGGATTTATTCAAAATTGAAGGCACACTGAACCAGCATGGCTACCACAGCATCCTGCAGCGACATGCCATCCCATCCGGTTTGCGTTTAGTTGGACGATCATTTATTTTTCAACAGGACAATGACCCCAAACACACCTCCAGGCTGTGTAAGGGCTATTTGACCAAGAAGGAGAGTGATGGAGTGCTGCGGCAGATGACCTGGCCTCCACAGTCACCGGACCTGAACCCAATCCAGATGGTTTGGGGTGAGCTGGACCGCAGAGTGAAGGCAAAGGGGCCAACAAGTGCTAAACACCTCTGGGAACTCCTTCAAGACTGTTGGAAAACCATTTCAGGTGACTACCTCTTGAAGCTCATGGAGAGAATGCCAAGAGTGTGCAAAGCAGTAATCAGAGCAAAGGGTGGCTATTTTGAAGAAACTAGAATATAAAACATGTTTTCAGTTATTTCACCTTTTTTTGTTAAGTACATAACTCCACATGTGTTCATTCATAGTTTTGATGCCTTCAGTGAGAATCTACAATGTAAATAGTCATGAAAATAAAGAAAACGCATTGAATGAGAAGGTGTGTCCAAACTTTTGGCCTGTACTGTATGTACTGACAGAGAAACTAAATGCTTTTAAATTAAAGCTCACATGCAAAATTCTGTCTCTGCCATTTTAATAAGTAATGACATACCACTGCTTGCATGTGAGGGGCACTGGCTGGATTCTGGCAGCACTGTATTAACAAATAAGTGGAATTATACATGAGAAATATGTACACAGGTGTAGCAGTTAGTGCCATAACTGACAGTGTCATCGCTGTACCTGGAAAACGAACATCAGGTGGCTTGGCAAATTTTTTCTTAACACTGCTCGTTTCTGGCTCCCCATCTGACTCCAGATACACGGGATTTGGCCTTGAAAATAAAAATTAAACATTTAACATTTCCAGCAATTGAAATAATTTTAAGGATAATTAAATTAAGTGAGCAAGCCTTGAGAGAGACAATGTTCACAGGACAGGAGCCTATTGCTTGTTTCTGTAGAATGAGTTAGCTTGATGTACAAGTACACATAGACATGACACTAGCCTATCACAGGACGAACATCCAATCCAACCCTTGAGCGCTGTTACAGTCAGTAACCATACACACAGGCGCGGTACGGACGCGTTACGAAATTTCGCGTTGTTGTGTTCCAAGTCAGCGCTGCGCGAACAGGTGCGGATGAACATGGACGAGAGTAGCAGCAGCAGCGGCGGCAGCGAGCCAGCAAACTAACGTTTAACAAGCGTCAACATCAACTTTGTTTAGCACTTACACTCTCACCGCAGCCACCAAGCTGGACAATGGACTGCCAGACCTTGTTCTTTAATTCACTGTTCATAAAATCATCCTGTCTATTATCAAAAAGGAGGAGCTGCTGTGAAATTATCAACCTTTCCCCCATACTGTCCTGCCTGACTGGATTTCGGACTCTCCCGATCTGCGTGACTATAAACAAACAATATTATTGGCCCAGCTGTGTTGTTCTGCCGGCGAATTCCGCGGGGGGTCAAAGTCTGGGCGGAAACTTTTTTTCACCACACGAAAGTTCCGCCTCGGTGTGCAAACTTCCATAAGAACCCAAGAAATCAGCTTTTATATTTTTCCAACGAGAATAATCCGCGCGGATATTCCCGTCTTAGTGAGAATGGACTTTTATAAGGTAGCTATGGGGATAATCTGAGGGGCGACGTGATGATGTGAGACGCAGTCAGTGAGGTGTGTATGTTTTTAGCCGTAGCCACAGTGAGCGAGACGTGCCTGTTCTCCACTGCAGAGTTGGACTCTTTGTAAAAGCTTGTTACTAGCCTTCTTGTGCTCAGTGCATCAGCACAGCATCTCAGCCCACCATGCATTGAAACGATGTCAATTCAATGTTGACATTTCAACATTAAAAAAACCAGCATCTATACAATGCTGATTCAACAACATTTTTTCAAACGTTGAAATGCTATCTGTAATTAAACATTGAGTCAACATAGATTTTTCAACCTCAACCAAAATTAACCAATTTGACCAAAATTCAACGTTGAATTAAGTCTTTTGCTATCTGGGGTTAGTTATAAAATGACTGTGACGTAGTTTTAGGTTTATTTTTATTTTTTATCTTTATTTTTAATTTATTGTTTTTACCATCTATTCATTCAGTCTTATTTTCCCCTCAATCTATTATAGCCTGTTATTTTATTCATTATTATTATTATTATTACTGTTAGGCTGTTCTTTTTATTTTTTCATTTTTCTTTTATTTTTAAGCACAGTGAGTGACATTCTATGTATGATAATGTGCTATATAAATAACTTGAACTTATTAATCAACATTTATTTTTTTAGATTGTTATCTTGTCCTGATGTTTGACTCAAGTATAGAGCGTTACTATAATAATAATTGTGTGGTTATGGTATCCTGCAACTTACACAGTAAAAAACACGTAAGGAAAAAATAATTACAAGTTAAAATGATATAATTTTGATGTATTTCACAGAACTTACATTGAACGTTTTTGTAAAATGTCAAGTTGGTGCAATGGAATGTCAGTTGTGTTAAATTTGAAGTATTGCACACAATTGAAAGACATTCAAAACACTTTTAATTGAATTAACATCATAGTGTAGACTGATCACAGGTGTGACATTTCCCATATGGCAGGGAATCTGCAGTCGCGGTCTCTTGTCCCGCTTCTGACATTATACCTTTGGCTAATTTTCACTCTCTGTCCTGATGAACCACACCTCACATTTTCCAATATTTACCCAGTAATTTGCATTAAATGAATCCAAATTATATAATTTACATTCATAATTATTATTTCCTTACACGTTTTTTACTGTGTAAGTATGAGGCTCTTTTCGGGTGTAATCTAAAGTGACAGCGATAATTGTTATGGTGTTTATGGTAGATAGTCTAAACAGCGACCTGCAGCAACTTTACCATATTTAGAAAAGTGAGTTACAAAATCACTAATGCAAGCTGTAATTGTATTTTCTTTGTGTTTTTAAATACTTCAAATGTTTAGATCTCTTAACCTCACACCTAGATACAAAATCCTGCAGGATATGCCAAGAGTGTGTGTGTACCACCAGTCTCTGAGTCTCTTAAAGCAGCAGGAGTAATTGTTTCCTGTGATGACTCTCCAGTGCGCATACCTTTGTTCCATTTTGCTCCCAAACTCAATTGCTGTTTGTAAATGCCTTGCTCATACTAACAACTCAGATTCTGTCTCTCTAGGAAACACAAGAGCCAATGCCGCTGCAAAAAGAGCTGCACTCCAACCCACTATCCTTGATACTTTGTTTGTTTCAACTCCAGTCTCTATTCCCAGCTCCCTTACAGCAATACAGTCCTTTGCCACACCACAAGAAAAGACGTTGTGGAGACGCTGCAGTGCCACACAGGAAGAAGCAGTGTGGCCGGGACACGATAACAAAATCTTGCCAGCCCAAACATTTCTTTCCTCACTTTGCACAATTGACACATGGATTGGACCATGTGTCAAAAGGGGGGATGTTGGATGCCATAACTCAACACTGGTTCACCAAAGGGTTTTCAGTTCATGCGCAGAAGTTTTGTCAATCATGTATGGTTTGTGCAACATATAATGCAGGTAAAACCAAAACAATCACACACGCCGCTCACCCACCACCAGACAGACCATTCCAACATTTGAATACCAACTAAACTGAGCAGCGATAATGGCTCACACTTTGTCAATTCTGCAATAACCCAAATCAGTGATTTTCTTGCCATTGACCTCAAACAACATTGTGCATACCACGCTGCCAGTGGAGGTGCTGTCGAACGAGAAAATGGCACCCTAAATCAAAATTGGCTAAGTGTTGTGAGGAAACGGGACTGCCATGGACAAAAGCTCTGCCTACTGTCCTAATGCATATGAGAATGAGAAAAAGGTCCAGAGTGAACATGAGTCCCTTTGAAATTCTTTTTGGCAGACCTCCATCCCTAGGAGTGGAGCCTGTAACCAGGCCACTCCCCTCCACTGGCCTATGTGAGGATGACATGTTACAATACTGAAAAAACTTATCTTCCACTCTCTCTCAAATCTCTCAGCAGGTGAAATCAGCCCTTCCACCACCAGCTTCCACATCACTCCATGATTTCCAACCTGGCGACTGGGTGGTGATAAAGGACCTAAGAAGGAAACACTGGCACTCCAAACGCTGGCGAGGTCCATTCCAGGTGCTCCTGACAACACATACTGCTGTGAGGATCGCTGAGAGAGCAACGTGGATTCACGCCAGCCACTGCAGGAAGGTCCCTGAGCCAACGGAGGAACTCAGCTGTCGATCCGAGGACGAACAACGCCAGGACGAACAAGCTCATCAGAGGACGGCACGAAAAATAACTGTGAATTCAACAGACACCAACTAGACGTGCAGGACTAACAACGCAAAACCTTTTCCCACCAGACTACACCATGCACCACCTGATCCTGACTCTATCACGCGATACTGATAGAGACCTACACCTACAAACCTGCCAAGACTGTCACTCTGACAGAAGGACAAAGAGCAACATTCACCAGCACTTTTTATCCCGAAATTTGAAATTCACACATATTATGAACGTTAACAATGCCGATCAAAATTCAGCCTCATTTCACATTCCTGATCCCCATCATTAGCCCAGCTCAGACTGACTCTGGTGATAACGTTTTGTAAATAATGTTTTGTTTTTTATTTCTCTTTTTTGTCTCTTTTTCTCTCCCCCCCCTTTCCTTCTTTTTTTTTTACGTACATATTTTTTGTTTATCACCATTGTTACATTATCATTATTATTATTTTCTTTTTTTTCTTTCATTCCTTCCTTTTGTTAATCCTCTCTTTTCTTCTAAACAACTGCCATGATGATACATTTTAAAATCCATGTGAATTAATGTGTCAGATAATTAAAGGGCCAGTGTGTAATATTTGGCATGGTTTATTGTCAATCTGAATCTGAATCTGAATATTCTACCCATTAATATGTTTATACAAGTGTATGATCACTATAAAATAAAATTCGTTTGGTTTTCGTAGCCTCATAGTTATGCTTTTATCTATATAGATATATATCGAGGGCCTTGCTTTAGAGAGGTCGCCATCTTGCGCCGCCATGTATGTACGGCAGACCGAGCGGACAATCCAGCCAGCCAGAGAATGCGTTTCACGTGTATAAATGAACCAGCGAAGACAGCAGAAGGAAGGAAGAAGGAGGAGGAAACAGCAGAGTGTTAGTAGTTCGTTGATAGAGAGTAGTGAAAAGTTTTTTTAGTTATAAAGTTTGCGAATGGACCACACTTACCACGCAACAGGAGAGAATGAATCCGAACCGTCATCTGCGAGGAAAAGAAGACACAACTTCACTCCTTGTGATGCACTCTCTGCAGCGCTTTTCCTCCTGATGATATATCTCCCCAACGATGGTAGCAGAAGCACTGAATCCCATTCTGTGCATTCAGCCTCTCTTCTCACCCGCTCAGCATCAAACACATGGAGTTCCTCATCTGTGTGCTCCGGCTCAAACAGGTATGGCTCTGGGTCTGTGTCCGCTTCAAGAAACTCTTCAAAATCGCGTTCAAAGTCGTCCATTGCAGCTACTATAGTCCGGAGATATTGCTAGGCTAAATAAACAGCTGAGCTCTGTTTACCGGCTACGCTGTTAGTCAGTGTGCGGGCTGGAGATTGGTGGAGCAGAGAGGGGAGGGGGTCCCCACTTAGCATGGTAAACGAGTATGTGTGTAAAGTTATGAAGTGTGTCTGTTACGCCAGAAGAGTCAGAGTTTGGGACGGAGTCTTTTACCCCCTGGAGTGTTACCGGAGTTTCTGGAGTGCTCAAATAAACTGGCCTTTTTCCCGAACGCTCCTCTGGTCTCCTGCTCGTGAGGGATTCATTACAATATGATAACATGGTTTAGATTTCTAAATAAACATTCACCTCGTCGCTAGATAGACCTACTCCTGAAAAACTCGTGCGCAAGGCTTTTCGTCCCTACGAGGCCACCGTCATTTACCCGACGGGAGGGGTGAGCGAGTGAGCCCTGCTATCTAGAATTTGACCACTGATGTCACTGTTTCCAATGGTTTTCAACCCATTTTACACACTGGCCCTTTAAGAGGGGGGGGTGGGGGGGTGGGGGTGTTACCTGGCGTATGCACGATACGCCAGGTGTGAAACACACCCTGAGGGGTCGGAGCCAATACTTGCGGCAGACGAAAGAGTGTGAAAACAATGGGTTGGGGTGCCGCTCCCTGCCGCAGACAGAAGGGTGTAAAACACACTGTAAGAGGCGGTCCTCAGGTATAAATGTTTAAGCTTCCCCATGCACGGGGTCTTTCTCCATTCTGACCGCTCGTGTGCTGATTGACCTTTTCTTTGCACAGAAAATAAAAAAACCTTGTCGGCTGGCAGAAGTCTGTATTTCATTACTCACCAGCAGCAGAGAATTTCCGCATTTCATTAATTATTGAAACACAATGTGATTCATTCATAGAGATATGTAATCCATCAGTGAAGTCTGAATAACATTCATTAGGGGAAATTCAATTTTTCAATTCTGAGGGGAAATTCAATTTTTTCACTCTTTTGTCAATAACACACAGGTCACACACACACACATGCACAAAGTGGAGAGATGTCAGAGTGAGGGGGCTGCCCTTTGGTCAGGCGCCCCGAGTGGTTGGGGGGTTCGGTGCCTTGCTCAGGAGCACCTCGGCAGTGCCCAGGAGGTGAACTGGCACCTCTCCAGCCACCAGTCCACGCTCCATATTTGGTCTCGAACAGGCGACCCTCCGGTTCCCAACCCAAGTCCCTATGGACTGAGCTGCTGCCGCTCCTGAGACTGATTCAACTACTCTTCATTCATATGTCCAGGATCTGATCAACTCTGAGGTATCTCACAGACAAATGATTCATATTATAATGTACCAAGAACAATACATGGGTTTCAGTCATGTGACTTTTTTTTGTTGCGGCCTCCATATTTAGGACTGACTTGTTATGGTCCCTTTTAGGGTGGAGCAAAGTTACAGTGACGCGTTGTGGAACCCATGTATACAGTGGGTGAGATCTGTGGTAAAAATCTTTATGACAGATGTAACAACAATACTTTATGTTCGTTTCTCGTGAGATGGAATGTTTAGATTGACCTGCATTTGCATTAAAAGCACTGCAGCCCCCCCCCCCCCCCCCCCCCGGTGGGTGATAAGAACACCAGAAAGCAGCGCCAGCTGAGCTGCCTCCAAAAAAATCCCCAAGATGAATCACATGACAAGATGCTTCTCTTCCTTAAACATCATGCCTACTGGTATTATTATGAACTACGGTACCTAGTTCCACAGCAAAGACGTGAGGTGTTGTAACATGAAGCCATCATGCTAAATTCGACACAACAATAACCTGCACAATATGCACGCAACATGTTTTTTTTTTTTTTTTTTTTTTTTTTTTCACTTTTTTTGTTGGCTTGTTAAAACCGGTGCTGAAGTAACCCTACCGTTGGTAGAGGTTTCATTAAAGGTTTCGTCTTCCTGCTGCTTTGATTCTAGCCATGTCTTTAGTCCAATAAATAAAGCAAAGTAAGTCTGGTCGATGAAGTTTTAGCTAGGGATGCACTGAAATGAAAACTTGTGGCCGAAGCTGAAGCCAAATATAATTAAACGCGTGGCAGAATACCAAATATCGTTGTTTAGTTTTTCATTAGTTTCTGCAGATGACAGTGAACCCCCTCCAGATTAGTGTTGTCAAGGTACCAAAATTGGGACCCACTGTACGATACCAGTGAAAGTATCATGGTTCTGAGTAGTATCAGGATACCACAGCAAAAATGAGGCAGATGTGCCTTTTGTCATTTATGAAAAGATAAATCACTTTTCTATAATACATCAATGATATTTCAATGGAATAAATTACTTATTGACTTATTCATACTTCAAAAACAGCATCAATAAGTGATTAACATAGGGGGGATCAAAATAAAATAAATAAATAAAATAAAAATCAACCAGCCACCCTCCTCCCCTGACAAGTAAAGGACAGTCCCTTCATAAGTAAAGAACAGTCCCTAAAGTGCGGTGAGGTTTGTGGACCGTTACCTGACACAAAGAGAGAAATGTGAACGGCTCATTTCTCCTCTGACACGTCACATACCTGTGTTCGGCTGGCTCGGCTGTTCAGGTACTACTGGGTAGACATGACGCCAAGAAGAGGATATTATTGGAGCCAGACTTCTACGTCGCCGGTAAGCTTCATCTTGCGCCACGGAGCACTATGGCTGCCGTATTGCTGCTGCTGGTTGAAATCTGTACTCACACAGCGCAGCCACACAGTGGCTGCATTTGGGTGCATCTGCATTTTCTTTTTTCTTTTCCTTAAAAGGAATGTTTATTGATGTACACGGTCCCTTCTTAAACAAATAAACGTTATTGTATTGTATTGTATTGTATTTTGCTGGTACAAAACTATTTTTAGTCGCAAATGCAAGTGCAGTGACGGACGGAGTAAAATATTGCCACACTACCGACATTTTACTCCGTCCGTCACCGCACGCTGTTTGATTGCGTTATAACCACGCTGCTATTATTCAGCCTTGCTTTTCACTTATTCCACCGAATACCGAATGTGTGTTTTTTTGCAATATTCGGCCGAATATATTCGGTAACCGAATATATTCGATGCATCCCTAGTTTTAGCTTTAATGCATGGTGAGCTACAGTTAGTAGCGATATAACTTTAGACTATTAGTCTACCTAGAACCAGTGGTCTGTGACATTGGCGGTGTGTCAAGGGACTATATTCAACTTATCTTGCATTGTAACATGCATTATGACAACTTAATAAGGTTTATGTTTGTTTATAAATGAAGTGGAGGAGCCTACAAGTGTTTTGTTTAGTTTGTCTCAGAAGCTCCGCTCCGCTGTCTGCTGCTGCTGTTGCCAGAGATCAAATTTCACTGGGGGCGGGGAAAAGTGCGAGGGAGTCAGCAGTCATTCAGTTTGTTGCCCTAGTAACTCGTTTCCACTGAAGAAGTTCCTGGTACTATTTGGGGGGCAGGAACTACTACAGGAACGTCCTCTCACTCGGCCCTCTCAACCACCATGTCTCCACTGAGAGAGCGGAGTCGGAGGAAGGTTCCTTGGTGTCCTTCTGCGTCTTCTTCTTCTTGTGTAACCTTGTGTGTATTGGCGGTTAATACAGCATTACCACCACCTAGTGGATTGGAAGCACATTACACCTATAATGGGCTTTTATTGGGAAAAATAGCTCCAGTGGTAAAATTAGGTATATAATTCGATGTATCGGTTCGGTTAGATATTTGGCTTTAAATCAAACTGGTTGGAAAATTTTCAAACCGGCACAAGCCTAATAAAAATATACTCTCTCTTTTAAGAGAGTAAAACGCTGGTTTTACACACAGGCTAAATTGGATGGCCTCTCAAGTCCACTCGCAGGTTCATCACCTCATTCAGACCAGAGCTCATTATCTCCGGAGGAAAAACTAGGGGACAGTAGGATTTTCTCAGGAGGACTTCAGTGTTCAAATCTCCGGAATAGTTGTACAAATGATGAAAATGATCAGGAAAAATCCAGTTTATTCTGAGAATGGGTGAAGGTGAGTAAAGAGCTTTGGGTGCTTGGAGGAGTACAGAATAATGCTATATAAATGCAGCACATTTACCATTGCCCAGCCAGACACCCGGCTCATTCTTCGGCTCTCTTTTCTGCTCCCTCTCAAGCTTCCTGATTGTGTCTTTGGTATCTTGAGTTTGTCTCTTGTAGCCACACTCCAGCAAATGCTGGCCATGGCAGGGTCCAACAAAACAAGCCAAAGTTCTGGAAACCGCACCATTTGTCAAAATTCGTAACAGAACCAGTCTGTTTCATCGTAAACAAACAATAAATGAACAAACAATAAATGAGGCTTAAAGTGCAAAATGGCCGGAATATTCCTTTAAGTCCTTCATCCATGTTGTGGTCCATAACATTTCAGCCCCAGAACTTTGAAATAACAGGCAGGGGAAACAAAAGAACACATTACTTACTGGACATCCAGCTAGCCACTTCCACTTAGCAGACATGAAGAGAAGCTCTGTGTGAATGTCCTCCCATGATCAGTTGTCTGCTGCGAGATGTTTAAATCCGGACAGTCGGGTCCCAAGTCCTTCACCCTTTTCTTGTCCACATCTCACCAACTTAAACATGGTGTTTGACGTAATGAAACAACAGAGTTTTCCTTGACTGCAGTTGCCATGATTCTTTCACAAACTGATGAGTCTCCGCCAGTAGCCGTCTTCTCTTCTCTGTAACTAGTTACAGTTGTGGGGCGAATGCTTGCTGATGGACGTATTTGATTCAATGAACTGTCCAATCACGTTAAGATTAAAAATGTGGAAAACAATGCCATTGGTCTGAGCGCACAGAGGTGCGAACTACAAGCAAATTTTCATGTGCCAATGAAAAGCTGCCTGTGCTTGTAAGAGAGCAAAAAATTTTGCTAGCTCTCATAGACTCCACGTTAGAAGAGTGTACATAGTAACATAAATATTATTTAATTAAACACATCATTATTAAAAGAACATATCTTATGGTATCTCACAAAAATTACTTAAACTCTTCATTTTACTTAATTATACCCATTTAGGATTTATTAGGAAATGAATCAATCAATCAATCAATCAATTTTATTTATAAAGCCCAATATCACAAATCACAATTTGCCTCACAGGGCTTTACAGCATACGACATCCCTCTGTCCTTATGACCCTCACAGCTGATCAGGAAAAACTCCCCAAAAAACCCTTTAACGGGGAAAAAACGGTAGAAACCTCAGGAAGAGCAACTGAGGAGGGATCCCTCTTCCAGGACGGACAGACGTGCAATAGATGTCGTACAGAACAGATCAGCATAATAAATTAACAGTAATCCATATGACACAATTAGACAGAGAGAGAGAGAGAGAGACAGAGAGAGAGAGAGACACAGAGAGAGAGAGAGAGAGAGAGAGAGAGAGAGATGCAGGTAATGACAGTAGCTTACAACAACATTATTGAAAGTAATAATATTATAGTTATAGTTCTGGCTACTGTGGTACAATATGTTGAAAGTATGTATTAATATCTGGCAGTATACTTGTGTGACAATAGTCATATGTGTATAATAACAGTAGAAGTATGACTAATGACTAATGATGGCAGCAGCAGCAGGAGGCATCTGGCAGGACCACGGCAGCAGCACAACCACACACGTCACACTGTCCAGGCACCGCTGTGATATGAGTTAATCTGAGAGACAGTGGAGCACAAAGGCTCCGGAGAAGAAGCCGAGTTAGTGACATCCAGAATGGCCGAGTTAGCAAGATGCAGTAATAGAATACGAGAGAGAGAGAGAGAGAGAGAGAGAGATTTTTGATTTTTAAAACAACTTTATTAGTCTCTTTTCTTTCACTGTACCAGCAAAAGACTAATAAATTACTTCACAAGCACACAATAAATAAAATAAGTTACACGAGCACATCTCCATACATCAATTCACCATCTGCTACAGATCAGAGAACCCTCTGAAAACCCCAGACCTGCTGGAACGAGTCCAGATCATCTGCTGCTTTGTAAAAACAGAAATCCACCATTATTCTGGCCTTGATCATTTTTTTACACAGAAAAACAACATCAAGGTTCAGGTTCTCCTCCACCTTCCTCCTCCGGCTCACATACACCGCCATCTTGGCCTGTCCTAAAACAAAGTTTAAAACATGGCTTTTGTATTTGTGTTGGCGAGTGTATTTAAAACCACAAATAAAAACCTGCTTGTTAAAAACCTCTCCACATGTGGTAAAAACAGTTTGTAAAAACAGAAACAGCGTTAAAAGACGGTGACATTCATAAAAACAATGAAGGACAGTCTTTCTTTGGTCACAGAAAGGACATTTGTCTTCCACAGATGTATTGATGATGGACACAAAGAAGTTTACAGCAACGATCCCGTGGAGGATCCTCCACTGGAGGTCCGCGTGTTTTTTACACAGTGGAGGTTTGTAAAGAGACCTCCATGAGGGTCTATTTTCTGGGTCCAGACCCAGATAACTCCTCCATGGAGTGTCAGTCCGCCCGTTCAGTCTGTTTTTATTTAATGTTTTTACCATCAGCCTGTAGAGGGTTTTCCCTGAGGCCCCCTCCAGGGAGGCAGAAGGTGCAGGTTCCAAAAGAGGTCCAGAACAGTCTTTGTAGTCCGGTGCCAGGAAAATGGTAGGATAAGAGTCCTCACAATGTGGAGAAATAGTTCCATTTTTAAAACCATTTAAAAGCAGGCACTCATGTCCTGTTAGTTTTTGCCTCCAATGGTCCAGTAGCTGTTTCGTTACCCTTGTGGACCTCAGTCCCAGCCGAGCAGCCAGTCCAGCAGGGTCCTCCAGCTGAGGTCCAGCCAGCTGCACCACTTGTCCCAGCGTGGAGACTCCTGCCGTCAGCAGCAGTCTGGACAGCGTGGCCCCTCCCCAGCTGGGATTGTCCAGGACAGTTCCCCACAGGACGGGTTCCTTCAGGAGCCAGAACAGGGAGTCCGCCTGCTTCAGTCTCCATCTCCTCAGCAGGTTCCACACACTAAAAACACTCTTATAAAAACAGGGCAGAGATGATGTGCTCACAGTACTAGTGTTCATTAAAAACAGGTTAAAATCCAGCCCCAGGTTGTTAAAATGTTTCAGGATGCACTGGGCTAGAGGTCTCCACAGAGTGTCCTTTGGTCCAGTCAACAGTCTCTGTAGGAACTGGAGACAGAAGGCAGCACCTCTGCTGGCCAGATGGACCAGGCCCTGCCCCCCCTCCTCCTTAGGAAGGAAAAGGATACTCTGTGGAACCCAGTGCATCCTGTCCCAAAAGAAATCTGTTAAAACCCTCTGTACCTGAGATAGGAGAGAGACTGGAGGATCAACACAGGCCAGCCGGTGCCACAGGGCCGATGAGACCAGGTTGTTGATTATCAGGGTTCGGCCTCTGAAGGACATTTTAGGAAGGAGCCACTTCCACTTTTCGATCCGACCTTTGACCTTTTCTAGGACATTGTCCCAGTTTTTCCTGGTCCAGGTCTCATCACCCAGGAACACTCCGAGGTACTTTAGGCCACCCTTCCTCCAGATTAGACCACCCGGGAGCCTGAGCCGATCCCCCAGCCTCTCCCCCACCATCACAGCCTCACTCTTCCCCCAGTTCACCTTTGCAGAGGAGATAAAACCAAAATTTGTGACTGTATCTGTTAAAATGTCAATGTCTCTCTGTGTGTTAGTTAAAACAATGAGGTCATCAGCGTACACAGATAATTTAATAGAAACGTCACAATGAGGGAAGCGAACACCATGGAGGTTGTTCCTTAGTTTGTTCAGCAGAGGCTCGATGGCTACAGAGTAGAGCATCCCAGAGAGAGAGCAACCCTGCCTTACCCCCCTCTGAATGCTAAAAGGAGCACTCAGACCTCCGTTTATTTTCAGCACACTCGCAATGTCACTATAGAGAACCCGTATCTTGGCTATAAAGCCCGGGTTGAACCCAAAGGCAGCCAGAGTCTGCCATAAGTACTGGTGTTCAACCCGGTCAAAAGCCTTTTCCTGGTCTATGGAAATAAGACCAGTGTCTACAGCCAATGAGCTGGAGAGTTCCAAAACATCACGAATTAAAGTGACATTGTCACTTATGAGCCTGCTGGGCACACAGTAAGTCTGGTTGGGGTGGATGATGGACACCATCACCTCCCTCATTCTCAGGGCCAGAGCTTTGGACAGGATTTTATAATCCGTGCACAGCAGAGACACCGGCCTCCAGTTTTTCAGGTCTTGTAGGTCTCCCTTTTTAGGCAGCAGAGTTATCACGGCCCTCCTGCAGCTCAGAGGCAGTTTTTTGTTTTTCAAACTGTTTGTCAGTACCTCGAGCAGGTCTGGCCCTATGTCGGTCCAGAAGGACTTGTAAAAATCAACATGGAGGCCGTCTATCCCCGGAGCTCTGCCGCTCTGCAGGCTCATCAGGGCCGAGGTCAGCTCCTGAAGAGTCAGGTCTGCCTCTAGTTTGTGGTTTTTCTCGGTGCTTACCTTAGGGAGACCACTGAGGAAGCTGCTGTGCACATCTGGATTTGGTGTCCATTCACTCTTAAACAGGTCTTTGTAGAAACCGGCAGCACACTTACTGATCTCAGATGAGTCTGAGATCTCAGAGCCGCTGTCTGTACGTAAAGAGTGAGTGATTTTCTGTTGTCCATTTTTCTGCTCCAACCCAAAGAAAAACTGAGAGGGAGCATCCATCGCTGAGATGTTCAGGAACCGAGACCTGACCAGAGCTCCCTGTGCTGTAACACCCAGCAGGTTGGCTATAGACGCCTTTTTGGATTTGAGGGAGTCTAAAAGCCCTCGATCTCCTGTAGACTCTGCTAAAGATTGCAGCTCTACTACCTCGGTCTCCAGGTCTCTCATAGACCGGGTTATGTCTCTAGTGACATTACGAGTGTGCTGTTGGCAAAGCTGCTTAATTTGGGCTTTGCCAAAATCCCACCACTGCTGAATACAGCTGAAGGCAGGTTTGCTCTCCCTGTAGGATGCCCAAAAATACTTAAAAGCAGTTTTAAAACCTGGTCATTTAAAAGGCTGGTGTTAAAATGCCAATAGGCGCTTTTAAAATGTACATTTCTGATAAAAACAGAGCAGGAGAGGAGACAGTGATCAGTAAAAACAACAGGCTGAATGTGACATCTTTTAAAAATGTTCACATGGTGATTAAAACAATAAAAACGGTCCATTCTGGCCAGAGATAAAACATTTGCTCGTGAGTGACTCCAGGTGTACTGCCTATAGTCTCTGTTAAAAACCCTCCAGACATCAGACAGCTCATGTGTCTCAATGAGCTGCCTGATTCTGTGGGACGAGGCAGGATGAGGCTCAGGATGATTCCTGTCCAGGTTGTGATCAACTGTACAGTTAAAATCACCCCCCAAAAACATAAAATCATCACTATTAAGAGTTCTGAAAGTATCAGATAAAATGTTTAAAAATGCCATCCTCTCCACACCATTGGTGGGAGCATAGACATTTAAAAACACCATCTTCAACCTTTCAAACTGAGCTTTTACTTTTAATAAAACACCTGGAATGACTTCCTCCACCTCATAAGAAACGGGTTAAAACCTTCTGGAGAATAAAATCCCCACCCCCCCATTGCAGCTGGATTTGTGGCTTAAAATGACCCCCCCATTAAAAGCCCTCCTCCAGTCACTCTCATTGTCAGCAGTACTGTGGGTCTCCTGTGAAAACATCACATCTACTCTCCTCAGCTCCATTAATTTAAAAATAGCCGCTCTCTTAAAATCAGCCCTAGCTCCATTTACATTAAAGTGCTGATTTTAAAATCACACATGGATAAAAGAGAGACAACAATTAAAAGACCAATCCGTAAAAAAGAGCAGCACCAGATGCTTTTAACAGTCATCTTCATCAGTTATGATTTGTGCTTTCACTCTTAAAACCATTTTCTTTAACCTGTAAACCTCCTGTTCTGTGAGCACATCATCACCTCCTCTACCAGACTTCCTGGTCAGAGGTTTGGCTGACTGGATGAAGAGTCTGAGGTCAGAGAAGTGGTCTCTGACCTCAGGCAGCCTGGCCCCTTTAGTTCTCTCCAGGAACGTTTTAATATCAGCAGGAGAGTAAAATGACTGAGAGTCCTGAGACTGGGAGGAGTCACCCTCTGCTGACGCTTTGGTCATCCTCCTGGTTTTTATACTATTTTGCACACATTCAGGGTTCTTTCTTTTCTGCCACATTTTTAACATTTCCTCATCAGACATATCTTCATCGTCAATGATGTCATCATACGTAGATGAGTTCACATTCATTGGTTCACTGTTAAGAACAGATACACTTTCTTAAGCTGTCTCTGGCTGATTCTTATCGCTGTTTCCCAGGACACCTCTGTCCTGTCCCCCACCACTGGAAACCGCGGGGGGGTCGCTACTCGCGGACGAGGCCGCAAGGACCGAAGGTACCGGAGTACTCGGGACCGGGACAACCAGGTCCGGATCCCGCGCCCGCCCCCCCGCCACCGGAGGGACCGGAGCCGAAACCGGCGCCGGAGTCTCCGGGACTGGGACCAGGGGTGCCGCGGCGGCCGCTGCCGGAACTCCGCCATCAGCAGCGGGAGCTGCAGCAGCAGCAGCCCACTGCTCTCCACCTTTCTCCGGGCAAGAGTGGATCAAGTGTCTCTCTGCCCCACATCCAAAACATTTCATGGTCTCTGATGACGCAAACACCATATAATTAAAGCCCTCGACTTTAAAGTTAAAGGACAGGTTCAAATCACTGTTATTGTCTCTCAGGATCATGTATACCTGCCTCCTGTGACACACTACATGTTTTAACTTAGGTCATTTACACCCTAAAGAAACCATCTTTATCGCTGACACTAGTTGACCATATTGGGACAGCTCTTTAGCCAACACCTCATTCTTGATGAACGGAGGAGCATTCGATATGACCACTTTGGTAGCCGGGCTGACGAGGGGGAGAACAGGAGTAAACGTGTCTTGAATTACTACACCTTTCTCCACCACCTCGCCAACCTTAGCCGTGCTGTCAAGGAACATGACGATAGCTCCGTTCATCCGGGAGGCCGACCTTACGCTGCTGTACCCGACCACATCTCCCACCGCCAGCCCCGATTCTTCCATGGAGCACCGCACCGCCGGCACGAGCTTGATAGCATGACAGCGGGTCAGCTTCTCAAACTCGGCCGGAGGTGTCTCCACCACGGGCGAGGTGCCACAAACGCGCACGCTGCCCACACACACACAAACACCCCTCCACCAACACCTCCACCACCCCTATATTACACACCACTATGTATATGCACACCTATAATACATACACCCAGAGAGAAAAGTTAGAAAAAGTTGTTAAACACCACAAAAATACTGAACAAACAATTCACCACGTTCTCAGCTCCACACTCAGTCCGCCATTCTCACAGAGAGAGAGAGAGAGAGAGAGAGAGAGAGAGAGAGAGAGAGAGAGGGAGAGAGAGGGAGCCCGGTGTATTATAGGGGGGTCCTCCGGCAGACTAGGCCTAAGTCAGCCTAACTAGGGGCTGGTACAGGGCAAGCCTGAGCCAGCCCTAACTATAAGCTTTATCAAAGAGGAAAGTCTTAAGTCTAGTCTTAAATGTGGAGACGGTGTCTGCCTCCCGGACCGTAACAGGAAGATGATTCCACAGGAGAGGAGCCTGATAGCTGAAGGCTCTGGCTCCTGATCTACTTTTGGAGACTTTAGGGACCACGAGTAACCCTGCGTTCTCAGAGCGCAGTGTTCTGGTGGGATAATATGGCACTATGAGCTCTCTAAGATATGACGGAGCTTGACCATTTAGAGCTTTATAAGTTAACAGTAGGATTTTAAATTCAATTCTGGATTTTACAGGGAGCCAGTGCAGAGAAGCTAAAACAGGAGAAATATGATCTCGTTTCTTAGTTCCTGTTAGTACACGTGCTGCTGCATTCTGAATTAGCTGGAGAGTTTTTAAGGACTTACTAGAGCTACCTGATAATAGAGAGTTACAGTAATCCAGCCTTGAGGTAACAAAAGCGTGGACCAATTTTTCTGCATCTTTTCGGGTCAGGATAGGCCTAATTTTCGCAATATTACACAGATGAAAAAATGCAGTCCGTGAGGTTTGTTTTAAATGAGAATTAAAAGACAAATCTTGATCAAATATTACTCCGAGGTTTCTTACGGTAGTGCTAGAGGCCAGAGCAATGCCATCTAGAGAAACTATGTCATCAGATAAAGAGTCTCTGAGTTGTTTGGGGCCAAGAACAATAACTTCAGTTTTGTCTGAATTTAACATCAGGAAATTGGTGCTCATCCAAGTTTTTATGTCTTTAAGGCAGTTATGAAGTTTAGTTAATTGATTACTTTCTTCTGGCTTCATCGATAAATACAACTGAGTATCATCCGCATAACAATGGAAATTTATAGAGTGATTTCTAATGATGTTACCTAAAGGAAGCATATATAGAGTAAATAGGATTGGTCTGAGCACAGAACCTTGCAGAACTCCAAAACAAACTTTGGTACGTAAGGATGATTCATTATGAACGTCAACAAACTGAAAACGATCAGATAAATAAGATTTAAACCAGCTTAGTGCAGAACCTTTTAGGCCAATTAAGTGATCCAGTCTCTGCAGTAGAATTTGATGGTCAATTGTGTCAAACGCCGCACTAAGATCTAATAAAACAAGTACAGAGACGAGTCCTTTGTCTGAAGCAATCAGAAGGTCATTTGTAATTTTAACCAGTGCTGTCTCAGTGCTATGATGCACTCTAAATCCTGACTGAAATTCCTCAAATAAATTATTATCATGGAGAAAATCACACAGCTGGTCTGCGACTACTTTCTCAAGGATCTTTGACATAAAGGGAAGATTAGATATTGGTCTATAGTTGGCTAACACCTCTGGATCCAGGGTGGGCTTTTTTAGTAGAGGTTTAATTACAGCTACCTTAAAAGACTGTGGTACATAGCCTGTTAATAAGGATATATTGATCATATCTAATATATGAGTGTTAACTAAAGGAAAGACCTCCTTAAGTAGCCTAGTTGGGATGGGGTCTAAGAGACACGTTGATGATTTAGATGAAGAAATCACTGCTGTCAATTCTTGAAGAGAAATTGGGGAGAAGCAATCTAAATATATATTAGGTCTTACAGCTGTGTTTGAGGTTAGATAGGTACTATCTGAGGACAGGAGGTCATGAATTTTGCCTCTAATAGTTAGAATTTTGTCATTAAAAAAGATCATAAAATCATTACTGCTAAGGGCTAAAGGAATACAAGGCTCAATAGAGCTTTGACTCTCAGTCAGCCTGGCTACAGTGCTGAAAAGAAACCTGGGGTTGTTCTTGTTTTCTTCTATTAATGCTGAGTAATAGTTTGCTCTGGCATTGCGGAGGCCCCTCTTATAAGTTTTGAGACTGTCTGTCCAGATTAAACGAGATTCTTCCAGTTTGGTCAATCGCCAATTCCTTTCAAATTTTCGCGATATTTGTTTTAACTTATGGGTTTGAGAGTTATACCAAGGAGCGAACTTTCTTTGCTTTGTTAACTTCTTTTTAAGAGGAGCTACAGAGTCAAGTGTTGTTCGCAGCGAGCCTACGGCGCTATCGACAAAATGATCAATTTGGGAGAGGTTAAAGTCGGTACAGGAAACCTCTGTTACTGAAGGACTTGGTATTGAATTTAACGACGGAGAAATCATTTCCTTAAATTTTGCAACAGCACTATCTGATAAACATCTAGTATAGTAACTGTTGCTGAGTGGTGTGTAATCAAGTAAAAAGAAATCCAAAGTAATCAGATAATGATCCGATAGCGAGGGATTCTGTGGAAAGACTTTTAGGTTATCAATTTCAATTCCATACGTCAGAACTCGATCGAGGGTAGTTTAGGGCTGATTAACAGACTAGAGTTAAAAATGGCTGCAACTCCCCCTCCTCGGCCGCTGCCTCGAGGAATGTGGGTATTATTATGACTGGGAGGAGTGGACTCATTTAGACTAACATATTCATCTGGACACAGCCAGGTTTCAGTGAGACTGAGTAAATCAATATGATTATCTGATATTAATTCGTTTACTAACACTGCTTTAGACGATAGAGACCTGATATTTAACAGTCCGCATTTGATTCTCCTGTTTTGTCTTTCTGTCACAGAACAGGTTTTAATTTTTATGAGGTTGTTATGTACAACTCCTCTTTGTTTAATTTTAAATTTAAATAATTTAGGTGGTCGGGGGACAGACACCGTTTGTATAAAACTATGAAAACTATGGCTGGGTAACTGAACTAGAAGCTCAGAGAGGCGTATAGGACTGTGATTCTGAGTCCTGATCTCAACTCTGGGTTGTCAGGGATTTAAATTACTAATAAAGTTTGCCAGGTTTCTAGAGATGAGAGCAGCTCCATCCAAAGTGGGATGAATGCCGTCTCTCCTAATAAGACCAGGTTTTCCCCAGAAAGTTTGCCAATTATTAATGAAACCCACATTGTTTGCTGGACACCACCTGGACAGCCAGCGATTAAACGATGACATGCGGCTAAACATGTCATCACTGGTCAGATTTGGGAGGGGTCCAGAGAAAACTACGGAGTCCGCCATCGTTTTTGCATATTCACACACCGAGGCAATATTAATTTTAGTGACCTCCGATTGGCGTAACCGGGTGTCACTTCTAGAGAAGGAAATGACTTTTCAGAGTCCCACAGTCAGTGCAACTGTAACCGTCGTGTTTTCTTACAATCTCGTCACCTGCCATCCAACTGCTTTCTCCTTTCTTGTGATATTCTAGTGATATATGACTCGATGACTCGAGGTCGATCTCACAGCCTTAACAGGTTTATTGAAGATACACCTCACAACTTCACACTCTGCAACAATGAGACAGCAGCACAGAACAGTTCACCAAACCTCCTTATACTTCTCCTCAGATAGACATCATACCGAACTTTCTGTGTGTGTGTGAATTGTTTTTGAACATTCTTCTCTTGACCTCATTCTACCCATTGAAGGTTGTATAAAAGAAAACATATTTTGCCTCTAACCTGACTGTGTGTGTGTGTGTGTGTGAGCGTGTGTGTGTGTGTGTGTGTGTGTGTGTGTGTGTGTGTGTGTGTGTGTGTGTGTGTGTGACTTCCCATAAACGGCTCCAGTTCACAGGAAAACAAGATAAAGAAGTGGCACTGATGATGAATCAAGTCCGATTTCCTGTGAAACGTTTGAGTTCTTAATAACTTTGTGCAAGTTTTATGAGGTGGAGGCTTCAAATAAGCCCTCTGGGGTTTTTTGCCTCTCCCTGCACTGTATCTTATTTTTTAATTATTGTTTTGTGTTTTATTTGTGCAACAAGTTAACTAAACATGACAAAAACCCACATCATTCGCTGGACACCACCTGGACAGCCAGAGATTAAATGATGACATGCGGCCGACATCGTTTTTGCGTATTCACACACTGAGGCAATATTAATTTTAGTGACCTCCGATTGGCGTAACCGGGTGTCATTGCCGCCGACGTGAATAACAGTCTTACTGAATCTATGTTTAGCTTTAGCCAGCAGTTTTAAATTTGATTCCCTGGCCCCAGGGATACATTTGACTATGGCCGCTGGTGTTGCTTACTTCACGTTTCTCAGAATAGAGCTGCCAATAACCAGAGTTTTATCCTCAGCGGGTGTGTTGCTATGTTATGTGGCTCCGCACTGGCTACAGGGGGCAGGCTAACTACCGCAGCTACTGAATGGTTTTCCATGGTGTGGAGCCGCGCTTCTAATTCACTAAGCCTCGCCTCCAACACAGCAAATAAGCTTATTACACTTATTACAATTACCACTGTCGCTAAAGGAAGCAGAGGCATAACTGAACATTTGGCACACCGAGCAAGAAAGAGCAGAGGGAGAAGCCATCGCTAACTGTAAAGCTAATGTAGCTACCAAGGCTAGTAACGTGCAAACAACAGCTAAAGGCCAAAACACACCGGCAGCGTCATATGACGGTGGCGTCATTGACGCGAGTCAAGTGCCGCCCCCAAAACACACTAAATGCGTCGCGCTGCGGGGCGTCAACCAGATTTCTGTTGCACACTCCAGTCCGCTAGGTGGCGGTACTGGTTGCCAACCGCCGGTTAGAACAAAAGACGAGGAAGAAGATGGGGCACAAGAATAAAAACACACAACACAGGACAACCACGACAATGACGGTACGTTGCTTATTGTAGTTGTTTGTAAATAGAAAATAATGGGGGCAGCTGTTTTGACACACGTCGTACGCCGCCGGTGTGTTTTGGCCTGAAGAGATTAGCAGGGAAGTCGCAAAAAGGAGGAGAGCTATAGGTGCTTAAACAGAACTAGTGTGGGTTAGACTAGAAGTAGATGTTAAAGCAACTGAAGTGAGAAAGCAGGCTAATAGAATTCACCAGAGCAGTACAGAGACACTGTCACAGAAACACCAGAAATGACACAACTCGCTTACCGCAATATGTCAGCACGTCAGTGTTTGAGGGAGTGAAATGCAGCCCGCATTGAATTCTCCTGTTTTGTCTTTCTGTCACAGGAGAGGTTTTAATTTTTATGAGGTTGTTATGCACAACTCCTCTTTGTTTAATTTTAGATTTAAATAATTTAGGTGGTCGGGGGACAGACACCGTTTGTATGAAACTATGAAAACTATGGCTGGGTAACTGAACTAGAAGCTCAGAGAGGCGTATAGGACTGTGACTCTGAGTCCTGGTCTCAACTCTGGGTTGTCAGGGATTTAAATTACTAATAAAGTTTCCAGGTTCCTAGAAATGAGAGCAGCTCCATCCAAAGTGGGGTGAATGCCGTCTCTCCTAATAAGACCAGGTTTTCCCCAGAAAGTTTGCCAATTATTAACAAAACCCACATCGTTTGCTGGACACCACCTGGACAGCCAGCGATTAAATGATGACATGCGGCTAAACATGTCATCAGAGGTCAGATTTGGGAGGGGTCCAGAGAAAACTATGGAGTCCGACATCGTTTTAGCATATTCACACACCGAGGCAATATTAATTTTAGTGACCTCCGACTGGCGTAATTGGGTGTCACTTCTAGAGAAGGAAATGACTTTTTCACAGTCAGTGCAACTGTAACCATCGTGTTTTCTCACAGTCTATGTGTGTGTGTGTGTGTGTGTGTGTGTGTGTGTGTGTGACTTCCCATAAACGGCTCCAGTTCACTGGAAAACAAGATAAAGAAGTGGCACTGATGATACATCAGGTCCAACTTCCTGTGTAATGTTTGAATTAATAACTTTGTCACTGATAAAGATCAGATTGACTTTCTTAAGGCCACACCAGGGAAATTCACACGTTCCAGCAGCTCAAGATACAAAAACAAATAATACTAATGCTCCCAGCACCAAGGTGTCGGAATTCATGGAACACCGTTTCCCTGCTGTTCCTCCTTTGGAAGTTGACCTGATGATGATTTTTTCAGGTCGCCCATTAAACACATATACCTGCTGAACATCAGCATATCAGCATTGTCATTGTGAGCATGTTAGCATGTTAGCTCAAAGTGCTACTGTGCTTCAATAAGCTGCAGATTGGTGTTGTGTCGATGAAGGTGTAAGGTTGACAAAATGCTTACATGAGTACGAGCATTTTGTCTGAGACTTTTTGTGGTGTTGCGTTGTCTTCTCTTTTGATGGATCTAAGCAGTGTCGGGGGAACTACGTTTAAATGGTAGTTTACCACACTGGCTTCTTCACTATGAGAAGTAGTTAAATTATCTCAACTGCCTCCAACAAGTGTTTAGCTTGTCAGAGTACAAGTATTTTAAAGAAAGTAGTTTAACTACATACAAACTACACAGGAAATGCTTTCAGTCTGAGTCTGGGATCTCATATTGTTACACAGCAGCTCCTTTTTAAACAGGAGTTGTGCAAATTTGCAGGAAAGCCCAATCAGTGTTTTTTCAGCATTGGCAGTATAAAAACAAAATCGGGGAGTGCAGCAAAATGCCGCCTACCTACTTTTGTTTATACAGAATGTGCCTTTTTCGGGGCAATGGGGGGCGTGAGCAAGTAACAAAACGTGTAGCTCAGCGTGTGACGTAAACAGTGACGTGGGAGGGAAGCCGCGGCTGGTCAGTCCTTCAGCGATTCTCTCGTAAGTCGGCCCGTTCTTCACCATCCCCGTCATCTGACGGTTAATGGCCTCTTCGTTTGCGAGGACAAGGAGGGCGCGCAATTCAATTCAATTTTATTCATAAAGCCCAATATCACAAATCACAATTTGCCTCACAGGGCTTTACAGCATACGACATCCCTCTGTCCTTATGACCCTCACAGCTGATCAGGAAAAACTCCCCAAAAAATCCTTTAACGGGGAAAAAACGGTAGAAACCTCAGGAAGAGCAACTGAGGAGGGATCCCTCTTCCAGGACGGACAGACGTGCAATAGATGTCGTACAGAACAGATCAACATGATAAATTAACAGTAATCCGTATGACACAATGAGACAGAGAGAGAGAGAGACAGAGAGAGACAGAGAGAGAGAGAGAGAGAGAGAGAGAGAAGGAGAGAAGGTGCCCGGTGTATTATAGGGGGTCCTCCGGCAGACTAGGCCTAAGTCAGCCTAACTAGGGGCTGGTACAGGGCAAGCCTGAGCCAGCCCTAACTATAAGCTTTATCAAAGAGGAAAGTCTTAAGTCTAGTCTTAAATGTGGAGACGGTGTCTGCCTCCCGGACCGTAACAGGAAGATGATTCCACAGGAGAGGAGCCTGATAGCTGAAGGCTCTGGCTCCTGATCTACTTTTGGAGACTTTAGGGACCACGAGTAACCCTGCGTTCTCAGAGCGCAGTGTTCTGGTGGGATAATATGGCACTATGAGCTCTCTAAGATATGATGGAGCTTGACCATTTAGAGCTTTATAAGTTAACAGTAGGATTTTAAATTCAATTCTGGATTTTACAGGGAGCCAGTGCAGAGAAGCTAAAACAGGAGAAATATGATCTCGTTTCTTAGTTCCTGTTAGTACACGTGCTGCTGCATTCTGAATTAGCTGGAGAGTTTTTAAGGACTTACTAGAGCTACCTGATAATAGAGAGTTACAGTAATCCAGCCTTGAGGTAACAAAAGCATGGACCAATTTTTCTGCATCTTTTCGGGTCACGATAGGCCTAATTTTAAATCCGTTGCTCCGAAGGGCTAGTTTCATATCCACTACCCCTACACGCAAAAAGGAATTGGGGACCCCTCGCGGGAACGCGCAAATGTAGGGGTAGGGCTAAGGGGGGGTATTTGGACGGGTCCAAAGTTTTACATATGTGGAATTGGCCCTAATTTTTCTAACATAATAGAGTCCGTTTATAATGACACATCTAGCTCAGTAGCACTCCCTCAGGGCACCGCCCCTCATTTCACCATGAGGTGTTAAACAAGGATGCAACTTCTTCCCATTCTTCTTTATTTTGGCAGCAGAAATGCAAGCAATTCATATTAAAAAATCTGATGTTGCCAAACTGAATGTTTTTGATAAACAGATAGTTATAAGCCAGCTGGCTTCATAAAAAAAATAGAACAAATCCCCAAAGTCTTTGAATTAATTGATGTGTTTTCTAAAGCATCAGGTTGAACACTTAATCACAATAAATAAAATATCTTGGAATTCATAACCAAAGATGCAAAAACCAGTGAAACCTTAAATTTACAAGACAAAATTTGAATGTAAATCTAAGCTCAAGATGTGGTTCCAAAGGGACCTGACAGTCTTTGGTAAATGGACCTGCATTTGTATAGCACCTTTCTAGTCATCCAACCACTCAAAGTGCTTTTTACACTATGAGTCACATTCACCCATTCACACACATTCATACACTGGTGGCAAAGGCTACCATACAACGTGCCAGGTGGTTTTTAACACAGTAACACACTGATGGAATTTGGGGTTCAGTATCTTGCGCAAGGTCACTTCAGCAGGCAGACTGGAGGAGCCGGGGATTGAACTGATGATCTTTCAATTGGTGGATGAGCCGCTCCACCTCTGAGCCACAGCCGCCCCAGCCAGGACTGGCTATCTTTGGAAGAACATACTTAAGACAAAACTCTATACCAAGCATTTCTTTGAACAAACCTCTGGGGAGACAACACCAAATACAGTTTTTGTTCAGCAGGAAAGATTTTAGCCACTTTAATTTTAACACAGCATTTAAATATGATTTTCAGGTTGAAACACTTCCAACCAAACAGATGTTGTTATGTTGGAAACTCATGTACACACACGATTTTACTCCTCATCAAACCCCAATCTGGAACAACAGATATGTGCAATGGCTACTTACAGCACTGGATGGATGAAAGTATCTGGTCAGTGACCCGTCTAATCAATGACCAGGGATGTTGGCGATCTTATGAGAACTTTAGCTCGAAACACAACACAACTTGAACACGTGATCAATTTGATGAACTTATCAGAGCGATCCCTGAGTCAGTCAGAATGTTAGCCCAAAACATAGAAACACACTCAGGTGTGATAAATCCACCTGCACTCCATTTTAATGGTCTTGATTTTCCGGCTGAGGAAAATTCAAATAAAGTCATACGTAATCACCTGAAGAATAGAAACTCCATTATCCAGCTCTCTTCTTAAATCAGACATTATCAAATATATAATATGTCTTAACTTATATATTTAAGCCCCGAGACAAATGAAGTTTATTCCATAATTATGAATAATGTCTATCCATCCAGTGAGCTGCTGAGAATGAGATTAGGTATTGATCATAAGAACTGTGTCTTCTGTCAAACTGAAACTACTGATCATCTGTTGTTCCACTGCACACACTCTGCAGGACTGGCTGTCAACCTAAACCCACCTCACTAACTCTCACAAGAGAAAATGTTGTGTTAAAGGACACCATGGGCCAGATCTACTAAGATCCCAATTAGCCTGTACTAATTTGCCTGCGCAATCTAGAATTTTTCGGGTTAGGGGGCTGAACCACGGTTTGCATGTGATTTACTAAGAGTGACTGCGTAAATGACAAGAGGTGCAAACGTGTTGGAGACACCCTATTTAAATGAGGGTTTTGCGTGTTTTATGGTTTGCAGCACGGCGAGTTTGGAGAGAAAGCGCAAAGTGAAATTTGACCCTATGGAATTAGAGGTGTTGGTAGATGAGGCCAATAAACACTGAAATGAGCTACAGCAAAGAAACCTGACTGTCTCACAAACGCTATATCACTAGGACCGCCAGGATCACAGTGCCCCTCCAAGCGCCACGACCGTCATATGTAACTTCATTGTTTATGCTTCCCGTGTGCTCAGAAGCACACAAAATGCATTTTTGAGTCATTTACAAGAAGCTATGATAAAATAAAATATTACAGACTATAGAATAGGACTGACAACCTCTCCAATGTCTCGTGACAATTAATTAACACTATTTGTCGGCTTTTTATAATTTTGCTGCTGCGCTGTGTCTCCAGTTGAAAGTGGTGATTTGCTAAATACATTCTACAATAATAAATTAGATTAACTTTTGGTTTATAATATTGTTGGCTATATTACGCATTTTAATAAAAGAATAAAAGAAATAAACACCGAAATAATTAGTGGAAACTATTTTTTTTTTATTGATACTCCTCCTCTCTGACATACTAACACACACACACACACACATTGAAAACGCAATTGAATGAATGAATGAATGAACACTGGAAGCAGTTCAGCCGCAGTCCTGCCGGCTGGTGCGGTCACTGTTGAGATTACATTTGTTTTTTATTATTAACAGAATGTTTTTTTATTGACTGTATGAATGGTTTCGTTTTCAAATAAATATTTGGAAATTAAAATGTATGCTTTGGTGTACTTTTACAGAGTTTTGCAATATGTATAGCCACCTGTTTGTATCAAAATGTATAATTTTCAGCAGTGGTGTGTGTAACTGCGGCCGCGGTCTGAGTTATAAATGCTCAGTTTAGTGTGTTTCATCTTTGTAACTTAAAGGCTTCAGAAAACATTCACGCACATTTTGAGGAAAAGACATCGGAAGAGAAGCTTGTAGGTTTTATCTAAACAGAATTATTTGCATTATAAAAACCCAAACAGTGTGTCAGACCGTCGTGGCGGTTCCAGTGTTAATGATTGTTTCCTCATTCATACCAAAAATGTTCACACGAGGGTGAAAAATGCATTCTCTGCGTCTTCTTTCATCGTTTTGATGTCTTCTTGCAACAATAACCGCAGTGGTGGACTAAGAGTCTCATCCTACTCTCTAATGTGCTATGTGTGAGCTCAGTCCTGCGTGTTCTTTAATGAAGCAATAGGAGAAGATATTCGGTCTCAGTTAATGTAGTTTATTAAGCAGTAAAGGAATAAAATTACAGAGCTCTGGGTCTCAACTTCACGTCCCTGACGAACAACAAAGGTGTGTCAGTTCACGAAGTCTGACCTCCTGTCCTTCCCTGACCCAGTATATTTGAGCGTAACAGAGTGTCATTGTGCACGCAAGGCGTTGTCCTCTTCTCATTGGCAGTTCCACTTCCTCCTTCACCACACCACGCCCCTGCCTCCTGTTAATCTGACTCCTTCCCGCTGGCGGTGGGGGCGTGGTTCCTGTTTTGAAAGACAAGAGAACAACACAACTCCCTACACGTGCTGTACCTTACTATCTGTATATCACTTTCTATTCTTTTTACCATATATGAAACTAATTATCTAAGCATTGCGGTATGTGCTCCTCAGACTTCATGTCTCTTCCTCTCCTGTACTTCTCCACTTCTGCAAAGCAAACACATTCAGATCAGCTGAAATCATCTCAGTATTCTCATTGTTCACACATCTAAAACTTATATAGTGAAACACAACTTATAGTAAAACACATAAAATGATTCTATTCCCAACAGCAGCCATGTGTGCGCAATTACACATACAAACCGTTTGCACCTCCCTTTGACACGTGTTAAATATATACACAGTTTCTATGAACAAAACTGCTTTCAGGTTTGATAAATCACTTTCCGTGTGCTAAATTAATATATTTACATGTTTTCCTCCCAGTACACACAATTGCGTGTAAACGCCCCATATTGCTGCAAACGTACTAACTGAAAGCAGACGCGCTATTTTGCACCTTTGAAAGACGCAACCCTTAGTGCGCACTTTTAGCACATCAGTTTGTACATTTTTTTGCGCGTGCAATGAGTCTGAACACGTTTTTATACTTGCAAACCTTTAGTAGATCCGGCTCTAACTGTGATCTGACTGAACAACCTGATACTGGTGCACACACACATCCAAATGGAGGAAGACAAAGGCCCTTTTTCTGTTTTTAAAAAGACTCTTATGGACGATCAGCTCAGTGCTTTGACACTAATGGGAATAAACATGCAAAGTCTCCTCACAGCATATGAAAGATGAAAATATCCGAGGACCCCGAGAGAAAGAGTGCAGAACTATGAATTTGCTTTATTTGTTTTCACTGTCTTTATGTTAAATGTTAAATGTGCATTGTAGGTTGAGACGTGTTCGTTGTGGTTTGTGTGTTGATGTTTTGTGAATGATTCATTTTCAATAAACAATCAATCAAATAAACAGAGGAGCTCCTGCAGCTCCCTCCTCTCTGGCTCTCTGATGTCACAGTGTGGAGCCTCAACACGCCAAGAGGAGGAGCACAAGGCTGCTCAGCTTACAGTGTGCTTAAAGGTTATTATGGGATGTATGCCCAGTGGAACGAAAAAGTGTCAGGAGCTTCTTTCTGATTGGTTGAGAGACGTTATCACACACTGAGACTGATGTTCACTGTTTCACTTCCTGTTCTTTGCCTTTAAAAATGCCTCTCAGCACCTCCTCTCTCCACTGCTCCTCGTCAGACGATCAGAACACATCAGCTGAAGAGAACCCTCTCTCACTTCACACTGTAAGTGACAATAATTATCATATGCTCAGTGTTAATTTTGGCAGCTATTGTCAATTTAGTTTTAGTCATTACATGAATTACATGAGGTCTGTATTAAGTATCATCACACATGTATTTGCTCAATTTCTTACTCTTACTGAACTAATAATTTATTCTTTGTAAATCACAACTAGTTGGTCATGGTATTAAGTTATTGGGTCTAATCCCGAGGCTACGCCGAGTGCGGACACGTAATTCAATTGTTTATAGTAGAGTGTTATTCTGGCAGCAAATGCTCCGCGTCAGCAAGGCTGAAATCATGCACCCGGTGTAGCCTCTGGGTTAGTAGAGAGCTTCTACATTCCTTAGAGAAAAGACAATGTATTACGAGGCAGTTCTGATCTAGATATCAGTAACTTCAGATCAAGACCCACTAATTGCTTATTAAGGATTTACCAAGAAATAATAAATAAATTCAATTTTCAGTAAGATAAGAAATTGTTGAATACATATACACATTTGTAATGATGCTAAATAAACACATTAATGATCAGTAATACATGCACATATTATTTGTGTATTATTGGCGAACATGTCTCACCCCAACTAGTGTTACAAGAACTTTTAGTTGTTATATATGTCCTTTATATATGTTCCTTCATTTCATTTAGGCTAATACTGGCATAAGGAATTGATATTAAAGTCACATGTTTTAATTATCAAGTGTTGAAGCCATTTGGATGATGTAAATATTCTATCAGATGCAGCTCGATACACCAAACTTGCTTGAGAAAAGCCACATACATGTCTAATACAATAAAGTGTGTTTTTTTTGTCCAGTAATTTATCACGAGCAATTTAGTCCAAAAAATGGATCAATGAAAACAAAACATAACGTCCAGTTTAGTTTTTAGTCACTAAGATCTATATCAAACTTATTTTCACACACGGAAGTAAATAGTGATCAACTTCCGTTTTTTTGTGCGTGACTTCCGGTCAGCCACTTTCCTTCATGCTTTCCCTTACCGGAGCTAACGGTGCAAGCTAATTTTTTTTTCAGTTTTCAATTGTTTATGTTAGTCAATCAGTTAGTTAGTTAGTTAGTTAGTTAGTTAGTCTGTGTATTTTGTATAACGTTAGATAACTGTGCCCACGTTTCCGTTATAACGGAAATTTATTCCCTCTAAACGCGAATAAATCGCACGTCAGTCATAAACTATGAACCAAAAAAGCACAATCTATCCCGAGTGAGACAAACTGCTTGATCCCCGTCTCCAGTGTACCAGCAGAGAACCTGCAGAACCGAATCAGTGAAAAAACACAGCGGGCTACACAGCCTCTCTACCTGAGCAGCTGAAGCTGCGGCTCACACCCTCGACACACAGACACACAGACGGTGCTTCTGCATGCCAGCCACACGTGTGCGCAACTGTGAGAAATAAATATGTGAGGTGTACGCTGCTTTTCTATCTTTTTTCCCTTTTCTTTCTTTCTGTCAGCGACATACACTCCTAACACAGGACGGGTTGTTTTAATTGACTGAGTTGATCATTAAGCCATAGTGATGCGCGGATCGGCTCTGATAGCACCTGAATCAGCATGTACGCATCAACCATCCAGCCGTTACAACATGATTGAGCTAGCAAAGCAGTTTTGTGTTGCTATGTGTGGTATTTATTCAGTTTTGGGAAATCACAATGTCTAGAAAGCATCAGTGGCTGCAGCTGACAGGGACAGCTAACGTTAACACTAGCAGCAAAGCTAACATCAGGACGTCATCTGTTAAAAGCCTCCCGTTGTCGGATACGACATGAAACTACTCCAATTAGCTCAATCATGTTGTAACTAAGACATCCACTGGAGAAAATATTTTTTTCATGGACCGTTTATTGAGTTATTACAGACACCGCTAACGGCTGACGGCTAACAGCTAACGGTTAGCCTAGCTAATCTACGATAACCATGTTATTAATTACACACAGAGAAAATACTAATGTTTGTTCAATCATTGTGTTTATAGACTTTACAAACATCAGATTAGTCTAAACGGTGATATAGTGACGTGAAAAATGTGCTATATGTATATATATATATATATACAGCTAAACTCAGCAAGGTAAACAACAAGGCGATTCCCATTTACACAGTGGAAAGAGTGCTGGACCAGAAGTGTCGCACAAAAAAACGGAAGCTGGCTGCGTTCTGTTTTGCCTCCGTGTTTCCGTGAAAAATAAGGTGGATATCAAACTTATTTTCAGCTCATTATCATCATGGGAAAAAGTGTAGACGAATACTTTTCGTTAAAATTTTAGACGACGGCCCTGGCCGTGGCACAACTGGCTGGGGCACCTGCACCATACACCGGCGACCTGGGTTCGGGTTCGAGTCCCGCCCTGTGGTCCTTTCTGGATCCCACCCCATCTCTCCATCTCACTCGCTTCCTGTCATTTTATACTGTCCTATCTGATTAAAGGCATAAAAAGCCCCAAAAAATATACTAAAAAAAAATTAGACAACAAAATGAATACTGGCTGCTACTAATACCAGATCATATTTATTTTCCTGTGAAAAAACTGCTGTCGTATCTTATGTAGCTTTGACTGCATTCATCCAGTGCATGGTAGGTGGATAGAACCAAATGAGCAGAAACAGTCTCTCCGAGATAATTCCATGGCAAATTACTTAGCGCTTTTCTCTTAGATATGAGCAGACATGATACAACAGTTCAGTAATGGCAAAAAACCCTTTGGGTCATTTGTAGTAATATAAAGTAAAAGCAAAGTGACAATCAGGCTGTTGGGTCAACAGATCATAGTGCAGGCAAAGGACATTTAGGCTACATCACAAGCTTCAGGAAATGAAGGTGTATCATGAAAGACTCCACCATGGCACCATTTCTGCCTTCACAGCCCAGGGCTCGATTCAGAGACACACATAGTCACACAAGAGCAGTCATCTCCTCAAGACTGCAGGAAACATGACTATCTTGAGTCTATCTTTGTTCATCTTCTTGTTATTTCTAACTATGGACAGATCTAAAGGCAACCTTAGAAAAGACAGAGAAGGATGTCGTTTTTGCATTTTTTAGTCGTGAAGAAAACATTTAGCCTGTAAAACCACACATTCCAAGGATTTATTAATTTATTTATTTTTATTAATTTAAATAATGGCGTCAAGCCAAACTTTGCTATCCTCTTCCCCTGAGTCTAATGGAGAAAGGACAGCACTGGAGCTAGCACTATAGCTGTCCTACTTCCATATCCAGCAGCATCTTAAGGTCTAGGTACAGTCAGGCGGTGGTGAGCAGCTAGCGGCGAGTGCTTGCCGCCTGTTGACAAAAATTGTGTTGTGCGGCCACGAACCTCCCAAAAATTGAGACCGCGCAGCAAGGCGCACATTGAGCTCCACAGGGATCTTGTTGCGGTACCTTGCGGTAATATGCCAGGGAACACGTCGTGCACTAGCAACTTTTTTTTCACCTTTACCGCGTTACTATTGACTACACCTGAGCCTTTAGTGTTTGGTTTTCTTTTCTTTTCTCTAAACTGCTGTTACCACTTCACTTGAAGTTTCTTGTCAGCTCCGACTAGTGAAGAAAATGAGCAAACTTCCACACATCATCAGAACAGTATGTACTTGCATGCTGATAATTATCATGTGGTGAGGCAGGCAGCTACCAGTGTTAACTTTGGCAGCTATTTTCAATTTAGTTTTAGTCATTACATGAATTTAGTTGTAAGTCTAAGTCATATTTTAGAAATTTCTGTCTTCCCAAAGCCAGTTGGCTTGGAATCTATTGGATTAGAACACCAACTTCGTTCAGGAGGTTCTCATTGGCTGTGATCCAAGACATTTCCCACCAAATTAAATTCATTTGTTGCCTGCAACTTCATGTCATGATATCGGTACCTCATTGATGGGCTAACCACAAGTATAATATCGACGAGTTCTGGTGTGTCCATCCTCCTGATCTTGATGGACAGATCCCCCCTGGCTTGTATTAGTAATATAAATTGTATTTTGCATTTGTTTGTATTTTGTCAAAGCACTTGCATGACATCTTCTTTATCTGCTTCGTTGAACAGCACACACCATGGAAATTGCTAAGGCCACTCAGTGTCTCACCACTGCAGCAGATATGCGAGAGACCACCAAGATGCTGATGCAGCCTAATGCAAACTGGGAAGAGTACCTGACTCCTGCCCCCCTCTCCATCGCCATCATGGGGGAGCTCGTCTTCATCTCCTCATCTGATGACTTCTCCATCAACAAGAACCCCCCAGAGAAGGGCTACAAGTACATACAATACCCAGACTCGTTCAGGGCCTGCCTCATGCAAATCTGTAACTCAGGCTGGCATGCATTCAATGAGGCCCACAAGAATATGGATCAGATCCGCCTTCACACAGCCACAGTTCCTGATTACATGAAGGCAGCAGTCAAGCTCCTTTTCAATGCACCTGATGAAGTTATTGACAAGCTCCTGCCAAATCAGCTGGAAAACATTCGCACCATTGCAGATGAATGTGTGACACTGTCAGGCAGTGTTGAAAAGAAGTACACAGATGTCATCAACTTAATCCAGGAACTGTTGGCGGCCTGTGTCAATGCTGAACGCTTTCATGGAGAAGAGCTGGAGAAGGTGAAGATGAAGATTAAGGAAAATGAAATACGGGAGAAGACCGCCACTGAGCTTAAAGAACGGTCCAAGAAAGCAATGGAGGCCATGGAAAAGGAAATAAATGAAGCACAAGATAGCTACAAGAAAGCAATGGACTCTCTTCCCTCCGGATGGGAAATGATTGGAATGGATGTGGTTGAAGGACTTTCAAAGGCAGTGACAGGATTGGTTAATGGAGTCGTTAACCTGGTAAGTTCTCCAATAAAAACAATCAGCGATTCAGCAGAAACACTCATAGACAAATTCCAAGGAAAGGAATCGCAAAATGAAAACGTAGATGTGCTCTCAGTCGGCTGTAAGTCTGCAGAGATTCTTTCCATTGTAGGAACTCTTACACAGTATTTGAAGGAAGGGAAAATAGCCTGGCAGGACCTGTATGATCAGAAAGCACAATCCACAAAGACAAACTGGTCTCAAGCTCAATTCAAAAGAATCTCTGGGGCCTTAAAGAAGATGAAAGGGAGCAAACTTCAGAATGATGCTCTGAACCTTTGTGAGCTGGGTATTAACATCTGTGAAGAACTGGCCACATATAAACCTGGTGAAAATTGGGGTGACAAGAAAGAAACAGAGCTCATCAAGAAACTGAAGAAACTGGATGAAGAATCCCGCATCTTTGACACCAAAAGCAAAAAAGTACTGGGCTCTCCAGCTCTTTCTCCTACATCACCAATGATGAGCAAAGCACAGAGCAGCACAGGAGATCAGTCTGCCAGTCAGAGAGCAGCAGATAACGCTCGTTTCAAAATTGAGCAGAGCCGAGAACAACTCAAGGTAACACGGGAGGCCTATGAGAAGTCTGTGGAGAGAATGGAGCAGAATCAGAAGGAGCTGACTGAGATCTTGGTTGAAATGCAGAGCTGTAAGCTCAAGGAGATTGACTTTGAAACCACCATCAAGATGCTGGTCAAGGGTCTCGATGCCATGGGCAGAGTCAAAGAGCAGTGGGAGAAGATGGTGCGCTTCTTCCAGATGATCTCTAACATCATCAAATGCAGCCTCAGCAAGACACTGAAAGATTTCGTCTCAACAGCTGATGATACAAAGAAACTCAGTTACAACAATAAACTATTTGTCAAAGACATGCTGTACAACCAGGCCTTCCAAGCCTCCAATGTTGCCAGTCTGGTCCACATGATCTCAGGGACCTACACTGAAGTGTCCAACAAGTACCTGATGGACAGAGTGAGCAGCCTGGGCAAGCTCATGGCCATGGATAAGGAGAAGCCAGAATTCCTTCAAGAGCGTTTGAAGCTGCAACAGTCCTGCACAGCAGCTCAGGAGGGCATCCTTATGCTGGTCCTCAAGAACAAGAAGGAGTTTGAGAGGAAGACAGATGACAGGATGGCAGAAATAGAGAATGGTCTGAAAGCAATTCTGCCAGCTGCCCCACCCCAGGAGACTGAGAGGATCAAAGAAATAGTTCAAGCTGGGTTTGGTGGAGGAGAAGAGGATTACTACTAGAACAAAGTTTCTACCAGTTATGAAACTGTCACCTAATTCTGATCGTCACCATTTTTTTCATTACTTTTATTGATCAATCAAACAAATCTTCAATGATTTTTTATTTTTTTTTAGTTATCTTGTCCTGATATTTGACTCAAGTTTAGAGGGGAAACTAGTGATTACTGTGTGCTTGTGGTATTCTGCAACTCTGTGCTTCACTGGAAATCTGATTGGTCTGTCTTTTTCCATTATTGATCATTGATCAATCATCCTTACAGATTTTGATTCTTTTATCATAACTGGTGAGTTTAATGTGTACTCAGTGTTAATGTGTACTCAGTGTTTTTAAAAAATAGCGTGAGACCTGGCTCAAACACAATGGTGGGAAAGTTTGGGGCATTCCAGCCCAGGCTGATATGGGCTTGGCCTTGGACACCAGTATGACTCATACCCAGGTGACTCTAAAAGAATACACCATTAAGATCGGACTCAACCAAAGGCAAAAACATGCCACCATTGTGTTCAGGCTCAAGTGGGCAGGATTAAGGGAAAAAGGTGGAGATTCAGCAGAATCTTCACCAGCATAAAAGGGAGCGCAAAGAGAGTGAAACTTAAGTCTTGTTCCAGAGCTTGACTCATGAGTTGTGTGTGTTGTTGCTTGTGAACACATTAAACACGGTTGCACCTGATTCCACGTGTCTCCAGTGATTTCCTCAGCACCAGCCATCTGATTCTAAGATACTTATTTGAGTAGAAGGCGAGTCCAACCTAAAGAGTTGAAGGCAAGGTCGGGAGCCCCCAGGCCCAGCTGCAGACACCGATTTCTGCTTCATCAAGAGCTCACTGCTTTGTTTGACATGTTTGATATGGTACAACATGTTAGCAACTCCACTCATATCAAAGGTCACACTCTGGATCTAGTTATCAGTGAGGGTCTCTGTATTTCTTCAGTTAATGTTAGATGTGAATGTTATAGACTTAGCACTATCTGATCATTTTTGTGTATTCTTTGATGGCCTGGTCTCTCCAATTAGCCAAACTCAATCTAAAACTGTCCCTAAGAGGTATATTAATGAGAATACCTGCAGTCTTTTTACGGAAGCCATGTCTATTACACCATGCATAACAACTCAGGGCGTGGAGGACCATCTAAGTCTGTTTAACTCCAATATTCTCAGGGTATTTGACTCTGTAGCACCTACCAAGCTTAAAAAAAGCCCCAGTAAATGTAAAGCACCATGGAGGTATACCACAGCTGTAGCGACTCAGAAGAGAGAATGTAGGAAAGCTGAGCGTAAATGGGGAAAAAACAAGCTTCAGGTTGACAATGATATTTTCAAAGACAAACTCCAAGCTTATAACTATGAGTTAAGAAAAGCTAGACAATCTAATTTCTCTAACATCATTAACAAGAACATTAAAAACTCCTGTGCACTGTTTGCCACTGTTGATAAGTTAACAAATCCCCCAGTACATCTACCTCAAGACTTTATGTCACCTGATAAATGCAATGAGTTTGCTTCCTTCTTCCATAGCAAGACTGAAAATATTAGAAAAAGCATTAGCTCCACCCTGTTATGTAATGTCTTGGTTAAATCATCAAATACAAATAGCCTCTTTATCTGAATTTACTGCCACTGATAGCAAAACTCTTGAAAAAAACTGTGATGCAGCTCAGCTCATCTACTTGCTGTCCTGACACCTTCCCCACAAGCATCTTTAAAAGCATCTTTGGTTGTGTGGCATTTGAGCTTCTAAAGATTGTGAGTGGCTCTCTTCTTTCAGGCATTTTCCAGCCTCTCTTAAGACTGCAGTTATCAAACCCCTCCTAAAGAAAGAAACCTTGATCCCTCTGTGCTCAACAACTACAGGCCCATCTCAAACCTCCCCTTTATAGGCAAAGTTATTGAGAAAGTTGTATTCAACCAAGTCAATAACTATTTAAATACAAATAGCATCTATGACCAACTCCAACTCAACTGAGACTGCACTTGTAAAGGTGTTAAATGACATCTGCCTGAATACAGACTCAGGTAAAACAACTGTCCTGGGGCCTGTTTCACAAAACCAGGATAAGGGATTAAGCCAGGATATCTTGGTTATCCTGGATCAACTTATCCTTGATCCAGTTTCACAAAAGCAGGATAGGGGGAAGTGGGATATGTTTTGACATAAGTTACCATGGAGATTTATTCTGTGGAGCTAGCCTGCTCCAGACCAGGCTAAGTTCCAGGATTTATTTAATCTCATCCCTTATCTCAGTCAGCAGCTACCACAAATGGAAACTAATATTTATTCCACTTCACACTACACATTCTTATCACATTCAACGAGACCCACTGTCATTATTTAAACATTTGTGATCATTAATTGCAGTCATTTTAGATAAATGATTTTAGTAGAAAATTTAGTTAGACTATCTCTCTCATATATATATATATATATATATATATATATACACTGTAAATAAATGATTAAAAAAATACACACCATACAGTAACATGATGACATGATGTTCCTTTATTGAATAGGATAAATCAAAGCAAGTAATCCATCAGTTCCTTTCAAAAGTGACGTCACACAGTGCTCTACAAGATAGAAAGCACTGAATCAAAGCATATTATTCATCACAAGAATAAATACACATTCTCAAAGGTCTGTATATAAAACACCCTGCATGTCTGCACACTGGAATAAATGCAGGACAAATCCATACTTAACAAATGAACAAATGTCAGGCCTGTATACGCACAGTACACAGCACAATAAGCCAAATTAATATAAAATAACACAAATTCCTCTGCTATTGCAGGCCATATTCAACTTAAATGTGCAGAATGCATTTTAACTGAAATAATTCAAAACGTATTGGTCCCTGATCAGCCGACCACTGTCGTCATCCGGGAAGATGGCCGGATTGTCCCGGTCCACATCTGATGGCACTCTGGGGGCCCTCTCCTTCCTCAGGCAGGCCACATTGTGGAGGACAGCACAGGCCACAGTAATATCGCATGCTCTGTCTCAGATGGTGCAGACACTGGAAGCGTGCCTTCAGGAGGCCAAAGGTCATCTCAATCCGAGCCCTTGTCCTGGCATTGGCATCGTTATATGCCCGCTGTGCTTCCTGAGGGTCTGCGTAGGGTGTGAGGCAAAAAGGCTCGCAGGCATAGCCTCTGTCCCCCAGCAGCACACCAGAGAATTCACCTGTGAATACAAAATGTCATCATCACAGCCTTATCAATAGAGGGACATTCTTGACATAGCCTTGATTTTAAAAGTGGTTATTAATTGAGGTCATGTGGCTCACCTTGTGACAGGCGCCAATAGACTGCAGAGGACCGAAAGATTCGTGAGTCATGGACTGAGCCAGGCCACTTTGCCACAACATTGCTGATCAGGTAGTCAGCATTGCAGACCATCTGAAATTATAAGATGTAGACTATTAAACCATTCAATGCACATCACGAGCAATGTACAATGTTCATTAATGTCATAAAGTCATGTTCACCTGAACATTAATGCTGTGAAAGGATTTCCTGTTCACAAAATCTCCCTTATGGGCACCTGAGGGGGATTTTATTCTGATATGGGTGCAGTCAAGTGCACCAATGACATTGGGGAAACCTGCAACACAAAGCAATAAGTATCCTACTATGACTTAACACTTGTCCTGTAATTTGTACTTACAGTACTCTTACCTGCAATCCTATAAAAATCCTCTTTGATGTCACTGAGTCTTCTGTGTCCAGGGAAGGAGATGAAGACACCTGATAGTGATTTGAGGGCTAGACAGACACTACGCACCACACGGCAAATTGTGGCCTTGGCCAGGTTTTCAGCATCCCCCACTGAGTACAGGAAGCCCCCACTTGCAAAGAAGCGCAAGGCCACACACACCATTTGCTCAACACTCAGCGCATGGCTCCGTGCTGTGTGGTGTTGGATCCTGGGACCCAGCAGTCTGCACAGATATCGGATGCCATCTGCAGAAAACCTATATCTTTCGTGTAGGTGGTCATCAGGGAAGGCCAATGGGTTCGCCCTGTCCCTGAAGACCCTCTCCCGCCTGAAGGCTCTCCTGAGCACAAGAGCTTCTCCATCCACAACCTCTTGCAGGAATGGACACGCCATTGTTTGAGCAGGAAGGAACACACCATTTTGGGCCTTCATATAGGCTATTGGATCGCTAGATTTAATGAGGAACACCTTTGCACTCTCACAAGCTACAAATGGTTATCTAATTATCAGGATACCTATTGCCTTAAAGAATAGATAATTGATTAAAATGCTCCCTGTTTGACCTTCACACTGCTCAACTTCTGCCATAAAGTGTTTTGATATCTGGGAAATAGCATTTCAGGTACATTATGTGCATTTCTTTTTGTCTTAATACAGCCAGTCTTTGGTGTGTGACTTCTAACCAATCAAAGCACTTGGGGCTACCATAGAGATGACACTAGGCATTATGTCAGACTGTGGAATACAATCTGCAATCCCACCTAACTGTGCACAAATTAAACAAGCAAACACCACAGAAGGTCTTTTGATCTTTTATTTAAGATTCTTCTTCTTGAAGCTGGGTGAGGAAAGGAGAATAATAATTAATAGATTGTCTGTGTTACAGTCAGCATACAGTGTACACTGAAGGTGAAACTCACCTCCCGCTCAAGTTTTTTTATTTCAAGGTTCAGTTTCCTCAGTTTCCTCCTTTTAATTTCGGACTCCACGGAGAGGTCTGCCATCTGTCTTCTTTTGTATTCAATGTCCATATCGGCCAGTTGTATTTGCCGTTTCAGATGTGTGGCATACAGCTGTCTGATAGCTTGTGAGTTCTGTAAACACATAATAATCAGCACAGCAGGAATTTTGCATGATGGGAATGTACTTCCATAAATACTCACTATGTTGCAAGGCTGGCTTTCATCCTGTAGAGCATCTGGGTCCTGTTACAGAAATGACATTTTGTGTGGGCTCCAGATGATGATGACTTCTCACCATTGTAGACTGAATGAGTACTTTCATTTGACATGATACCTCAAACCTTCTTGAATCAAGAGACACAGTCTCCTCATCGACTTCATCTGCTGCTCCTGCTGCTCCACTGGTGCCTTCACCCTATCACATTTAAAAGGGATTCATATTAAAGCAAGCAGATGAGACATGCCAGGCTACACAGTATGACTTTGATGGAGGACTCACTGGATCATCATCCTCTGGTATTGGTGACGCCACTGTTGGAGGCTCCAACAGTGAGATGGTGTTTCCAGATACTGCAAGGTAAAACAGAGTCAGATAGTCCAAATGGATTCAATATGAATGGTTGGTTATGTCCCATGTAAAGATGGAAGAATGTACCTTTAATGAAGAGGGAGGCATCTTCCTGGGAGGGATTTATATTTGAGTCTGTCCCCCCAGGGATCCCCTCTAACACAGGCCTGCCTCTGTTAAGTTCCAGGGCTCTGTCCTCTGCAGGGGTGAGGTCAGCTGGTGGTCACCCACCACCCGTGCCTTGCTTGTGGGTTTTTTTTTAACAGCTATAAGTACAGACAATATGTGAGTAGGCACCCTCTGGGTACAATGTACGCACGTGCATAGTATTTGTCAGGTCACTTACCATTCTGCAGGATGTTCTTATATTTGATCTTGACTTGTTGCCAAGTTCGTTTGGGCCCAGTCATGTTTAATCTAAGAATAATAAATTAATTAAGACAAAATAAATAACACACACACACACACATAGATAGTGAATGAAATAACTGAGGAGCAAATATGTAGTTGCATTTACATAATTTCACATCTACAGTCCATTTCACTCGCAGTTTCATAATCAGAGTATAACTACGTTTTTGGGAATGTTAATTAACTATTTGGATTGTAATTGTGATGGATTCAGCAGGGTAGTGAGTGTGTGTTTGTGCAATACATACGCATTCAGGCGGTCTGCAATACTTTGCCATGCTTTCTCTCTTTGTTTGATGGCGGTGGCAGTGTTTCCTTTCTTTTTAATTTGTTCTTTTACCTCTTCGTAGGCCTCCATAATTATGTCCTGCTCCGATGGGGAGAAGTATGCTGCACGTGATGCCATGGTGAATCAGTGAATCTGTGATCAATTACAGGGTCTATTTAAGGAGCCATGTGCTGCAACTTATCCAGGATTAGTTTCACCTGGCTTGATGAATCCGTGTCTACTTATCCTGGCTTGGCGTTTGTGGAACCAATTAAGCCTGAACTCTGTTGTTTTGGATTGGTTGAGCCAGGCTTACTTACTTATCCTGGATGTCTGAATCCTACTTTTGTGAAACGGACCCCAGGTAATGTTAGACCGTAGTGCAGCTTTCGATACGGTTGATCATGTAATACTTCTCAACCGACTAGAAAGCTGTGTTGGGCTTTCTGATACCGTCCTTAGATGGTTTAAGTGGCATATCATGCTATGCAGATGACACACAGGTCTTACTTGCACTGTCACCAAATGATTTAAGTCCTATTGACTCCTTATGTCTTTGCCTTGAAAAAGTAAATACCTGGATGCAGCAGAATTTTTTAAAACTTAATCAGAGCAAGACTAAGATTATTTTATTTTAGGAACAAAGGGGATAGATCACAAATAGGTGCCTACTTAGAATCTAAAGCACTCACACCTAGGACTCAAGTAAAAAACTTGGGTCATCTTGGATGGGGACCTGACTATGACTGATCACATCAAAAGCATTAAAAAATCAGCATTCTGGCATCTCAGAAACAGCTAAGATCAGAGATTTTGTTGAAAAGCTTATTCATGCTTTCATATCCTGTAGGGTAGATTATTGTAATGGCCTCCTAACTGGCCTCCCCGAAAAGTCCATTAGACAGATTCAATTAATTCAACACGCTGCCTCTAGACTATTAACCAAGACTAAAAAGAGACATCACATTACACCCATTCTTAAATCTTTACTCCCAGTTAATTTCAGAATTGATTTCAAGGTTCAACTCCTAATATGTAAGTCACTAAATGGACGTGGCCCCAAATGTTTTTCTGAAATGTTTCCCCAGTATACACCTGGTAGAGCGTAGATCTACTGGGACTGGTCAATTGATAGTCCCCAGGGTTAAAACTAAGTGAGGAGAAATGGCATTTAGCTGTTCTGCCACAATCAGCTTCCAATAGATATTAGATTTGCCCGAAACTCAAAACTGAACTTTTTCATTTTGCATTTATAGATGAATTAATTTACTTTAGATGGGTTATGTTGTTATAAAGTGACTGTGACATAGTTTTAGGTTTAGTGGATGCTGTAACTTTTGAACACATATCACATGACTGATCAGCTGTGAGGGTCATAAGGACAGAGGGATGTCGTATGCTGTAAAGCCCTGTGAGGCAAATTGTGATTTGTGATATTGGGCTTTATAAATAAAATTGATTGACTGATTGATGACTGATATGCTTGTACAGTACAGGCCAAAAGTTTGGACACACCTTCTCATTCAATGCGTTTTCTTTATTTTCATGACTATTTACATTGTAGATTCTCACTGAAGGCATCAAAACTATGAATGAACACATGTGGAGTTATGTACTTAACAAAAAAAGGTGAAATAACTGAAAACATGTTTTATATTCTAGTTTCTTCAAAATAGCCACCCTTTGCTCTGATTACTGCTTTGCACACTCTTGGCATTCTCTCCATGAGCTTCAAGAGGTAGTCACCTGAAATGGTTTCCACTTCACAGGTGTGCCTTATCAGGGTTAATTAGTGGAATTTCTTGCTTTATCAATGGGGTTGGGACCATCAGTTGTGTTGTGCAGAAGTCAGGTTAATACACAGCCGACAGCCCTATTGGACAACTGTTAAAATTCATATTATGGCAAGAACCAATCAGCTAACTAAAGAAAAACCAGTGGCCATCATTACTTTAAGAAATGAAGGTCAGTCAGTCCGGAAAATTGCAAAAACTTTAAATGTGTCCCCAAGTGGAGTCGCAAAAACCATCAAGCGCTACAACGAAACTGGCACACATGAGGACCGACCCAGGAAAGGAAGACCAAGAGTCACCTCTGCTTCTGAGGATAAGTTCATCCGAGTCACCAGCCTCAGAAATGGCAAGTTAACAGCAGCTCAGATCAGAGACCAGATGAATGCCACACAGAGTTCTAGCAGCAGACCCATCTCTAGAACAACTGTTAAGAGGAGACTGCGCCAATCAGGCCTTCATGGTCAAATAGCTGCTAGGAAACCACTGCTAAGGAGAGGCAACAAGCAGAAGAGATTTGTTTGGGCCAAGAAACACAAGGAATGGACATTAGACCAGTGGAAATCTGTGCTTTGGTCTGATGAGTCCAAATTTGAGATCTTTGGTTCCAACCGCCGTGTCTTTGTGAGACGCAGAAAAGGTGAACGGATGGATTCCACATGCCTGGTTCCCACTGTGAAGCATGGAGGAGGAGGTGTGATGGTGTGGGGGTGTTTTGCTGGTGACACTGTTGGGGATTTATTCAAAATTGAAGGCACACTGAACCAGCATGGCTACCACAGCATCCTGCAGCGACATGCCATCCCATCCGGTTTGCGTTTAGTTGGACGATCATTTATTTTTCAACAGGACAATGACCCCAAACACACCTCCAGGCTGTGTAAGGGCTATTTGACCAAGAAGGAGAGTGATGGAGTGCTGCGGCAGATGACCTGGCCTCCACAGTCACCGGACCTGAACCCAATCCAGATGGTTTGGGGTGAGCTGGACCGCAGAGTGAAGGCAAAGGGGCCAACAAGTGCTAAACACCTCTGGGAACTCCTTCAAGACTGTTGGAAAACCATTTCAGGTGACTACCTCTTGAAGCTCATGGAGAGAATGCCAAGAGTGTGCAAAGCAGTAATCAGAGCAAAGGGTGGCTATTTTGAAGAAACTAGAATATAAAACATGTTTTCAGTTATTTCACCTTTTTTTGTTAAGTACATAACTCCACATGTGTTCATTCATAGTTTTGATGCCTTCAGTGAGAATCTACAATGTAAATAGTCATGAAAATAAAGAAAACGCATTGAATGAGAAGGTGTGTCCAAACTTTTGGCCTGTACTGTATGTACTGACAGAGAAACTAAATGCTTTTAAATTAAAGCTCACATGCAAAATTCTGTCTCTGCCATTTTAATAAGTAATGACATACCACTGCTTGCATGTGAGGGGCACTGGCTGGATTCTGGCAGCACTGTATTAACAAATAAGTGGAATTATACATGAGAAATATGTACACAGGTGTAGCAGTTAGTGCCATAACTGACAGTGTCATCGCTGTACCTGGAAAACGAACATCAGGTGGCTTGGCAAATTTTTTCTTAACACTGCTCGTTTCTGGCTCCCCATCTGACTCCAGATACACGGGATTTGGCCTTGAAAATAAAAATTAAACATTTAACATTTCCAGCAATTGAAATAATTTTAAGGATAATTAAATTAAGTGAGCAAGCCTTGAGAGAGACAATGTTCACAGGACAGGAGCCTATTGCTTGTTTCTGTAGAATGAGTTAGCTTGATGTACAAGTACACATAGACATGACACTAGCCTATCACAGGACGAACATCCAATCCAACCCTTGAGCGCTGTTACAGTCAGTAACCATACACACAGGCGCGGTACGGACGCGTTACGAAATTTCGCGTTGTTGTGTTCCAAGTCAGCGCTGCGCGAACAGGTGCGGATGAACATGGACGAGAGTAGCAGCAGCAGCGGCGGCAGCGAGCCAGCAAACTAACGTTTAACAAGCGTCAACATCAACTTTGTTTAGCACTTACACTCTCACCGCAGCCACCAAGCTGGACAATGGACTGCCAGACCTTGTTCTTTAATTCACTGTTCATAAAATCATCCTGTCTATTATCAAAAAGGAGGAGCTGCTGTGAAATTATCAACCTTTCCCCCATACTGTCCTGCCTGACTGGATTTCGGACTCTCCCGATCTGCGTGACTATAAACAAACAATATTATTGGCCCAGCTGTGTTGTTCTGCCGGCGAATTCCGCGGGGGGTCAAAGTCTGGGCGGAAACTTTTTTTCACCACACGAAAGTTCCGCCTCGGTGTGCAAACTTCCATAAGAACCCAAGAAATCAGCTTTTATATTTTTCCAACGAGAATAATCCGCGCGGATATTCCCGTCTTAGTGAGAATGGACTTTTATAAGGTAGCTATGGGGATAATCTGAGGGGCGACGTGATGATGTGAGACGCAGTCAGTGAGGTGTGTATGTTTTTAGCCGTAGCCACAGTGAGCGAGACGTGCCTGTTCTCCACTGCAGAGTTGGACTCTTTGTAAAAGCTTGTTACTAGCCTTCTTGTGCTCAGTGCATCAGCACAGCATCTCAGCCCACCATGCATTGAAACGATGTCAATTCAATGTTGACATTTCAACATTAAAAAAACCAGCATCTATACAATGCTGATTCAACAACATTTTTTCAAACGTTGAAATGCTATCTGTAATTAAACATTGAGTCAACATAGATTTTTCAACCTCAACCAAAATTAACCAATTTGACCAAAATTCAACGTTGAATTAAGTCTTTTGCTATCTGGGGTTAGTTATAAAATGACTGTGACGTAGTTTTAGGTTTATTTTTATTTTTTATCTTTATTTTTAATTTATTGTTTTTACCATCTATTCATTCAGTCTTATTTTCCCCTCAATCTATTATAGCCTGTTATTTTATTCATTATTATTATTATTATTACTGTTAGGCTGTTCTTTTTATTTTTTCATTTTTCTTTTATTTTTAAGCACAGTGAGTGACATTCTATGTATGATAATGTGCTATATAAATAACTTGAACTTATTAATCAACATTTATTTTTTTAGATTGTTATCTTGTCCTGATGTTTGACTCAAGTATAGAGCGTTACTATAATAATAATTGTGTGGTTATGGTATCCTGCAACTTACACAGTAAAAAACACGTAAGGAAAAAATAATTACAAGTTAAAATGATATAATTTTGATGTATTTCACAGAACTTACATTGAACGTTTTTGTAAAATGTCAAGTTGGTGCAATGGAATGTCAGTTGTGTTAAATTTGAAGTATTGCACACAATTGAAAGACATTCAAAACACTTTTAATTGAATTAACATCATAGTGTAGACTGATCACAGGTGTGACATTTCCCATATGGCAGGGAATCTGCAGTCGCGGTCTCTTGTCCCGCTTCTGACATTATACCTTTGGCTAATTTTCACTCTCTGTCCTGATGAACCACACCTCACATTTTCCAATATTTACCCAGTAATTTGCATTAAATGAATCCAAATTATATAATTTACATTCATAATTATTATTTCCTTACACGTTTTTTACTGTGTAAGTATGAGGCTCTTTTCGGGTGTAATCTAAAGTGACAGCGATAATTGTTATGGTGTTTATGGTAGATAGTCTAAACAGCGACCTGCAGCAACTTTACCATATTTAGAAAAGTGAGTTACAAAATCACTAATGCAAGCTGTAATTGTATTTTCTTTGTGTTTTTAAATACTTCAAATGTTTAGATCTCTTAACCTCACACCTAGATACAAAATCCTGCAGGATATGCCAAGAGTGTGTGTGTACCACCAGTCTCTGAGTCTCTTAAAGCAGCAGGAGTAATTGTTTCCTGTGATGACTCTCCAGTGCGCATACCTTTGTTCCATTTTGCTCCCAAACTCAATTGCTGTTTGTAAATGCCTTGCTCATACTAACAACTCAGATTCTGTCTCTCTAGGAAACACAAGAGCCAATGCCGCTGCAAAAAGAGCTGCACTCCAACCCACTATCCTTGATACTTTGTTTGTTTCAACTCCAGTCTCTATTCCCAGCTCCCTTACAGCAATACAGTCCTTTGCCACACCACAAGAAAAGACGTTGTGGAGACGCTGCAGTGCCACACAGGAAGAAGCAGTGTGGCCGGGACACGATAACAAAATCTTGCCAGCCCAAACATTTCTTTCCTCACTTTGCACAATTGACACATGGATTGGACCATGTGTCAAAAGGGGGGATGTTGGATGCCATAACTCAACACTGGTTCACCAAAGGGTTTTCAGTTCATGCGCAGAAGTTTTGTCAATCATGTATGGTTTGTGCAACATATAATGCAGGTAAAACCAAAACAATCACACACGCCGCTCACCCACCACCAGACAGACCATTCCAACATTTGAATACCAACTAAACTGAGCAGCGATAATGGCTCACACTTTGTCAATTCTGCAATAACCCAAATCAGTGATTTTCTTGCCATTGACCTCAAACAACATTGTGCATACCACGCTGCCAGTGGAGGTGCTGTCGAACGAGAAAATGGCACCCTAAATCAAAATTGGCTAAGTGTTGTGAGGAAACGGGACTGCCATGGACAAAAGCTCTGCCTACTGTCCTAATGCATATGAGAATGAGAAAAAGGTCCAGAGTGAACATGAGTCCCTTTGAAATTCTTTTTGGCAGACCTCCATCCCTAGGAGTGGAGCCTGTAACCAGGCCACTCCCCTCCACTGGCCTATGTGAGGATGACATGTTACAATACTGAAAAAACTTATCTTCCACTCTCTCTCAAATCTCTCAGCAGGTGAAATCAGCCCTTCCACCACCAGCTTCCACATCACTCCATGATTTCCAACCTGGCGACTGGGTGGTGATAAAGGACCTAAGAAGGAAACACTGGCACTCCAAACGCTGGCGAGGTCCATTCCAGGTGCTCCTGACAACACATACTGCTGTGAGGATCGCTGAGAGAGCAACGTGGATTCACGCCAGCCACTGCAGGAAGGTCCCTGAGCCAACGGAGGAACTCAGCTGTCGATCCGAGGACGAACAACGCCAGGACGAACAAGCTCATCAGAGGACGGCACGAAAAATAACTGTGAATTCAACAGACACCAACTAGACGTGCAGGACTAACAACGCAAAACCTTTTCCCACCAGACTACACCATGCACCACCTGATCCTGACTCTATCACGCGATACTGATAGAGACCTACACCTACAAACCTGCCAAGACTGTCACTCTGACAGAAGGACAAAGAGCAACATTCACCAGCACTTTTTATCCCGAAATTTGAAATTCACACATATTATGAACGTTAACAATGCCGATCAAAATTCAGCCTCATTTCACATTCCTGATCCCCATCATTAGCCCAGCTCAGACTGACTCTGGTGATAACGTTTTGTAAATAATGTTTTGTTTTTTATTTCTCTTTTTTGTCTCTTTTTCTCTCCCCCCCCTTTCCTTCTTTTTTTTTTACGTACATATTTTTTGTTTATCACCATTGTTACATTATCATTATTATTATTTTCTTTTTTTTCTTTCATTCCTTCCTTTTGTTAATCCTCTCTTTTCTTCTAAACAACTGCCATGATGATACATTTTAAAATCCATGTGAATTAATGTGTCAGATAATTAAAGGGCCAGTGTGTAATATTTGGCATGGTTTATTGTCAATCTGAATCTGAATCTGAATATTCTACCCATTAATATGTTTATACAAGTGTATGATCACTATAAAATAAAATTCGTTTGGTTTTCGTAGCCTCATAGTTATGCTTTTATCTATATAGATATATATCGAGGGCCTTGCTTTAGAGAGGTCGCCATCTTGCGCCGCCATGTATGTACGGCAGACCGAGCGGACAATCCAGCCAGCCAGAGAATGCGTTTCACGTGTATAAATGAACCAGCGAAGACAGTGGAAGGAAGGAAGAAGGAGGAGGAAACAGCAGAGTGTTAGTAGTTCGTTGATAGAGAGTAGTGAAAAGTTTTTTTAGTTATAAAGTTTGCGAATGGACCACACTTACCACGCAACAGGAGAGAATGAATCCGAACCGTCATCTGCGAGGAAAAGAAGACACAACTTCACTCCTTGTGATGCACTCTCTGCAGCGCTTTTCCTCCTGATGATATATCTCCCCAACGATGGCAGCAGTAGCACCGAATCCCATTCTGTGCATTCAGCCTCTCTTCTCGCCCGCTCAGCATCAAACACATGGAGTTCCTCATCTGTGTGCTCCGGCTCAAACAGGTATGGCTCTGGGTCTGTGTCCGCTTCAAGAAACTCTTCAAAATCGCGTTCAAAGTCGTCCATTGCAGCTACTATAGTCCGGAGATATTGCTAGGCTAAATAAACAGCTGAGCTCTGTTTACCGGCTACGCTGTTAGTCAGTGTGCGGGCTGGAGATTGGTGGAGCAGAGAGGGGAGGGGGTCCCCACTTAGCATGGTAAACGAGTATGTGTGTAAAGTTATGAAGTGTGTCTGTTACGCCAGAAGAGTCAGAGTTTGGGACGGAGTCTTTTACCCCCTGGAGTGTTACCGGAGTTTCTGGAGTGCTCAAATAAACTGGCCTTTTTCCCGAACGCTCCTCTGGTCTCCTGCTCGTGAGGGATTCATTACAATATGATAACATGGTTTAGATTTCTAAATAAACATTCACCTCGTCGCTAGATAGACCTACTCCTGAAAAACTCGTGCGCAAGGCTTTTCGTCCCTACGAGGCCACCGTCATTTACCCGACGGGAGGGGTGAGCGAGTGAGCCCTGCTATCTAGAATTTGACCACTGATGTCACTGTTTCCAATGGTTTTCAACCCATTTTACACACTGGCCCTTTAAGAGGGGGGGGTGGGGGGGTGGGGGTGTTACCTGGCGTATGCACGATACGCCAGGTGTGAAAAACACCCTGAGGGGTCGGAGCCAATACTTGCGGCAGACGAAAGAGTGTGAAAACAATGGGTTGGGGTGCCGCTCCCTGCCGCAGACAGAAGGGTGTAAAACACACTGTAAGAGGCGGTCCTCAGGTATAAATGTTTAAGCTTCCCCATGCACGGGGTCTTTCTCCATTCTGACCGCTCGTGTGCTGATTGACCTTTTCTTTGCACAGAAAATAAAAAAACCTTGTCGGCTGGCAGAAGTCTGTATTTCATTACTCACCAGCAGCAGAGAATTTCCGCATTTCATTAATTATTGAAACACAATGTGATTCATTCATAGAGATATGTAATCCATCAGTGAAGTCTGAATAACATTCATTAGGGGAAATTCAATTTTTCAATTCTGAGGGGAAATTCAATTTTTTCACTCTTTTGTCAATAACACACAGGTCACACACACACACATGCACAAAGTGGAGAGATGTCAGAGTGAGGGGGCTGCCCTTTGGTCAGGCGCCCCGAGTGGTTGGGGGGTTCGGTGCCTTGCTCAGGAGCACCTCGGCAGTGCCCAGGAGGTGAACTGGCACCTCTCCAGCCACCAGTCCACGCTCCATATTTGGTCTCGAACAGGCGACCCTCCGGTTCCCAACCCAAGTCCCTATGGACTGAGCTGCTGCCGCTCCTGAGACTGATTCAACTACTCTTCATTCATATGTCCAGGATCTGATCAACTCTGAGGTATCTCACAGACAAATGATTCATATTATAATGTACCAAGAACAATACATGGGTTTCAGTCATGTGACTTTTTTTTGTTGCGGCCTCCATATTTAGGACTGACTTGTTATGGTCCCTTTTAGGGTGGAGCAAAGTTACAGTGACGCGTTGTGGAACCCATGTATACAGTGGGTGAGATCTGTGGTAAAAATCTTTATGACAGATGTAACAACAATACTTTATGTTCGTTTCTCGTGAGATGGAATGTTTAGATTGACCTGCATTTGCATTAAAAGCACTGCAGCCCCCCCCCCCCCCCCCCCCCCGGTGGGTGATAAGAACACCAGAAAGCAGCGCCAGCTGAGCTGCCTCCAAAAAAATCCCCAAGATGAATCACATGACAAGATGCTTCTCTTCCTTAAACATCATGCCTACTGGTATTATTATGAACTACGGTACCTAGTTCCACAGCAAAGACGTGAGGTGTTGTAACATGAAGCCATCATGCTAAATTCGACACAACAATAACCTGCACAATATGCACGCAACATGTTTTTTTTTTTTTGTTTTTTTTTTTTTCACTTTTTTTGTTGGCTTGTTAAAACCGGTGCTGAAGTAACCCTACCGTTGGTAGAGGTTTCATTAAAGGTTTCGTCTTCCTGCTGCTTTGATTCTAGCCATGTCTTTAGTCCAATAAATAAAGCAAAGTAAGTCTGGTCGATGAAGTTTTAGCTAGGGATGCACTGAAATGAAAACTTGTGGCCGAAGCTGAAGCCAAATATAATTAAACGCGTGGCAGAATACCAAATATCGTTGTTTAGTTTTTCATTAGTTTCTGCAGATGACAGTGAACCCCCTCCAGATTAGTGTTGTCAAGGTACCAAAATTGGGACCCACTGTACGATACCAGTGAAAGTATCATGGTTCTGAGTAGTATCAGGATACCACAGCAAAAATGAGGCAGATGTGCCTTTTGTCATTTATGAAAAGATAAATCACTTTTCTATAATACATCAATGATATTTCAATGGAATAAATTACTTATTGACTTATTCATACTTCAAAAACAGCATCAATAAGTGATTAACATAGGGGGGATCAAAATAAAATAAATAAATAAAATAAAAATCAACCAGCCACCCTCCTCCCCTGACAAGTAAAGGACAGTCCCTTCATAAGTAAAGAACAGTCCCTAAAGTGCGGTGAGGTTTGTGGACCGTTACCTGACACAAAGAGAGAAATGTGAACGGCTCATTTCTCCTCTGACACGTCACATACCTGTGTTCGGCTGGCTCGGCTGTTCAGGTACTACTGGGTAGACATGACGCCAAGAAGAGGATATTATTGGAGCCAGACTTCTACGTCGCCGGTAAGCTTCATCTTGCGCCACGGAGCACTATGGCTGCCGTATTGCTGCTGCTGGTTGAAATCTGTACTCACACAGCGCAGCCACACAGTGGCTGCATTTGGGTGCATCTGCATTTTCTTTTTTCTTTTCCTTAAAAGGAATGTTTATTGATGTACACGGTCCCTTCTTAAACAAATAAACGTTATTGTATTGTATTGTATTGTATTTTGCTGGTACAAAACTATTTTTAGTCGCAAATGCAAGTGCAGTGACGGACGGAGTAAAATATTGCCACACTACCGACATTTTACTCCGTCCGTCACCGCACGCTGTTTGATTGCGTTATAACCACGCTGCTATTATTCAGCCTTGCTTTTCACTTATTCCACCGAATACCGAATGTGTGTTTTTTTGCAATATTCGGCCGAATATATTCGGTAACCGAATATATTCGATGCATCCCTAGTTTTAGCTTTAATGCATGGTGAGCTACAGTTAGTAGCGATATAACTTTAGACTATTAGTCTACCTAGAACCAGTGGTCTGTGACATTGGCGGTGTGTCAAGGGACTATATTCAACTTATCTTGCATTGTAACATGCATTATGACAACTTAATAAGGTTTATGTTTGTTTATAAATGAAGTGGAGGAGCCTACAAGTGTTTTGTTTAGTTTGTTTCAGAAGCTCCGCTCAGCTGTCTGCTGCTGCTGTTGCCAGAGATCAAATTTCACTGGGGGCGGGGAAAAGTGCGAGGGAGTCAGCAGTCATTCAGTTTGTTGCCCTAGTAACTCGTTTCCACTGAAGAAGTTCCTGGTACTATTTGGGGGGCAGGAACTACTACAGGAACGTCCTCTCACTCGGCCCTCTCAACCACCATGTCTCCACTGAGAGAGCGGAGTCGGAGGAAGGTTCCTTGGTGTCCTTCTGCGTCTTCTTCTTCTTGTGTAACCTTGTGTGTATTGGCGGTTAATACAGCATTACCACCACCTAGTGGATTGGAAGCACATTACACCTATAATGGGCTTTTATTGGGAAAAATAGCTCCAGTGGTAAAATTAGGTATATAATTCGATGTATCGGTTCGGTTAGATATTTGGCTTTAAATCAAACTGGTTGGAAAATTTTCAAACCGGCACAAGCCTAATAAAAATATACTCTCTCTTTTAAGAGAGTAAAACGCTGGTTTTACACACAGGCTAAATTGGATGGCCTCTCAAGTCCACTCGCAGGTTCATCACCTCATTCAGACCAGAGCTCATTATCTCCGGAGGAAAAACTAGGGGACAGTAGGATTTTCTCAGGAGGACTTCAGTGTTCAAATCTCCGGAATAGTTGTACAAATGATGAAAATGATCAGGAAAAATCCAGTTTATTCTGAGAATGGGTGAAGGTGAGTAAAGAGCTTTGGGTGCTTGGAGGAGTACAGAATAATGCTATATAAATGCAGCACATTTACCATTGCCCAGCCAGACACCCGGCTCATTCTTCGGCTCTCTTTTCTGCTCCCTCTCAAGCTTCCTGATTGTGTCTTTGGTATCTTGAGTTTGTCTCTTGTAGCCACACTCCAGCAAATGCTGGCCATGGCAGGGTCCAACAAAACAAGCCAAAGTTCTGGAAACCGCACCATTTGTCAAAATTCGTAACAGAACCAGTCTGTTTCATCGTAAACAAACAATAAATGAACAAACAATAAATGAGGCTTAAAGTGCAAAATGGCCGGAATATTCCTTTAAGTCCTTCATCCATGTTGTGGTCCATAACATTTCAGCCCCAGAACTTTGAAATAACAGGCAGGGGAAACAAAAGAACACATTACTTACTGGACATCCAGCTAGCCACTTCCACTTAGCAGACATGAAGAGAAGCTCTGTGTGAATGTCCTCCCATGATCAGTTGTCTGCTGCGAGATGTTTAAATCCGGACAGTCGGGTCCCAAGTCCTTCACCCTTTTCTTGTCCACATCTCACCAACTTAAACATGGTGTTTGACGTAATGAAACAACAGAGTTTTCCTTGACTGCAGTTGCCATGATTCTTTCACAAACTGATGAGTCTCCGCCAGTAGCCGTCTTCTCTTCTCTGTAACTAGTTACAGTTGTGGGGCGAATGCTTGCTGATGGACGTATTTGATTCAATGAACTGTCCAATCACGTTAAGATTAAAAATGTGGAAAACAATGCCATTGGTCTGAGCGCACAGAGGTGCGAACTACAAGCAAATTTTCATGTGCCAATGAAAAGCTGCCTGTGCTTGTAAGAGAGCAAAAAATTTTGCTAGCTCTCATAGACTCCACGTTAGAAGAGTGTACATAGTAACATAAATATTATTTAATTAAACACATCATTATTAAAAGAACATATCTTATGGTATCTCACAAAAATTACTTAAACTCTTCATTTTACTTAATTATACCCATTTAGGATTTATTAGGAAATGAATCAATCAATCAATCAATCAATCAATTTTATTTATAAAGCCCAATATCACAAATCACAATTTGCCTCACAGGGCTTTACAGCATACGACATCCCTCTGTCCTTATGACCCTCACAGCTGATCAGGAAAAACTCCCCAAAAAACCCTTTAACAGGGAAAAAAAACAGTAGAAACCTCAGGAAGAGCAACTGAGGAGGGATCCCTCTTCCAGGACGGACAGACGTGCAATAGATGTCGTACAGAACAGATCAGCATAATAAATTAACAGTAATCCATATGACACAATGAGACAGAGAGAGAGAGAGAGAGACAGAGAGAGAGAGAGACAGAGAGAGAGAGAGAGAGACAGAGAGAGAGAGAGACAGAGAGAGAGAGAGAGAGAGAGAGAGAGAGAGATGCAGGTAATGACAGTAGCTTACAACAACATTATTGAAAGTAATAATATTATAGTTATAGTTCTGGCTACTGTGGTACAATATGTTGAAAGTATGTATTAATATCTGGCAGTATACATGTGTGACAATAGTCATATGTGTATAATAACAGTAGAAGTATGACTAATGACTAATGATGGCAGCAGCAGCAGGAGGCATCTGGCAGGACCACGGCAGCAGCACAACCACACACGTCACACTGTCCAGGCACCGCTGTGATATGAGTTAATCTGAGAGACAGTGGAGCACAAAGGCTCCGGAGAAGAAGCCGAGTTAGTGACATCCAGAATGGCCGAGTTAGCAAGATGCAGTAATAGAATACGAGAGAGAGAGAGAGAGAGAGAGAGAGATTTTTGATTTTTAAAACAACTTTATTAGTCTCTTTTCTTTCACTGTACCAGCAAAAGACTAATAAATTACTTCACAAGCACACAATAAATAAAATAAGTTACACGAGCACATCTCCATACATCAATTCACCATCTGCTACAGATCAGAGAACCCTCTGAAAACCCCAGACCTGCTGGAACGAGTCCAGATCATCTGCTGCTTTGTAAAAACAGAAATCCACCATTATTCTGGCCTTGATCATTTTTTTACACAGAAAAACAACATCAAGGTTCAGGTTCTCCTCCACCTTCCTCCTCCGGCTCACATACACCGCCATCTTGGCCTGTCCTAAAACAAAGTTTAAAACATGGCTTTTGTATTTGTGTTGGCGAGTGTATTTAAAACCACAAATAAAAACCTGCTTGTTAAAAACCTCTCCACATGTGGTAAAAACAGTTTGTAAAAACAGAAACAGCGTTAAAAGACGGTGACATTCATAAAAACAATGAAGGACAGTCTTTCTTTGGTCGCAGAAAGGACATTTGTCTTCCACAGATGTATTGATGATGGACACAAAGAAGTTTACAGCAACGATCCCGTGGAGGATCCTCCACTGGAGGTCCGCGTGTTTTTTACACAGTGGAGGTTTGTAAAGAGACCTCCATGACGGTCTATTTTCTGGGTCCAGACCCAGATAACTCCTCCATGGAGTGTCAGTCCGCCCGTTCAGTCTGTTTTTATTTAATGTTTTTACCATCAGCCTGTAGAGGGTTTTCCCTGAGGCCCCCTCCAGGGAGGCAGAAGGTGCAGGTTCCAAAAGAGGTCCAGAACAGTCTTTGTAGTCCGGTGCCAGGAAAATGGTAGGATAAGAGTCCTCACAATGTGGAGAAATAGTTCCATTTTTAAAACCATTTAAAAGCAGGCACTCATGTCCTGTTAGTTTTTGCCTCCAATGGTCCAGTAGCTGTTTCGTTACCCTTGTGGACCTCAGTCCCAGCCGAGCAGCCAGTCCAGCAGGGTCCTCCAGCTGAGGTCCAGCCAGCTGCACCACTTGTCCCAGCGTGGAGACTCCTGCCGTCAGCAGCAGTCTGGACAGCGTGGCCCCTCCCCAGCTGGGATTGTCCAGGACAGTTCCCCACAGGACGGGTTCCTTCAGGAGCCAGAACAGGGAGTCCGCCTGCTTCAGTCTCCATCTCCTCAGCAGGTTCCACACACTAAAAACACTCTTATAAAAACAGGGCAGAGATGATGTGCTCACAGTACTAGTGTTCATTAAAAACAGGTTAAAATCCAGCCCCAGGTTGTTAAAATGTTTCAGGATGCACTGGGCTAGAGGTCTCCACAGAGTGTCCTTTGGTCCAGTCAACAGTCTCTGTAGGAACTGGAGACAGAAGGCAGCACCTCTGCTGGCCAGATGGACCAGGCCCTGCCCCCCCTCCTCCTTAGGAAGGAAAAGGATACTCTGTGGAACCCAGTGCATCCTGTCCCAAAAGAAATCTGTTAAAACCCTCTGTACCTGAGATAGGAGAGAGACTGGAGGATCAACACAGGCCAGCCGGTGCCACAGGGCCGATGAGACCAGGTTGTTGATTATCAGGGTTCGGCCTCTGAAGGACATTTTAGGAAGGAGCCACTTCCACTTTTCGATCCGACCTTTGACCTTTTCTAGGACATTGTCCCAGTTTTTCCTGGTCCAGGTCTCATCACCCAGGAACACTCCGAGGTACTTTAGGCCACCCTTCCTCCAGATTAGACCACCCGGGAGCCTGAGCCGATCCCCCAGCCTCTCCCCCACCATCACAGCCTCACTCTTCCCCCAGTTCACCTTTGCAGAGGAGATAAAACCAAAATTTGTGACTGTATCTGTTAAAATGTCAATGTCTCTCTGTGTGTTAGTTAAAACAATGAGGTCATCAGCGTACACAGATAATTTAATAGAAACGTCACAATGAGGGAAGCGAACACCATGGAGGTTGTTCCTTAGTTTGTTCAGCAGAGGCTCGATGGCTACAGAGTAGAGCATCCCAGAGAGAGAGCAACCCTGCCTTACCCCCCTCTGAATGCTAAAAGGAGCACTCAGACCTCCGTTTATTTTCAGCACACTCGCAATGTCACTATAGAGAACCCGTATCTTGGCTATAAAGCCCGGGTTGAACCCAAAGGCAGCCAGAGTCTGCCATAAGTACTGGTGTTCAACCCGGTCAAAAGCCTTTTCCTGGTCTATGGAAATAAGACCAGTGTCTACAGCCAATGAGCTGGAGAGTTCCAAAACATCACGAATTAAAGTGACATTGTCACTTATGAGCCTGCTGGGCACACAGTAAGTCTGGTTGGGGTGGATGATGGACACCATCACCTCCCTCATTCTCAGGGCCAGAGCTTTGGACAGGATTTTATAATCCGTGCACAGCAGAGACACCGGCCTCCAGTTTTTCAGGTCTTGTAGGTCTCCCTTTTTAGGCAGCAGAGTTATCACGGCCCTCCTGCAGCTCAGAGGCAGTTTTTTGTTTTTCAAACTGTTTGTCAGTACCTCGAGCAGGTCTGGCCCTATGTCGGTCCAGAAGGACTTGTAAAAATCAACATGGAGGCCGTCTATCCCCGGAGCTCTGCCGCTCTGCAGGCTCATCAGGGCCGAGGTCAGCTCCTGAAGAGTCAGGTCTGCCTCTAGTTTGTGGTTTTTCTCGGTGCTTACCTTAGGGAGACCACTGAGGAAGCTGCTGTGCACATCTGGATTTGGTGTCCATTCACTCTTAAACAGGTCTTTGTAGAAACCGGCAGCACACTTACTGATCTCAGATGAGTCTGAGATCTCAGAGCCGCTGTCTGTACGTAAAGAGTGAGTGATTTTCTGTTGTCCATTTTTCTGCTCCAACCCAAAGAAAAACTGAGAGGGAGCATCCATCGCTGAGATGTTCAGGAACCGAGACCTGACCAGAGCTCCCTGTGCTGTAACACCCAGCAGGTTGGCTATAGACGCCTTTTTGGATTTGAGGGAGTCTAAAAGCCCTCGATCTCCTGTAGACTCTGCTAAAGATTGCAGCTCTACTACCTCGGTCTCCAGGTCTCTCATAGACCGGGTTATGTCTCTAGTGACATTACGAGTGTGCTGTTGGCAAAGCTGCTTAATTTGGGCTTTGCCAAAATCCCACCACTGCTGAATACAGCTGAAGGCAGGTTTGCTCTCCCTGTAGGATGCCCAAAAATACTTAAAAGCAGTTTTAAAACCTGGTCATTTAAAAGGCTGGTGTTAAAATGCCAATAGGCGCTTTTAAAATGTACATTTCTGATAAAAACAGAGCAGGAGAGGAGACAGTGATCAGTAAAAACAACAGGCTGAATGTGACATCTTTTAAAAATGTTCACATGGTGATTAAAACAATAAAAACGGTCCATTCTGGCCAGAGATAAAACATTTGCTCGTGAGTGACTCCAGGTGTACTGCCTATAGTCTCTGTTAAAAACCCTCCAGACATCAGACAGCTCATGTGTCTCAATGAGCTGCCTGATTCTGTGGGACGAGGCAGGATGAGGCTCAGGATGATTCCTGTCCAGGTTGTGATCAACTGTACAGTTAAAATCACCCCCCAAAAACATAAAATCATCACTATTAAGAGTTCTGAAAGTATCAGATAAAATGTTTAAAAATGCCATCCTCTCCACACCATTGGTGGGAGCATAGACATTTAAAAACACCATCTTCAACCTTTCAAACTGAGCTTTTACTTTTAATAAAACACCTGGAATGACTTCCTCCACCTCATAAGAAACGGGTTAAAACCTTCTGGAGAATAAAATCCCCACCCCCCCATTGCAGCTGGATTTGTGGCTTAAAATGACCCCCCCATTAAAAGCCCTCCTCCAGTCACTCTCATTGTCAGCAGTACTGTGGGTCTCCTGTGAAAACATCACATCTACTCTCCTCAGCTCCATTAATTTAAAAATAGCCGCTCTCTTAAAATCAGCCCTAGCTCCATTTACATTAAAGTGCTGATTTTAAAATCACACATGGATAAAAGAGAGACAACAATTAAAAGACCAATCCGTAAAAAAGAGCAGCACCAGATGCTTTTAACAGTCATCTTCATCAGTTATGATTTGTGCTTTCACTCTTAAAACCATTTTCTTTAACCTGTAAACCTCCTGTTCTGTGAGCACATCATCACCTCCTCTACCAGACTTCCTGGTCAGAGGTTTGGCTGACTGGATGAAGAGTCTGAGGTCAGAGAAGTGGTCTCTGACCTCAGGCAGCCTGGCCCCTTTAGTTCTCTCCAGGAACGTTTTAATATCAGCAGGAGAGTAAAATGACTGAGAGTCCTGAGACTGGGAGGAGTCACCCTCTGCTGACGCTTTGGTCATCCTCCTGGTTTTTATACTATTTTGCACACATTCAGGGTTCTTTCTTTTCTGCCACATTTTTAACATTTCCTCATCAGACATATCTTCATCGTCAATGATGTCATCATACGTAGATGAGTTCACATTCATTGGTTCACTGTTAAGAACAGATACACTTTCTTAAGCTGTCTCTGGCTGATTCTTATCGCTGTTTCCCAGGACACCTCTGTCCTGTCCCCCACCACTGGAAACCGCGGGGGGGTCGCTACTCGCGGACGAGGCCGCAAGGACCGAAGGTACCGGAGTACTCGGGACCGGGACAACCAGGTCCGGATCCCGCGCCCGCCCCCCCGCCACCGGAGGGACCGGAGCCGAAACCGGCGCCGGAGTCTCCGGGACTGGGACCAGGGGTGCCGCGGCGGCCGCTGCCGGAACTCCGCCATCAGCAGCGGGAGCTGCAGCAGCAGCAGCCCACTGCTCTCCACCTTTCTCCGGGCAAGAGTGGATCAAGTGTCTCTCTGCCCCACATCCAAAACATTTCATGGTCTCTGATGACGCAAACACCATATAATTAAAGCCCTCGACTTTAAAGTTAAAGGACAGGTTCAAATCACTGTTATTGTCTCTCAGGATCATGTATACCTGCCTCCTGTGACACACTACATGTTTTAACTTAGGTCATTTACACCCTAAAGAAACCATCTTTATCGCTGACACTAGTTGACCATATTGGGACAGCTCTTTAGCCAACACCTCATTCTTGATGAACGGAGGAGCATTCGATATGACCACTTTGGTAGCCGGGCTGACGAGGGGGAGAACAGGAGTAAACGTGTCTTGAATTACTACACCTTTCTCCACCACCTCGCCAACCTTAGCCGTGCTGTCAAGGAACATGACGATAGCTCCGTTCATCCGGGAGGCCGACCTTACGCTGCTGTACCCGACCACATCTCCCACCGCCAGCCCCGATTCTTCCATGGAGCACCGCACCGCCGGCACGAGCTTGATAGCATGACAGCGGGTCAGCTTCTCAAACTCGGCCGGAGGTGTCTCCACCACGGGCGAGGTGCCACAAACGCGCACGCTGCCCACACACACACAAACACCCCTCCACCAACACCTCCACCACCCCTATATTACACACCACTATGTATATGCACACCTATAATACATACACCCAGAGAGAAAAGTTAGAAAAAGTTGTTAAACACCACAAAAATACTGAACAAACAATTCACCACGTTCTCAGCTCCACACTCAGTCCGCCATTCTCACAGAGAGAGAGAGAGAGAGAGAGAGAGAGAGAGAGAGAGAGAGAGAGAGGGAGAGAGAGGGAGCCCGGTGTATTATAGGGGGGTCCTCCGGCAGACTAGGCCTAAGTCAGCCTAACTAGGGGCTGGTACAGGGCAAGCCTGAGCCAGCCCTAACTATAAGCTTTATCAAAGAGGAAAGTCTTAAGTCTAGTCTTAAATGTGGAGACGGTGTCTGCCTCCCGGACCGTAACAGGAAGATGATTCCACAGGAGAGGAGCCTGATAGCTGAAGGCTCTGGCTCCTGATCTACTTTTGGAGACTTTAGGGACCACGAGTAACCCTGCGTTCTCAGAGCGCAGTGTTCTGGTGGGATAATATGGCACTATGAGCTCTCTAAGATATGACGGAGCTTGACCATTTAGAGCTTTATAAGTTAACAGTAGGATTTTAAATTCAATTCTGGATTTTACAGGGAGCCAGTGCAGAGAAGCTAAAACAGGAGAAATATGATCTCGTTTCTTAGTTCCTGTTAGTACACGTGCTGCTGCATTCTGAATTAGCTGGAGAGTTTTTAAGGACTTACTAGAGCTACCTGATAATAGAGAGTTACAGTAATCCAGCCTTGAGGTAACAAAAGCGTGGACCAATTTTTCTGCATCTTTTCGGGTCAGGATAGGCCTAATTTTCGCAATATTACACAGATGAAAAAATGCAGTCCGTGAGGTTTGTTTTAAATGAGAATTAAAAGACAAATCTTGATCAAATATTACTCCGAGGTTTCTTACGGTAGTGCTAGAGGCCAGAGCAATGCCATCTAGAGAAACTATGTCATCAGATAAAGAGTCTCTGAGTTGTTTGGGGCCAAGAACAATAACTTCAGTTTTGTCTGAATTTAACATCAGGAAATTGGTGCTCATCCAAGTTTTTATGTCTTTAAGGCAGTTATGAAGTTTAGTTAATTGATTACTTTCTTCTGGCTTCATCGATAAATACAACTGAGTATCATCCGCATAACAATGGAAATTTATAGAGTGATTTCTAATGATGTTACCTAAAGGAAGCATATATAGAGTAAATAGGATTGGTCTGAGCACAGAACCTTGCAGAACTCCAAAACAAACTTTGGTACGTAAGGATGATTCATTATGAACGTCAACAAACTGAAATCGATCAGATAAATAAGATTTAAACCAGCTTAGTGCTGAACCTTTTAGGCCAATTAAGTGATCCAGTCTCTGCAGTAGAATTTGATGGTCAATTGTGTCAAACGCCGCACTAAGATCTAATAAAACAAGTACAGAGACGAGTCCTTTGTCTGAAGCAATCAGAAGGTCATTTGTAATTTTAACCAGTGCTGTCTCAGTGCTATGATGCACTCTAAATCCTGACTGAAATTCCTCAAATAAATTATTATCATGGAGAAAATCACACAGCTGGTCTGCGACTACTTTCTCAAGGATCTTTGACATAAAGGGAAGATTAGATATTGGTCTATAGTTGGCTAACACCTCTGGATCCAGGGTGGGCTTTTTTAGTAGAGGTTTAATTACAGCTACCTTAAAAGACTGTGGTACATAGCCTGTTAATAAGGATATATTGATCATATCTAATATATGAGTGTTAACTAAAGGAAAGACCTCCTTAAGTAGCCTAGTTGGGATGGGGTCTAAGAGACACGTTGATGATTTAGATGAAGAAATCACTGCTGTCAATTCTTGAAGCCTGGCTACAGTGCTGAAAAGAAACCTGGGGTTGTTCTTGTTTTCTTCTATTAATGCTGAGTAATAGTTTGCTCTGGCATTGCGGAGGCCCCTCTTATAAGTTTTGAGACTGTCTGTCCAGATTAAACGAGATTCTTCCAGTTTGGTCAATCGCCAATTCCTTTCAAATTTTCGCGATATTTGTTTTAACTTATGGGTTTGAGAGTTATACCAAGGAGCGAACTTTCTTTGCTTTGTTAACTTCTTTTTAAGAGGAGATACAGAGTCAAGTGTTGTTCGCAGCGAGCCTACGGCGCTATCGACAAAATGATCAATTTGGGAGAGGTTAAAGTCGGTACAGGAAACCTCTGTTACTGAAGGACTTGGTATTGAATTTAACGACGGAGAAATCATTTCCTTAAATTTTGCAACAGCACTATCTGATAAACATCTAGTATAGTAACTGTTGCTGAGTGGTGTGTAATCAAGTAAAAAGAAATCCAAAGTAATCAGATAATGATCCGATAGCGAGGGATTCTGTGGAAAGACTTTTAGGTTATCAATTTCAATTCCATACGTCAGAACTCGATCGAGGGTAGTTTAGGGCTGATTAACAGACTAGAGTTAAAAATGGCTGCAACTCCCCCTCCTCGGCCGCTGCCTCGAGGAATGTGGGTATTATTATGACTGGGAGGAGTGGACTCATTTAGACTAACATATTCATCTGGACACAGCCAGGTTTCAGTGAGACTGAGTAAATCAATATGATTATCTGATATTAATTCGTTTACTAACACTGCTTTAGACGATAGAGACCTGATATTTAACAGTCCGCATTTGATTCTCCTGTTTTGTCTTTCTGTCACAGAACAGGTTTTAATTTTTATGAGGTTGTTATGTACAACTCCTCTTTGTTTAATTTTAAATTTAAATAATTTAGGTGGTCGGGGGACAGACACCGTTTGTATAAAACTATGAAAACTATGGCTGGGTAACTGAACTAGAAGCTCAGAGAGGCGTATAGGACTGTGATTCTGAGTCCTGATCTCAACTCTGGGTTGTCAGGGATTTAAATTACTAATAAAGTTTGCCAGGTTTCTAGAGATGAGAGCAGCTCCATCCAAAGTGGGATGAATGCCGTCTCTCCTAATAAGACCAGGTTTTCCCCAGAAAGTTTGCCAATTATTAATGAAACCCACATTGTTTGCTGGACACCACCTGGACAGCCAGCGATTAAATGATGACATGCGGCTAAACATGTCATCACTGGTCAGATTTGGGAGGGGTCCAGAGAAAACTACGGAGTCCGCCATCGTTTTTGCATATTCACACACCGAGGCAATATTAATTTTAGTGACCTCCGATTGGCGTAACCGGGTGTCACTTCTAGAGAAGGAAATGACTTTTCAGAGTCCCACAGTCAGTGCAACTGTAACCGTCGTGTTTTCTTACAATCTCGTCACCTGCCATCCAACTGCTTTCTCCTTTCTTGTGATATTCTAGTGATATATGACTCGATGACTCGAGGTCGATCTCACAGCCTTAACAGGTTTATTGAAGATACACCTCACAACTTCACACTCTGCAACAATGAGACAGCAGCACAGAACAGTTCACCAAACCTCCTTATACTTCTCCTCAGATAGACATCATACCGAACTTTCTGTGTGTGTGTGAATTGTTTTTGAACATTCTTCTCTTGACCTCATTCTACCCATTGAAGGTTGTATAAAAGAAAACATATTTTGCCTCTAACCTGACTGTGTGTGTGTGTGTGTGTGAGCGTGTGTGTGTGTGTGTGTGTGTGTGTGTGTGTGTGTGTGTGTGTGTGTGTGTGTGTGTGACTTCCCATAAACGGCTCCAGTTCACAGGAAAACAAGATAAAGAAGTGGCACTGATGATGAATCAAGTCCGATTTCCTGTGAAACGTTTGAGTTCTTAATAACTTTGTGCAAGTTTTATGAGGTGGAGGCTTCAAATAAGCCCTCTGGGGTTTTTTGCCTCTCCCTGCACTGTATCTTATTTTTTAATTATTGTTTTGTGTTTTATTTGTGCAACAAGTTAACTAAACATGACAAAAACCCACATCATTCGCTGGACACCACCTGGACAGCCAGAGATTAAATGATGACATGCGGCCGACATCGTTTTTGCGTATTCACACACTGAGGCAATATTAATTTTAGTGACCTCCGATTGGCGTAACCGGGTGTCATTGCCGCCGACGTGAATAACAGTCTTACTGAATCTATGTTTAGCTTTAGCCAGCAGTTTTAAATTTGATTCCCTGGCCCCAGGGATACATTTGACTATGGCCGCTGGTGTTGCTTACTTCACGTTTCTCAGAATAGAGCTGCCAATAACCAGAGTTTTATCCTCAGCGGGTGTGTTGCTATGTTATGTGGCTCCGCACTGGCTACAGGGGGCAGGCTAACTACCGCAGCTACTGAATGGTTTTCCATGGTGTGGAGCCGCGCTTCTAATTCACTAAGCCTCGCCTCCAACACAGCAAATAAGCTTATTACACTTATTACAATTACCACTGTCGCTAAAGGAAGCAGAGGCATAACTGAACATTTGGCACACCGAGCAAGAAAGAGCAGAGGGAGAAGCCATCGCTAACTGTAAAGCTAATGTAGCTACCAAGGCTAGTAACGTGCAAACAACAGCTAAAGGCCAAAACACACCGGCAGCGTCATATGACGGTGGCGTCATTGACGCGAGTCAAGTGCCGCCCCCAAAACACACTAAATGCGTCGCGCTGCGGGGCGTCAACCAGATTTCTGTTGCACACTCCAGTCCGCTAGGTGGCGGTACTGGTTGCCAACCGCCGGTTAGAACAAAAGACGAGGAAGAAGATGGGGCACAAGAATAAAAACACACAACACAGGACAACCACGACAATGACGGTACGTTGCTTATTGTAGTTGTTTGTAAATAGAAAATAATGGGGGCAGCTGTTTTGACACACGTCGTACGCCGCCGGTGTGTTTTGGCCTGAAGAGATTAGCAGGGAAGTCGCAAAAAGGAGGAGAGCTATAGGTGCTTAAACAGAACTAGTGTGGGTTAGACTAGAAGTAGATGTTAAAGCAACTGAAGTGAGAAAGCAGGCTAATAGAATTCACCAGAGCAGTACAGAGACACTGTCACAGAAACACCAGAAATGACACAACTCGCTTACCGCAATATGTCAGCACGTCAGTGTTTGAGGGAGTGAAATGCAGCCCGCATTGAATTCTCCTGTTTTGTCTTTCTGTCACAGGAGAGGTTTTAATTTTTATGAGGTTGTTATGCACAACTCCTCTTTGTTTAATTTTAGATTTAAATAATTTAGGTGGTCGGGGGACAGACACCGTTTGTATGAAACTATGAAAACTATGGCTGGGTAACTGAACTAGAAGCTCAGAGAGGCGTATAGGACTGTGACTCTGAGTCCTGGTCTCAACTCTGGGTTGTCAGGGATTTAAATTACTAATAAAGTTTCCAGGTTCCTAGAGATGAGAGCAGCTCCATCCAAAGTGGGGTGAATGCCGTCTCTCCTAATAAGACCAGGTTTTCCCCAGAAAGTTTGCCAATTATTAACAAAACCCACATCGTTTGCTGGACACCACCTGGACAGCCAGCGATTAAATGATGACATGCGGCTAAACATGTCATCAGAGGTCAGATTTGGGAGGGGTCCAGAGAAAACTATGGAGTCCGACATCGTTTTAGCATATTCACACACCGAGGCAATATTAATTTTAGTGACCTCCGACTGGCGTAATTGGGTGTCACTTCTAGAGAAGGAAATGACTTTTTCACAGTCAGTGCAACTGTAACCATCGTGTTTTCTCACAGTCTATGTGTGTGTGTGTGTGTGTGTGTGTGTGTGTGTGTGACTTCCCATAAACGGCTCCAGTTCACTGGAAAACAAGATAAAGAAGTGGCACTGATGATGAATCAGGTCCAACTTCCTGTGTAATGTTTGAATTAATAACTTTGTCACTGATAAAGATCAGATTGACTTTATTAAGGCCACACCAGGGAAATTCACACGTTCCAGCAGCTCAAGATACAAAAACAAATAATACTAATGCTCCCAGCACCAAGGTGTCGGAATTCATGGAACACCGTTTCCCTGCTGTTCCTCCTTTGGAAGTTGACCTGATGATGATTTTTTCAGGTCGCCCATTAAACACATATACCTGCTGAACATCAGCATATCAGCATTGTCATTGTGAGCATGTTAGCATGTTAGCTCAAAGTGCTACTGTGCTTCAATAAGCTGCAGATTGGTGTTGTGTCGATGAAGGTGTAAGGTTGACAAAATGTTTACATGAGTACGAACATTTTGTCTGAGACTGTCTGTGGTGTTGCGTTGTCTTCTCTTTTGATGGATCTAAGCAGTGTCGGGGGAACTACGTTTAAATGGTAGTTTACCACACTGGCTTCTTCACTATGAGAAGTAGTTAAATTATCTCAACTGCCTCCAACAAGTGTTTAGCTTGTCAGAGTACAAGTATTTTAAAGAAAGTAGTTTAACTACATACAAACTACACAGGAAATGCTTTCAGTCTGAGTCTGGGATCTCATATTGTTACACAGCAGCTCCTTTTTAAACAGGAGTTGTGCAAATTTGCAGGAAAGCCCAATCAGTGTTTTTTCAGCATTGGCAGTATAAAAACAAAATCGGGGAGTGCAGCAAAATGCCGCCTACCTACTTTTGTTTATACAGAATGTGCCTTTTTCGGGGCAATGGGGGGCATGAGCAAGTAACAAAACGTGTAGCTCAGCGTGTGACGTAAACAGTGACTGGTCAGTCCTTCGGCAATTCTCTCGTAAGTCAGCCCGTTCTTCACCGTCCCTGTCATCTGACGGTTAATGGCCTCTTCATTTGCGAGGACAAGGAGGGCGCGCAATTCAATTCAATTTTATTTATAAAGCCCAATATCACAAATCACAATTTGCCTCACAGGGCTTTACAGCATACGACATCCCTCTGTCCTTATGACCCTCACAGCAGATCAGGAAAAACTCCCCAAAAAACCCTTTAACGGGGAAAAAACGGTAGAAACCTCAGGAAGAGCAACTGAGGAGGGATCCCTCTTCCAGGACGGACAGACGTGCAATAGATGTCGTACAGAACAGATCAGCATAATAAATTAACAGTAATCCATATGACACAATGAGACAGAGAGAGAGAGAGAGAGAGAGATGCAGGTAATGACAGTAGCTTACAACAACATTAATGAAAGTAATAATATTATAGTTATAGTTCTGGCTACTGTGGTACAATATGTTGAAAGTATGTATTAATATCTGGCAGTATACATGTGTGACAATAGTCATATGTGTATAATAACAGTAGAAGTATGACTAATGACTAATGATGGCAGCAGCAGCAGGAGGCATCTGGCAGGACCACGGCAGCAGCACAACCACACACGTCACGCTGTCCAGGCACCGCTGTGATATGAGTTAATCTGAGAGACAGTGGAGCACAAAGGCTCCGGAGAAGAAGCCGAGTTAGTGACATCCAGAATGGCCGAGTTAGCAAGATGCAGTAATAGGATGAGAGAGAGAGAGAGAGAGAGAGAGAGACAGAGAGAGACAGAGAGAGAGATGCAGGTAATAACAGTAGGTTACAACAACATTATTGAAAGTAATAATATTATAGTTATAGTTCTGGCTACTGTGGTACAATATGTTGAAAGTATGTATTAATATCTGGCAGTATACATGTGTGACAATAGTCATACGTGTATAATAACAGTAGAAGTATGACTAATGACTAATGATGGCAGCAGCAGCAGGAGGCATCTGGCAGGACCACGGCAGCAGCACAACCACACACGTCACGCTGTCCAGGCACCGCTGTGATATGAGTTAATCTGAGAGACAGTGGAGCACAAAGGCTCCGGAGAAGAAGCCGAGTTAGTGACATCCAGAATGGCCGAGTTAGCAAGATGCAGTAATAGGATGAGAGTGAGAGAGAGAGAGAGAGAGAGAGAGAGAGAGAGAGAGAGAGAGAGAGAAGGAGCCCGGTGTATTATAGGGGGGTCCTCCGGCAGACTAGGCCTAAGTCAGCCTAACTAGGGGCTGGTACAGGGCAAGCCTGAGCCAGCTCTAACTATAAGCTTTATCAAAGAGGAAAGTCTTAAGTCTAATAATAATAATAATAATAGATTTTATTTATAACGCACTTTACATTTGAATACAAATCTCAAAGTGCACAGTACAAAGGCAAATAAAAGTAACAATGACAGTAAAATCGAGCAACAGAACAAAACAATAAAAACAGTCAGCAGATAAAATCAGATAAGATTAGTCAGGATAGGCTTTCTGAAAAAGGAAGGTTTTGAGTCCTTTTTTAAAAGCATCCACCAACTGTGGAGCCCTGAGGTGGTTGGGGAGGGCGTTCCACAGACGGGGAGCAGCAGCCTCGAAGGCCCTGTCGCCCATGGTCTTGAGCCGAGTCCTGGGCGGGCGCAGACGGTGCAGTTGGCCTGACCGGGTTCTGGCTGAGGTAAGTGGGTTGAGGAGTTCTGTGAGGTAGGTGGGGGTGCAGACAGTGATGGGTGTGAAGGAGGATTTTGAATTCGATGCGGAGGTGAACGGGGAGCCAGTGCAGAGTGTGAAGGATGGGGGTGAGGGGGGGAGGTCTAGTCTTAAATGTGGAGACGGTGTCTGCCTCCCGGACCGTAACAGGAAGATGATTCCACAGGAGAGGAGCCTGATAGCTGAAGGCTCTGGCTCCTGATCTACTTTTGGAGACTTTAGGGACCACGAGTAACCCTGCGTTCTCAGAGCGCAGTGTTCTGGTGGGATAATATGGCACTATGAGCTCTCTAAGATATGATGGAGCTTGACCATTTAGAGCTTTATAAGTTAACAGTAGGATTTTAAATTCAATTCTGGATTTTACAGGGAGCCAGTGCAGAGAAGCTAAAACAGGAGAAATATGATCTCGTTTCTTAGTTCCTGTTAGTACACGTGCTGCTGCATTCTGAATTAGCTGGAGAGTTTTTAAGGACTTACTAGAGCTACCTGATAATAGAGAGTTACAGTAATCCAGCCTTGAGGTAACAAAAGCATGGACCAATTTTTCTGCATCTTTTCGGGTCACGATAGGCCTAATTTTAAATCCGTTGCTCCGAAGGGCTAGTTTCATATCCACTACCCCTACACGCAAAAAGGAATTGGGGACCCCTCGCGGGAACGCGCAAATGTAGGGGTAGGGCTAAGGGGGGGTATTTGGACGGGTCCAAAGTTTTACATATGTGGAATTGGCCCTAATTTTTCTAACATAATAGAGTCCGTTTATAATGACACATCTAGCTCAGTAGCACTCCCTCAGGGCACCGCCCCTCATTTCACCATGAGGTGTTAAACAAGGATGCAACTTCTTCCCATTCTTCTTTATTTTGGCAGCAGAAATGCAAGCAATTCATATTAAAAAATCTGATGTTGCCAAACTGAATGTTTTTGATAAACAGATAGTTATAAGCCAGCTGGCTTCATAAAAAAAATAGAACAAATCCCCAAAGTCTTTGAATTAATTGATGTGTTTTCTAAAGCATCAGGTTGAACACTTAATCACAATAAATAAAATATCTTGGAATTCATAACCAAAGATGCAAAAACCAGTGAAACCTTAAATTTACAAGACAAAATTTGAATGTAAATCTAAGCTCAAGATGTGGTTCCAAAGGGACCTGACAGTCTTTGGTAAATGGACCTGCATTTGTATAGCACCTTTCTAGTCATCCAACCACTCAAAGTGCTTTTTACACTATGAGTCACATTCACCCATTCACACACATTCATACACTGGTGGCAAAGGCTACCATACAACGTGCCAGGTGGTTTTTAACACAGTAACACACTGATGGAATTTGGGGTTCAGTATCTTGCGCAAGGTCACTTCAGCAGGCAGACTGGAGGAGCCGGGGATTGAACTGATGATCTTTCAATTGGTGGATGAGCCGCTCCACCTCTGAGCCACAGCCGCCCCAGCCAGGACTGGCTATCTTTGGAAGAACATACTTAAGACAAAACTCTATACCAAGCATTTCTTTGAACAAACCTCTGGGGAGACAACACCAAATACAGTTTTTGTTCAGCAGGAAAGATTTTAGCCACTTTAATTTTAACACAGCATTTAAATATGATTTTCAGGTTGAAACACTTCCAACCAAACAGATGTTGTTATGTTGGAAACTCATGTACACACACGATTTTACTCCTCATCAAACCCCAATCTGGAACAACAGATATGTGCAATGGCTACTTACAGCACTGGATGGATGAAAGTATCTGGTCAGTGACCCGTCTAATCAATGACCAGGGATGTTGGCGATCTTATGAGAACTTTAGCTCGAAACACAACACAACTTGAACACGTGATCAATTTGATGAACTTATCAGAGCGATCCCTGAGTCAGTCAGAATGTTAGCCCAAAACATAGAAACACACTCAGGTGTGATAAATCCACCTGCACTCCATTTTAATGGTCTTGATTTTCCGGCTGAGGAAAATTCAAATAAAGTCATATGTAATCACCTGAAGAATAGAAACTCCATTATCCAGCTCTCTTCTTAAATCAGACATTATCAAATATATAATATGTCGTAACTTATATATTTAAGCCCCGAGACAAATGAAGTTTATTCCATAATTATGAATAATGTCTATCCATCCAGTGAGCTGCTGAGAATGAGATTAGGTATTGATCATAAGAACTGTGTCTTCTGTCAAACTGAAACTACTGATCATCTGTTGTTCCACTGCACACACTCTGCAGGACTGGCTGTCAACCTAAACCCACCTCACTAACTCTCACAAGAGAAAATGTTGTGTTAAAGGACACCATGGGCCAGATCTACTAAGATCCCAATTAGCCTGTACTAATTTGCCTGCGCAATCTAGAATTTTTCGGGTTAGGGGGCTGAACCACGGTTTGCATGTGATTTACTAAGAGTGACTGCGTAAATGACAAGAGGTGCAAACGTGTTGGAGACACCCTATTTAAATGAGGGTTTTGCGTGTTTTATGGTTTGCAGCACGGCGAGTTTGGAGAGAAAGCGCAAAGTGAAATTTGACCCTATGGAATTAGAGGTGTTGGTAGATGAGGCCAATAAACACTGAAATGAGCTACAGCAAAGAAACCTGACTGTCTCACAAACGCTATATCACTAGGACCGCCAGGATCACAGTGCCCCTCCAAGCGCCACGACCGTCATATGTAACTTCATTGTTTATGCTTCCCGTGTGCTCAGAAGCACACAAAATGCATTTTTGAGTCATTTACAAGAAGCTATGATAAAATAAAATATTACAGACTATAGAATAGGACTGACAACCTCTCCAATGTCTCGTGACAATTAATTAACACTATTTGTCGGCTTTTTATAATTTTGCTGCTGCGCTGTGTCTCCAGTTGAAAGTGGTGATTTGCTAAATACATTCTACAATAATAAATTAGATTAACTTTTGGTTTATAATATTGTTGGCTATATTACGCATTTTAATAAAAGAATAAAAGAAATAAACACCGAAATAATTAGTGGAAACTATTTTTTTTTTATTGATACTCCTCCTCTCTGACATACTAACACACACACACACACACATTGAAAACGCAATTGAATGAATGAATGAATGAACACTGGAAGCAGTTCAGCCGCAGTCCTGCCGGCTGGTGCGGTCACTGTTGAGATTACATTTGTTTTTTATTATTAACAGAATGTTTTTTTATTGACTGTATGAATGGTTTCGTTTTCAAATAAATATTTGGAAATTAAAATGTATGCTTTGGTGTACTTTTACAGAGTTTTGCAATATGTATAGCCACCTGTTTGTATCAAAATGTATAATTTTCAGCAGTGGTGTGTGTAACTGCGGCCGCGGTCTGAGTTATAAATGCTCAGTTTAGTGTGTTTCATCTTTGTAACTTAAAGGCTTCAGAAAACATTCACGCACATTTTGAGGAAAAGACATCGGAAGAGAAGCTTGTAGGTTTTATCTAAACAGAATTATTTGCATTATAAAAACCCAAACAGTGTGTCAGACCGTCGTGGCGGTTCCAGTGTTAATGATTGTTTCCTCATTCATACCAAAAATGTTCACACGAGGGTGAAAAATGCATTCTCTGCGTCTTCTTTCATCGTTTTGATGTCTTCTTGCAACAATAACCGCAGTGGTGGACTAAGAGTCTCATCCTACTCTCTAATGTGCTATGTGTGAGCTCAGTCCTGCGTGTTCTTTAATGAAGCAATAGGAGAAGATATTCGGTCTCAGTTAATGTAGTTTATTAAGCAGTAAAGGAATAAAATTACAGAGCTCTGGGTCTCAACTTCACGTCCCTGACGAACAACAAAGGTGTGTCAGTTCACGAAGTCTGACCTCCTGTCCTTCCCTGACCCAGTATATTTGAGCGTAACAGAGTGTCATTGTGCACGCAAGGCGTTGTCCTCTTCTCATTGGCAGTTCCACTTCCTCCTTCACCACACCACGCCCCTGCCTCCTGTTAATCTGACTCCTTCCCGCTGGCGGTGGGGGCGTGGTTCCTGTTTTGAAAGACAAGAGAACAACACAACTCCCTACACGTGCTGTACCTTACTATCTGTATATCACTTTCTATTCTTTTTACCATATATGAAACTAATTATCTAAGCATTGCGGTATGTGCTCCTCAGACTTCATGTCTCTTCCTCTCCTGTACTTCTCCACTTCTGCAAAGCAAACACATTCAGATCAGCTGAAATCATCTCAGTATTCTCATTGTTCACACATCTAAAACTTATATAGTGAAACACAACTTATAGTAAAACACATAAAATGATTCTATTCCCAACAGCAGCCATGTGTGCGCAATTACACATACAAACCGTTTGCACCTCCCTTTGACACGTGTTAAATATATACACAGTTTCTATGAACAAAACTGCTTTCAGGTTTGATAAATCACTTTCCGTGTGCTAAATTAATATATTTACATGTTTTCCTCCCAGTACACACAATTGCGTGTAAACGCCCCATATTGCTGCAAACGTACTAACTGAAAGCAGACGCGCTATTTTGCACCTTTGAAAGACGCAACCCTTAGTGCGCACTTTTAGCACATCAGTTTGTACATTTTTTTGCGCGTGCAATGAGTCTGAACACGTTTTTATACTTGCAAACCTTTAGTAGATCCGGCTCTAAGTGTGATCTGACTGAACAACCTGATACTGGTGCACACACACATCCAAATGGAGGAAGACAAAGGCCCTTTTTCTGTTTTTAAAAAGACTCTTATGGACGATCAGCTCAGTGCTTTGACACTAATGGGAATAAACATGCAAAGTCTCCTCACAGCATATGAAAGATGAAAATATCCGAGGACCCCGAGAGAAAGAGTGCAGAACTATGAATTTGCTTTATTTGTTTTCACTGTCTTTATGTTAAATGTTAAATGTGCATTGTAGGTTGAGACGTGTTCGTTGTGGTTTGTGTGTTGATGTTTTGTGAATGATTCATTTTCAATAAACAATCAATCAAATAAACAGAGGAGCTCCTGCAGCTCCCTCCTCTCTGGCTCTCTGATGTCACAGTGTGGAGCCTCAACACGCCAAGAGGAGGAGCACAAGGCTGCTCAGCTTACAGTGTGCTTAAAGGTTATTATGGGATGTATGCCCAGTGGAACGAAAAAGTGTCAGGAGCTTCTTTCTGATTGGTTGAGAGACGTTATCACACACTGAGACTGATGTTCACTGTTTCACTTCCTGTTCTTTGCCTTTAAAAATGCCTCTCAGCACCTCCTCTCTCCACTGCTCCTCGTCAGACGATCAGAACACATCAGCTGAAGAGAACCCTCTCTCACTTCACACTGTAAGTGACAATAATTATCATATGCTCAGTGTTAATTTTGGCAGCTATGGTCAATTTAGTTTTAGTCATTACATGAATTACATGAGGTCTGTATTAAGTATCATCACACATGTATTTGCTCAATTTCTTACTCTTACTGAACTAATAATTTATTCTTTGTAAATCACAACTAGTTGGTCATGGTATTAAGTTATTGGGTCTAATCCCGAGGCTACGCCGAGTGCGGACACGTAATTCAATTGTTTATAGTAGAGTGTTATTCTGGCAGCAAATGCTCCGCGTCAGCAAGGCTGAAATCATGCACCCGGTGTAGCCTCTGGGTTAGTAGAGAGCTTCTACATTCCTTAGAGAAAAGACAATGTATTACGAGGCAGTTCTGATCTAGATATCAGTAACTTCAGATCAAGACCCACTAACTGATTATTAAGGATTTACCAAGAAATAGTAAATAAATTTGGTAACACTTTATATTAAGGTACTGTAATAAGCGCTAATTAGTGCTTAATAAGCAGTTAATTAACAGTTAATAAGCATTTATAAGATGCTTATTAACATTAATAAGACTAGGCTAAGTGTTTATTACAGCATAACTGGAGCATTATAAGCATTTAATAGAAACTTTGGTAACAGTTTATAAACCGATACTAAATATTAATAAGATTTCTATTGACATTATTTATAATTTTTAAGGGTTAATTATAGAATAATAACCACATTTATTACTGGTTTATAAAACACTATAAGACCCTATAACATAAAATTAATAAGGTGTTTATTAACATTAATGAGACTAAATTAATATAAATGCCATATTACGGTTAATAAATGCTTAATTATGCACTTATTAATAGTAAATAATGATCTTTTGCAGCTACCGGATCTAATATAGGAACAGTGTCGTTATAAACTTATAACGTTAATAAACTATTAATATGCACTTATTAACATCTCATAATAAAGGGGTGTGACATGCTGACGTATTGCGGTAAGCGAGTTGTGTGTAAGCGTCTCTGTGTTGTTCTAGTGAATCCTACTAGCCTGCTTTCTGCTTTCTCACTTCAGCTGCTTTAACGTCTAATTCAAGACTTAACCCACATTAGTTCTGTTTAAGCACTTATAGCTCTCCTCCTTTTTACGACTCTATTGCTAATCTCTTAGCTGTTGTTAGCTACATTAGCTTAGCGATTGCTTCTCCTTCTGCTCTTTCTTGCTTGGTATGCCAAATGTTTAGCTATGCCTCTGCCTCCTTTAGTAACAGTGGACATTTCATTGCTACTCTGTTGCTAGGGCAACAACTTTGGTCCCTGTTTACTTCCTGTCAGCTTCTGCATTAACATACATTCAAACAGGAAATACAAAGAGACCCATTTAGAATGTTTATGTTGTCCAGTTTGAAACGGTCTATACTCAGCTTACCTGTAGAAAATGTAGAAACATGACTGGCTGCTAGTTCAAGCATGACCTTCGTCTCTGTAGCTAAAGTTGCTAGCCTAATTATTACTGACTGAATGAAGCGAATACACCTCTTCTGATTAACTGTAACATTACCGTCATTATCATAAACATCAAAATTTAGAACACACAGTCACATGTTATAACTTTGTAAGTTTAGTGGAAACTCTTGAAAATCTACATTTTATTTTAAAAATGTGGTGTGGAGTGCCCTCTACAGCTTGAAACCTGGTTACTACATTTGAAGGCGAATGATGTCACTAACCGTCCACGCTAAAGCCTGCCCTCCTCCCTTTACTCCTCCCCTTACTATTAAACCATTCTGTCCGCAGTTATCAAAGTGACAGCGAGTAGGTTGGATCAGAGCAGAGAGAGTAGTAGAGCAGAGAGAACAGCTAGTAATTTGTCCAATTGTATTGTTAGCATAGTGTATTTCAGGGTAGGTTTACAGTTAGTAGTGCCTTTATAGTATTTAGGTTAATTGGTCAAGGAGAGGTGCCGAGGCTCGGGAGTATATGTGCAGGGCAGTGAGGGAGGGAGGGGTGGATGGATGCGGTGGGCTACTGCGCGGTGAGCCCAGGCTCCCAGAGAGGGAGAAATAGAACCAAGTAGGATCAAATAAGTCCCTTCCCTTCTGCCCGTGTGACACAGTTAGGGGGGTTTTTCAAGCCACCATCGGCACAATGAAAGCCCTCGTCTCCTCTCTCCGCAGCGAGGGACAATCTTCGCTCTGCCCCCTTCCTCAGCCGCTCACCTAGTAATAAATGTGGTTATTGTTCTATAATTAATCCTTATAAATCATAATTTATGTAAACAGACATCTTATTAATTAATATTTAGGATAGTTTTATAAACTGTTATCAAGTTTCTATTAAGTGCTTATAATGCTCCTATATGCAATAATAACTGTGTTAATTGTGCTATAATTAACACCAATATAATCTTATTAATGGTAATAAACATCTTATAAGTGCTCATTAACTGGTTAATTGGTGCTTATTAAGCATTAATTAACACTTATTACAGCACCTTAAGGCAGCAGCCTCAGCAAAGAAGCCCAGACAGTCCTCTCCCCAGCCACTTCTGTCAGTTCTTCCATGGGAACCCCGAGGCGTTCCCAGGCCAGCCGGGCAATGTAGTCCCTCCAGTGTGTCCTGGGGCGGCCCCGAGGTCTCCTCCCGGTTGGACATGCCCGAAACACCTCCCAAGGGAGGCGTCCGGGAGGCATCCTTACCAGATGCCCGAACCACCTCAACTGGCTCCTCTCGATGTGGAGGAGCAGCGGCTCTACTCCGAGCCCCTCCTGGATGTCCGAGCTCCTCACCCTATCACTAAGGCTGAGCCCAGCCACCCTGCGGAGGAAACTCATTTCAGCCGCTTGTACTCGCGATCTCGTTCTTTCGGTCACTACCCAGAGCTCATGACCATAGGTGAGGGTTGGAACATAGATCGACTGGTAAATCAGGAGCTTCGCTGTCTGGCTAAGCTCCCTTTTCACCTTTCCACGCAATGTTGCAGAGGCGTGTCAACCAGGACAGCCCTACAACATCCAGAGCCTTGAGATATCCAGGGCGAATCTCATCCCCCCCCGGGGCTCCGCCGCCTCGGAGTTGCCTCACTACCTCAGCGATTTCTGCCCCAGAAATTGGACGACCCGCCCCTGAGACCCCCGGCTCTGCTTCCTCACTGGAATACGTGTTGGTGGGATTGAGGAGCTCCTCAAAGTATTCCTTCCACCGCCCGACAATGTCCCCAGTTGACGTCAGCAGCTCCCAGCCCCCACTGTAAACAGTATGAGCAAGTTGCCACCTTCCCCCCCTGGGGCGCCAGACGGTTTGCCAGAACCTCTTTGGAGCCCATCGATAGTCCTTCGCCATGGCCTCACCGAACTCCCCCCACGCCCGAGTTTTTGCATCTGCAACTGCCGCTGCTGCGCTCCGCTTGGCCCGCCGGTACCTGTCAGCTGCTTCCAGAGACCCACAGACCAACCATGCCCTGTAGGCAATGTCCCCCTCTGCCCTCGGGACACGGTGGAAGCTCTCCCAGAGGTGGGAGCTGAAGATCATTTGGACAGGTTCTTCCACCAGGCGTTCCCAGCAGACCCTTACTGCCTGCCAGGTCTGTGTGGCGTCCCCCCCTGCCATCTCATCCAGCTCACCACCAGGTGGTAATCAAACATCCTTATGTTTGAACATGGTGTTAGTTATGACCAAACTGCGACCCGCACAGAAGTCCAATAACACCACTTGGGTTCAGATCGGGCAGGCCATTTCTCCCAATCACACCCCTCCAGGTCCCGCTGTGATTGCCCACGTGAGCGTTGAAGTCCCCCAGCAGATCAATGGAGTCCCCGGTCTGGAGAGTCTGGGGGCTATCAGAAAGCCCAACCCGGCCCTCCACCTCTCACCCGGAGCAACTCCAGCAAAGGAGAGAATCCAACCCCTCTCAAGGACTTGGGATCCAGAGCCAGAACTATGTGTCGAGGTGAGGCCGACTATATCTAGCCAGTAGCGCTCAACCTCTTCCACAAGCTCCGGCTCCTTCCCTGCCAGAGAGGTGACATTCCGTGTCCCAAGAGCCAACTTCTGTAGCCGAGGATCGAACCGCCAAAGCCCCCGCCTTGGTCTGCTGCCCAAACCACATAGCACTGATCCCTTCTGGATCCCTCTGCGGGTGGTGGGTCTACAGGGGGATGAGCCTCCCTGATGTCTCTCTAACACTCCCTGATGTCTCTAACACTCTCTGATGTCTCTAACACTCTCTGATGTCTCTCTAACACTCTCTGATGTCTCTAACACTCTCTGATGTCTCTAACACTCCCTGATGTCTCTAACACTCTCTGATGTCTCTCTAACACTCTCTGATGTCTCTCTAACACTCTCTGATGTCTCTCTAACACTCCCTGATGTCTCTAACACTCCCTGATGTCTCTCTAACACTCTCTGATGTCTCTCTAACACTCCCTGATGTCTCTCTAACACTCTCTGATGTCTCTAACACTCTCTGATGTCTCTCTAACACTCTCTGATGTCTCTAACACTCTCTGATGTCTCTAACACTCCCTGATGTCTCTAACACTCCCTGATGTCTCTCTAACACTCTCTGATGTCTCTAACACTCCCTGATGTCTCTAACACTCCCTGATGTCTCTAACACTCCCTGATGTCTCTCTAACACTCTCTGATGTCTCTAACACTCCCTGATGTCTCTCTAACACTCCCTGATGTCTCTCTAACACTCTCTGATGTCTCTAACACTCTCTGATGTCTCTCTAACACTCTCTGATGTCTCTCTAACACTCCCTGATGTCTCTAACACTCTCTGATGTCTCTCTAACACTCTCTGATGTCTCTCTAACACTCTCTGATGTCTCTAACACTCTCTGATGTCTCTCTAACACTCCCTGATGTCTCTAACACTCCTCTGATGTCTCCTAACACTCTCTGATGTCTCTCTAACACTCCCTGATGTCTCTCTAACACTCCTGATGTCTCTCTAACACTCCCTCTGATTGTCTCTCTAACACTCTCTGATGTCTCTAACACTCTCTGATGTCTCTAACACTCTCTGATGTCTCTAACACTCCTGATGTCTCTCTAACACTCTCTGATGTCTCTAACACTCTCTGATGTCTCTCTAACACTCTCTGATGTCTCTAACACTCTCTGATGTCTCTCTAACACTCTCTGATGTCTCTCTAACACTCTCTGATGTCTCTAACACTCCCTGATGTCTCTCTAACACTCTCTGATGTCTCTAACACTCTCTGATGTCTCTAACACTCTCTGATGTCTCTAACACTCTCTGATGTCTCTAACACTCCCTGATGTCTCTCTAACACTCTCTGATGTCTCTAACACTCTCTGATGTCTCTCTAACACTCTCTGATGTCTCTAACACTCTCTGATGTCTCTAACACTCCTGATGTCTCTAACACTCTCTGATGTCTCTAACACTCCCTGATGTCTCTCTAACACTCTCTGATGTCTCTCTAACACTCTCTGATGTCTCTAACACTCTCTGATGTCTCTAACACTCTCTGATGTCTCTCTAACACTCTCTGATGTCTCTCTAACACTCTCTGATGTCTCTAACACTCTCTGATGTCTCTCTAACACTCTCTGATGTCTCTCTAACACTCTCTGATGTCCTCTAACACTCTCTGATGTCTCTAACACTCTCTGATGTCTCTAACACTCTCTGATGTCTCTAACACTCTCTGATGTCTCTAACACTCTCTGATGTCTCTAACACTCTCTGATGTCTCTAACACTCTCTGATGTCTCTAACACTCCCTGATGTCTCTCTAACACTCTCTGATGTCTCTAACACTCTCTGATGTCTCTAACACTCTCTGATGTCTCTAACACTCCCTGATGTCTCTCTAACACTCTCTGATGTCTCTAACACTCTCTGATGTCCTCTAACACTCTCTGATGTCTCTAACACTCTCTGATGTCTCTCTAACACTCTCTGATGTCTCTAACACTCTCTGATGTCTCTAACACTCTCTGATGTCTCTAACACTCTCTGATGTCTCTAACACTCCTGATGTCTCTAACACTCTCTGATGTCTCTAACACTCCCTGATGTCTCTAACACTCTCTGATGTCTCTAACACTCTCTGATGTCTCTCTAACACTCTCTGATGTCTCTAACACTCCCTGATGTCTCTAACACTCTCTGATGTCTCTCTAACACTCTCTGATGTCTCTAACACTCTCTGATGTCTCTAACACTCTCTGATGTCTCTCTAACACTCTCTGATGTCTCTAACACTCTGATGTCTCTAACACTCTCTGATGTCTCTAACACTCTCTGATGTCTCTAACACTCCCTGATGTCTCTAACACTCTCTGATGTCTCTAACACTCTCTGATGTCTCTAACACTCTCTGATGTCTCTAACACTCCCTGATGTCTCTAACACTCTCTGATGTCTCTAACACTCTCTGATGTCTCTAACACTCTCCTGATGTCTCTAACACTCTCTGATGTCTCTAACACTCCTGATGTCTCTAACACTCTCTGATGTCTCTAACACTCCCTGATGTCTCTAACACTCTCTGATGTCTCTAACACTCTCTGATGTCTCTCTAACACTCTCTGATGTCTCTAACACTCTCTGATGTCTCTAACACCTCTGATGTCTCTAACACTCTCTGATGTCTCTAACACTCTCTGATGTCTCTAACACTCTCTGATGTCTCTCTAACACTCTCTGATGTCTCTCTAACACTCTCTGATGTCTCTAACACTCCCTGATGTCTCTAACACTCTCTGATGTCTCTAACACTCTGCTGATGTCTCTCTAACACTCTCTGATGTCTCTAACACTCTCTGATGTCTCTAACACTCTCTGATGTCTCTAACACTCTCTGATGTCTCTAACACTCCTGATGTCTCTAACACTCTCTGATGTCTCTCTAACACTCTCTGATGTCTCTAACACTCCTGATGTCTCTAACACTCCCTGATGTCTCTAACACTCTCTGATGTCTCTAACACTCTCTGATGTCTCTAACACTCCCTGATGTCTCTAACACTCCCTGATGTCTCTAACACTCTCTGATGTCTCTAACACTCCCTGATGTCTCTAACACTCCCTGATGTCTCTAACACTCTCTGATGTCTCTCTAACACTCTCTGATGTCTCTCTAACACTCTCTGATGTCTCTAACACTCCCTGATGTCTCTAACCTCTCTGATGTCTCTAACACTCTCTGATGTCTCTAACACTCCTGATGTCTCTAACACTCTCTGATGTCTCTAACACTCTCCTGATGTCTCTCTAACACTCCCTGATGTCTCTCTAACTCTCTGATGTCTCTACACTCCCTGATGTCTCTCTAACACTCCCTGATGTCTCTAACACTCTCTGATGTCTCTAACACTCCTGATGTCTCTAACACTCTCTGATGTCTCTCTAACACTCTCTGATGTCTCTAACACTCTCTGATGTCTCTAACACTCTCTGATGTCTCTAACACTCTCTGATGTCTCTAACACTCTCTGATGTCTAACACTCTCTGATGTCTCTAACACTCCCTGATGTCTCTAACACTCTCTGATGTCTCTAACACTCTCTGATGTCTCTAACACTCTCTGATGTCTCTCTAACACTCTCTGATGTCTCTAACACTCTCTGATGTCTCTAAACACTCTCTGATGTCTCTAACGCTCTCTGATGTCTCTCTAACACTCTCTGATGTCTCTACACTCTCTGATGTCTCTAACACTCTCTGATGTCTCTAACACTCTCTGATGTCTCTCTAACACTCTCTGATGTCTCTAACACTCTCTGATGTCTCTAACACTCTCTGATGTCTCTAACACTCTCTGATGTCTCTAACACTCTCCTGATGTCTCTAACACTCTCTGATGTCTCTCTAACACTCTCTGATGTCTCTCTAACACTCTCTGATGTCTCTCTAACACTCTCTGATGTCTCTCTAACACTCCCTGATGTCTCTCTAACACTCTCTGATGTCTCTAACACTCTCTGATGTCTCTCTAACACTCCCTGATGTCTCTAACACTCTCTGATGTCTCTAACACTCTCTGATGTCTCTAACACTCCCTGATGTCTCTAACACTCCCTGATGTCTCTCTAACACTCTCTGATGTCTCTCTAACACTCTCTGATGTCTCTCTAACACTCCTCTGATGTCTCTCTAACACTCTCTGATGTCTCTCTAACACTCTCTGATGTCTCTCTAACACTCTCTGATGTCTCTCTAACACTCTCTGATGTCTCTAACACTCTCTGATGTCTCTAACACTCCCTGATGTCTCTAACACTCTCTGATGTCTCTAACACTCTCTGATGTCTCTAACACTCCCTGATGTCTCTCTAACACTCCCTGATGTCTCTCTAACACTCTCTGATGTCTCTAACACTCTCTGATGTCTCTCTAACACTCTCTGATGTCTCTCTAACACTCTCTGATGTCTCTAACACTCCCTGATGTCTCTCTAACACTCTCTGATGTCTCTCTAACACTCTCTGATGTCTCTCTAACACTCTCTGATGTCTCTAACACTCTCTGATGTCTCTAACACTCTCTGATGTCTCTAACACTCTCTGATGTCTCTAACACTCTCTGATGTCTCTAACACTCTCTGATGTCTCTAACACTCTCTGATGTCTCTAACACTCTCTGATGTCTCTAACACTCTCTGATGTCTCTAACACTCTCTGATGTCTCTAACAGCTCTCTGATGTCTCTAACACTCTCTGATGTCTCTAACACTCTCTGATGTCTCTCTAACACTCTCTGATGTCTCTAACACTCTCTGATGTCTCTAACACTCTCTGATGTCTCTAACACTCTCTGATGTCTCTAACACTCTCTGATGTCTCTCTAACACTCTCTGATGTCTCTAACACTCCCTGATGTCTCTCTAACACTCTCTGATGTCTCTCTAACACTCTCTGATGTCTCTCTAACACTCTCTGATGTCTCTAACACTCTCTGATGTCTCTCTAACACTCTCTGATGTCTCTAACACTCTCTGATGTCCTCTAACACTCTCTGATGTCTCTCTAACACTCTCTGATGTCTCTCTAACACTCTCTGATGTCTCTAACACCTCTCTGATGTCTCTAACACTCCCTGATGTCTCTCTAACACTCTCTGATGTCTCTCTAACACTCTCTGATGTCTCTAACACTCTCTGATGTCTCTCTAACACTCCCTGATGTCTCTCTAACACTCTCTGATGTCTCTCTAACACTCTCTGATGTCTCTCTAACACTCTCTGATGTCTCTAACGCTCTCTGATGTCTCTAACACTCCTCCTGATGTCTCTAACACTCTCTGATGTCTCTCTAACACTCCTCTGATGTCTCTCTAACACTCTCTGATGTCTCTAACACTCCCTGATGTCTCTCTAACACTCTCTGATGTCTCTCTAACACTCTCTGATGTCTCTCTAACACTCTCTGATGTCTCTCTAACACTCACTGATGTCTCTAACACTCTCTGATGTCTCTCTAACACTCTCTGATGTCTCTCTAACACTCTCTGATGTCTCTAACACTCTCTGATGTCTCTAACACTCTCTGATGTCTCTAACACTCTCTGATGTCTCTCTAACACTCCTGATGTCTCTAACACTCCTCTGATGTCTCTAACACTCTCTGATGTCTCTAACACTCCCTGATGTCTCTCTAACACTCTCTGATGTCTCTAACACTCCCTGATGTCTCTCTAACACTCTCTGATGTCTCTAACGCTCTCTGATGTCTCTAACACTCTCTGATGTCTCTAACACTCTCTGATGTCTCTCTAACACTCTCTGATGTCTCTCTAACACTCTCTGATGTCTCTAACAACTCTCTGATGTCTCTAACACTCTCTGATGTCTCTAACACTCTCTGATGTCTCTAACACTCACTGATGTCTCTAACACTCTCTGATGTCTCTCTAACACTCTCTGATGTCTCTAACACTCTCTGATGTCTCTCTAACACTCTCTGATGTCTCTAACACTCTCTGATGTCTCTAACACTCCCTGATGTCTCTAACACTCTCTGATGTCTCTAAACACTCTCTGATGTCTCTAACACTCTCTGATGTCTCTAACACTCTCCTGATGTCTCTAACACTCTCTGATGTCTCTCTAACACTCTCTGATGTCTCTCTAACACTCTCTGATGTCCTCTCTAACACTCTCTGATGTCTCTAACACTCTCTGATGTCTCTAAACACTCCCTGATGTCTCTCTAACACTCTCTGATGCTCTCTAACACTCTCTGATGTCCTCTAACACTCTCTGATGTCTCTAACGCTCTCTGAGTCTCTCTAACACTCTCTGATGCTCTCTAACACTCTCTGATGTCTCTCTAACACTCCCTGATGTCCTCTAACACTCCCTGATGTCTCTAACACTCCCTGATGTCCTCTAACACTCTCTGATGTCTCTCTAACACTCCCTGATGTCTCTCTAACACTCTCTGATGTCTCTAACACTCTCTGATGTCTCTAACACTCTCTGATGTCTCTCTAACACTCCCTGATGTCTCTCTAACACTCTCTGATGTCTCTAACACTCTCTGATGTCTCTAACACTCTCTGATGTCTCTAACACTCCCTGATGTCTCTCTAACACTCTCTGATTGTCTCTAACACTCTCTGATGTCTCTAACACTCTCTGATGTCTCTAACACTCCCTGATGTCTCTCTAACACTCTCTGATGTCTCTAACACTCTCTGATGTCTCTAACACTCTCTGATGTCTCTAACACTCTCTGATGTCTCTAACACTCTCTGATGTCCTCTAACACTCTCTGATGTCTCTCTAACACTCTCTGATGTCTCTAACACTCTCTGATGTCTCTAACACTCTCTGATGTCCCTCTAACACTCTCTGATGTCTCTAACACTCTCTGATGTCCTCTAAACACTCTCTGATGTCTCTAACACTCCTCTGATGTCTCTCTAACACTCTCTGATGTCTCTAACACTCTCTGATGTCTCTCTAACACTCTCTGATGTCTCTAACACTCTCTGATGTCTCTAAACACTCCCTGATGTCTCTAACACTCTCTGATGTCTCTAACACTCTCTGATGTCTCTACACTCACTGATGTCTCTAACACTCTCTGATGTCCTCTAACACTCTCTGATGTCTCTAACACTCTCTGATGTCTCTCTAACACTCTCTGATGTCATCTAACACTCTCTGATGTCTCTAACACTCTCTGATGTCTCTCTAACACTCTCTGATGTCTCTAACACTCTCTGATGTCTCTACACTCTCTGATGTCTCTCTAACACTCTCTGATGTCTCTAACACTCTCTGATGTCTCTAACACTCTCTGATGTCTCTCTAACACTCTCTGATGTCTCTCTAACACTCCCTGATGTCTCTAACACTCTCTGATGTCTCTAACACTCTCTGATGTCTCTCTAACACTCTCTGATGTCTCTCTAACACTCTCTGATGTCTCTAACACTCCCTGATGTCTCTAACACTCTCTGATGTCTCTAACACTCTCTGATGTCTCTAACACTCTCTGATGTCTCTAACACTCTCTGATGTCTCTAACACTCTCTGATGTCTCTCTAACACTCTCTGATGTCTCTAACACTCTCTGATGTCTCTCTAACACTCTCTGATGTCTCTAACACTCTCTGATGTCTCTAACACTCTCTGATGTCTCTAACACTCTCTGATGTCTCTAACACTCTCTGATGTCTCTAACACTCTCTGATGTCTCTCTAACACTCTCTGATGTCTCTAACACTCTCTGATGTCTCTCTAACACTCTCTGATGTCTCTAACACTCTCTGATGTCTCTCTAACACTCTCTGATGTCTCTAACACTCTCTGATGTCTCTAACACTCTCTGATGTCTCTAACACTCTCTGATGTCTCTAACACTCTCTGATGTCTCTAACACTCTCTGATGTCTCTAACACTCTCTGATGTCTCTAACACTCTCTGATGTCTCTAACACTCTCTGATGTCTCTCTAACACTCTCTGATGTCTCTAACACTCTCTGATGTCTCTAACACTCTCTGATGTCTCTAACACTCCCTGATGTCTCTAACACTCTCTGATGTCTCTAACACTCTCTGATGTCTCTAACACTCTCTGATGTCTCTAACACTCTCTGATGTCTCTCTAACACTCTCTGATGTCTCTAACACTCTCTGATGTCTCTACACTCCTGATGTCTCTAACACTCTCTGATGTCTCTAACACTCTCTGATGTCTCTCTAACACTCCCTGATGTCTCTAACACTCTCTGATGTCTCTCTAACACTCTCTGATGTCTCTAACACTCTCTGATGTCTCTCTAACACTCTCTGATGTCTCTCTAACACTCTCTGATGTCTCTAACACTCCCTGATGTCTCTAACACTCTCTGATGTCTCTCTAACCACTCTCTGATGTCTCTCTAACACTCTCTGATGTCTCTAACACTCCCTGATGTCTCTAACACTCTCTGATGTCTCTCTAACACTCTCTGATGTCTCTAACACTCTCTGATGTCTCTAACACTCTCTGATGTCTCTAACACTCTCTGATGTCTCTAACACTCTCTGATGTCTCTAACACTCTCTGATGTCTCTCTAACACTCTCTGATGTCTCTAACACTCTGATGTCTCTAACACTCTCTGATGTCTCTAACACTCTCTGATGTCTCTCTAACACTCTCTGATGTCTCTAACACTCTCTGATGTCTCTAACACTCTCTGATGTCTCTCTAACACTCTCTGATGTCTCTAACACTCTCTGATGTCTCTAACACTCTCTGATGTCTCTCTAACACTCTCTGATGTCTTCTAACACTCCTGATGTCTCTAACACTCTCTGATGTCTCTAACACTCTCTGATGTCTCTAACACTCTCTGATGTCTCTAACACTCTCTGATGTCTCTAACACTCTCTGATGTCTCTAACACTCTCTGATGTCTCTAACACTCTCTGATGTCTCTAACACTCTCTGATGTCTCTAACACTCTCTGATGTCTCTAACACTCTCTGATGTCTCTAACACTCTCTGATGTCTCTAACACTCTCTGATGTCTCTAACACTCTCTGATGTCTCTAACACTCTCTGATGTCTCTCTAACACTCTCTGATGTCTCTAACACTCTCTGATGTCTCTAACACTCTCTGATGTCTCTAACACTCTCTGATGTCTCTAACACTCTCTGATGTCTCTCTAACACTCTCTGATGTCTCTAACACTCTCTGATGTCTCTAACACTCTCTGATGTCTCTAACACTCTCTGATGTCTCTCTAACACTCTCTGATGTCTCTAACACTCTCTGATGTCTCTCTAACACTCTCTGATGTCTCTAACACTCTCTGATGTCTCTAACACTCTCTGATGTCTCTAACACTCTCTGATGTCTCTAACACTCTCTGATGTCTCTAACACTCTCTGATGTCTCTAACACTCTCCTGATGTCTCTAACACTCTCTGATGTCTCTAACACTCTCTGATGTCTCTAACACTCTCTGATGTCTCTCTAACACTCTCTGATGTCTCTAACACTCTCTGATGTCTCTAACACTCTCTGATGTCTCTCTAACACTCTCTGATGTCTCTAACACTCTCTGATGTCTCTAACACTCTCTGATGTCTCTCTAACACTCTCTGATGTCTCTCTAACACTCTCTGATGTCTCTCTAACACTCTCTGATGTCTCTAACACTCTCTGATGTCTCTAACACTCTCTGATGTCTCTCTAACACTCTCTGATGTCTCTCTAACACTCTCTGATGTCTCTAACACTCTCTGATGTCTCTCTAACACTCTCTGATGTCTCTAACACTCTCTGATGTCTCTAACACTCTCTGATGTCTCTCTAACACTCTCTGATGTCTCTAACACTCTCTGATGTCTCTAACACTCTCTGATGTCTCTCTAACACTCCCTGATGTCTCTCTAACACTCTCTGATGTCTCTAACACTCTCTGATGTCTCTCTAACACTCTCTGATGTCTCTCTAACACTCTCTGATGTCTCTAACACTCTCTGATGTCTCTCTAACACTCTCTGATGTCTCTAACATTCTCTGATGTCTCTAACACTCTCTGATGTCTCTAACACTCTCTGATGTCTCTCTAACACTCTCTGATGTCTCTCTAACACTCTCTGATGTCTCTAACACTCTCTGATGTCTCTAACACTCTCTGATGTCTCTCTAACACTCTCTGATGTCTCTAACACTCTCTGATGTCTCTAACACTCTCTGATGTCTCTAACACTCTCTGATGTCTCTAACACTCCTCTGATGTCTCTAACACTCTCTGATGTTCTCTAACACTCTCTGATGTCTCTCTAACACTCTCTGATGTCTCTAACACTCTCTGATGTCTCTAACACTCTCTGATGTCTCTAACACTCTCTGATGTCTCTCTAACACTCCCTGATGTCACTAACACTCTCTGATGTCTCTAACACTCTCTGATGTCTCTAACACTCTCTGATGTCTCTAACACTCTCTGATGTCTCTAACACTCCCTGATGTCTCTCTAACACTCTCTGATGTCTCTAACACTCCTGATGTCTCTAACACTCTCTGATGTCTCTAACACTCTCTGATGTCTCTCTAACACTCTCTGATGTCTCTAACACTCTCTGATGTCTCTCTAACACTCTCTGATGTCTCTAACACTCTCTGATGTCTCTAACACTCTCTGATGTCTCTAACACTCTCTGATGTCTCTAACACTCTCTGATGTCTTTCTAACACTCTCTGATGTCTCTAACACTCTCTGATGTCTCTAACACTCTCTGATGTCTCTCTAACACTCTCTGATGTCTCTAACACTCTCTGATGTCTCTAACACTCTCTGATGTCTCTAACACTCTCTGATGTCTCTAACACTCCTCTGATGTCTCTAACACTCCCTGATGTCTCTCTAACACTCTCTGATGTCTCTAACACTCTCTGATGTCTCTAACACTCTCTGATGTCTCTCTAACACTCTCTGATGTCTCTAACACTCTCTGATGTCTCTAACACTCTCTGATGTCTCTAACACTCCCTGATGTCTCTCTAACACTCCCTGATGTCTCTAACACTCTCTGATGTCTCTAACACTCTCTGATGTCTCTAACACTCTCTGATGTCTCTAACACTCTCTGATGTCTCTCTAACACTCTCTGATGTCTCTAACACTCTCTGATGTCTCTAACACTCTCTGATGTCTCTAACACTCCCTGATGTCTCTCTAACACTCTCTGATGTCTCTAACACTCTCTGATGTCTCTCTAACACTCTCTGATGTCTCTAACACTCTCTGATGTCTCTAACACTCTCTGATGTCTCTCTAACACTCTCTGATGTCTCTAACACTCTCTGATGTCTCTAACACTCCCTGATGTCTCTCTAACACTCTCTGATGTCTCTCTAACACTCTCTGATGTCTCTAACACTCTCTGATGTCTCTCTAACACTCTCTGATGTCTCTCTAACACTGCCTGATGTCTCTCTAACACTCTCTGATGTCTCTCTAACACTCTCTGATGTCTCTCTAACACTCTCTGATGTCTCTAACACTCTCTGATGTCTCTAACACTCTCTGATGTCTCTAACACTCTCTGATGTCTCTCTAACACTCTCTGATGTCTCTAACACTCTCTGATGTCTCTAACACTCTCTGATGTCTCTAACACTCTCTGATGTCTCTAACACTCTCTGATGTCTCTAACACTCACTGATGTCTCTCTAACACTCTCTGATGTCTCTAACACTCTCTGATGTCTCTAACACTCTCTGATGTCTCTAACACTCTCTGATGTCTCTAACACTCCCTGATGTCTCTCTAACACTCTCTGATGTCTCTAACACTCTCTGATGTCTCTAACACTCCTGATGTCTCTAACACTCTCTGATGTCTCTAACACTCTCTGATGTCTCTCTAACACTCCTGATGTCTCTAACACTCTCTGATGTCTCTCTAACACTCTCTGATGTCTCTAACACTCTCTGATGTCTCTCTAACACTCTCTGATGTCTCTAACACTCTCTGATGTCTCTCTAACACTCCCTGATGTCTCTAACACTCTCTGATGTCTCTAACACTCTCTGATGTCTCTCTAACACTCCTGATGTCTCTAACACTCTCTGATGTCTCTAACACTCTCTGATGTCTCTACACTCTCTGATGTCTCTAACACTCTCTGATGTCTCTAACACTCCCTGATGTCTCTCTAACACTCTCTGATGTCTCTCTAACACTCTCTGATGTCTCTAACACTCCTGATGTCTCTAACACTCTCTGATGTCTCTAACACTCTCTGATGTCTCTAACACTCCCTGATGTCCTCTAACACTCTCTGATGTCTCTCTAACACTCTCTGATGTCTCTAACACTCTCTGATGTCTCTAACACTCTCTGATGTCTCTCTAACACTCTCTGATGTCTCTAACACTCTCTGATGTCTCTAACACTCTCTGATGTCTCTCTAACACTCTCTGATGTCTCTAACACTCTCTGATGTCTCTCTAACACTCTCTGATGTCTCTAACACTCTCTGATGTCTCTCTAACACTCCCTGATGTCTCTCTAACACTCTCTGATGTCTCTCTAACACTCTCTGATGTCTCTCTAACACTCTCTGATGTCTAACCTCTATGATGTCTCTAACACTCTGATGTCTCTCTAACACTCTCTGATGTCTCTCTAACACTCTCTGATGTCTCTCTAACACTCTCTGATGTCTCTCTAACACTCTCTGATGTCTCTAACACTCTCTGATGTCTCTCTAACACTCTCTGATGTCTCTCTAACACTCCCTGATGTCTCTAACACTCTCTGATGTCTCTCTAACACTCTCTGATGTCTCTCTAACACTCTCTGATGTCTCTAACACTCTCTGATGTCTCTCTAACACTCTCTGATGTCTCTAACACTCCCTGATGTCTCTCTAACACTCCCTGATGTCTCTAACACTCTCTGATGTCTCTAACACTCTCTGATGTCTCTAACACTCCCTGATGTCTCTCTAACACTCTCTGATGTCTCTAACACTCTCTGATGTCTCTAACACTCCCTGATGTCTCTAACACTCCCTGATGTCTCTCTAACACTCTCTGATGTCTCTAACACTCTCTGATGTCTCTCTAACACTCTCTGATGTCTCTCTAACACTCTCTGATGTCTCTAACACTCTCTGATGTCCCTCTAACACTCTCTGATGTCTCTAACACTCTCTGATGTCTCTAACACTCTCTGATGTCTCTAACACTCCCTGATGTCTCTCTAACACTCTCTGATGTCTCTAACACTCTCTGATGTCTCTCTAACACTCTCTGATGTCACTAACACTCTCTGATGTCTCTAACACTCTCTGATGTCTCTAACACTCCCTGATGTCTCTAACACTCTCTGATGTCTCTAACACTCTCTGATGTCTCTAACACTCCCTGATGTCTCTAACACTCTCTGATGTCTTCTCTAACACTCTCTGATGTCTCTCTAACACTCTCTGATGTCTCTCTAACACTCTCTGATGTCTCTAACACTCTCTGATGTCTCTAACACTCTCTGATGTCTCTACACTCTCTGATGTCTCTAACACTCTCTGATGTCTCTCTAACACTCTCTGATGTCTCTCTAACACTCTCTGATGTCTCTAACACTCTCTGATGTCTCTCTAACACTCTCTGATGTCTCTAACACTCTCTGATGTCTCTAACACTCTCTGATGTCTCTCTAACACTCTCTGATGTCTCTAACACTCTCTGATGTCTCTAACACTCTCTGATGTCTCTAACACTCTCTGATGTCTCTAACACTCTCTGATGTCTCTAACACTCTCTGATGTCTCTCTAACACTCTCTGATGTCTCTCTAACACTCTCTGATGTCTCTAACACTCTCTGATGTCTCTAACACTCTCTGATGTCTCTCTAACACTCTCTGATGTCTCTAACACTTCTCTGATGTCTCTAACACTCTCTGATGTCTCTAACACTCTCTGATGTCTCTCTAACACTCTCTGATGTCTCTCTAACACTCTCTGATGTCTCTAACACTCTCTGATGTCTCTCTAACACTCTCTGATGTCTCTAACACTCTCTGATGTCTCTAACACTCCCTGATGTCTCTAACACTCCCTGATGTCTCTAACACTCTCTGATGTCGTCTAACACTCCTGATGTCTCTAACACTCTCCTGATGTCTCTAACACTCCTGATGTCTCTCTAACACTCTCTGATGTCTCTAACACTCCCTGATGTCTCTAACACTCTCTGATGTCTCTAACACTCTCTGATGTCTCTCTAACACTCTCTGATGTCTCTAACACTCTCTGATGTCTCTCTCTAACACTCTCTGATGTCTCTAACACTCTCTGATGTCTCTCTAACACTCTCTGATGTCTCTAACACTCTCTGATGTCTCTCTAACACTCTCTGATGTCTCTAACACTCTCTGATGTCTCTCTAACACTCTCTGATGTCTCTAACACTCTCTGATGTCCTCTAACACTCTCTGATGTCTCTAACACTCTCTGATGTCTCTAACACTCCTGATGTCTCTCTAACACTCTCTGATGTCTCTAACACTCCTCTGATGTCTGTCTAACACTCTCTGATGTCTCTAACACTCTCTGATGTCTCTAACACTCTCTGATGTCTCTCTAACACTCTCTGATGTCTCTAACACTCTCTGATGTCTCTAACACTCTCTGATGTCTCTCTAACACTCTCTGATGTCTCTCTAACACTCTCTGATGTCTCTCTAACACTCTCTGATGTCTCTCTAACACTCTCTGATGTCTCTAACACTCTCTGATGTCTCTAACACTCTCTGATGTCTCTAACACTCTCTGATGTCTCTCTAACACTCTCTGATGTCTCTAACACTCTCTGATGTCTCTAACACTCTCTGATGTCTCTCTAACACTCTCTGATGTCTCTAACACTCTCTGATGTCTCTCTAACACTCTCTGATGTCTCTAACACTCTCTGATGTCTCTAACACTCTCTGATGTCTCTCTAACACTCTCTGATGTCTCTAACACTCTCTGATGTCTCTAACACTCTCTGATGTCTCTCTAACACTCTCTGATGTCTCTCTAACACTCTCTGATGTCTCTAACACTCTCTGATGTCTCTCTAACACTCTCTGATGTCTCTCTAACACTCTCTGATGTCTCTAACACTCTCTGATGTCTCTAACACTCTCTGATGTCTCTAACACTCTCTGATGTCCTCTCTAACACTCTCTGATGTCTCTCTAACACTCTCTGATGTCTCTAACACTCTCTGATGTCTCTCTAACACTCCCTGATGTCTCTAACACTCTCTGATGTCTCTAACACTCTCTGATGTCTCTCTAACACTCTCTGATGTCTCTAACACTCCCTGATGTCTCTAACACTCCCTGATGTCTCTAACACTCTCTGATGTCTCTAACACTCTCTGATGTCTCTAACACTCCCTGATGTCTCTAACACTCTCTGATGTCTCTAACACTCTCTGATGTCTCTAACACTCTCTGATGTCTCTAACACTCCCTGATGTCTCTAACACTCTCTGATGTCTCTCTAACACTCTCTGATGTCTCTAACACTCCTGATGTCTCTAACACTCCCTGATGTCTCTAACACTCCCTGATGTCTCTCTAACACTCCCTGATGTCTCTAACACTCTCTGATGTCTCTAACACTCTCTGATGTCTCTCTAACACTCTCTGATGTCTCTAACACTCTCTGATGTCTCTAACACTCTCTGATGTCTCTCTAACACTCCCTGATGTCTCTAACACTCTCTGATGTCTCTCTAACACTCTCTGATGTCTCTCTAACACTCTCTGATGTCTCTAACACTCTCTGATGTCTCTCTAACACTCTCTGATGTCTCTCTAACACTCTCTGATGTCTCTCTAACACTCTCTGATGTCTCTAACACTCTCTGATGTCTCTCTAACACTCCCTGATGTCTCTAACACTCTCTGATGTCTCTCTAACACTCTCTGATGTCTCTCTAACACTCTCTGATGTCTCTAACACTCTCTGATGTCTCTCTAACACTCTCTGATGTCTCTCTAACACTCTCTGATGTCTCTAACACTCTCTGATGTCTCTAACACTCCTGATGTCTCTCTAACACTCCCTGATGTCTCTCTAACACTCCCTGATGTCTCTAACACTCTCTGATGTCTCTCTAACACTCCCTGATGTCTCTCTAACACTCTCTGATGTCTCTAACACTCTCTGATGTCTCTAACACTCTCTGATGTCTCTAACACTCCCTGATGTCTCTCTAACACTCTCTGATGTCTCTAACACTCTCTGATGTCTCTCTAACACTCTCTGATGTCTCTAACACTCTCTGATGTCTCTCTAACACTCCTGATGTCTCTCTAACACTCTCTGATGTCTCTAACACTCTCTGATGTCTCTCTAACACTCTCTGATGTCTCTAACACTCTCTGATGTCTCTAACACTCTCTGATGTCTCTCTAACACTCCCTGATGTCTCTCTAACACTCTCTGATGTCTCTAACACTCTCTGATGTCTCTCTAACACTCTCTGATGTCTCTAACACTCTCTGATGTCTCTAACACTCCCTGATGTCTCTAACACTCCTCTGATGTCTCTAACACTCCCTGATGTCTCTCTAACACTCTCTGATGTCTCTAACACTCTCTGATGTCTCTAACACTCTCTGATGTCTCTAACACTCTCTGATGTCTCTCTAACACTCTCTGATGTCTCTAACACTCTCTGATGTCTCTAACACTCCCTGATGTCTCTAACACTCCCTGATGTCTCTCTAACACTCTCTGATGTCTCTAACACTCCCTGATGTCTCTCTAACACTCTCTGATGTCTCTCTACACTCTCCTGATGTCTCTAACACTCTCTGATGTCTCTAACACTCTCTGATGTCTCTAACACTCCCTGATGTCTCTCTAACACTCTCTGATGTCTCTAACACTCTCTGATGTCTCTAACACTCTCTGATGTCTCTAACACTCTCTGATGTCTCTCTAACACTCTCTGATGTCTCTAACACTCCCTGATGTCTCTCTAACACTCTCTGATGTCTCTAACACTCTCTGATGTCTCTAACACTCTCTGATGTCTCTAACACTCTCTGATGTCTCTAACACTCCCTGATGTCTCTCTAACACTCTCTGATGTCTCTAACACTCTCTGATGTCTCTCTAACACTCTCTGATGTCTCTAACACTCTCTGATGTCTCTCTAACACTCTCTGATGTCTCTAACACTCTCTGATGTCTCTAACACTCTCTGATGTCTCTAACACTCTCCTGATGTCTCTCTAACACTCTCTGATGTCTCTAACACTCTCTGATGTCTCTAACACTCTCTGATGTCTCTAACACTCCCTGATGTCTCTCTAACACTCTCTGATGTCTCTAACACTCCCTGATGTCTCTCTAACACTCTCTGATGTCTCTAACACTCTCTGATGTCTCTAACACTCTCTGATGTCTCTAACACTCTCTGATGTCTCTCTAACACTCTCTGATGTCCTCTAACACTCTCTGATGTCTCTAACACTCTCTGATGTCTCTAACACTCTCTGATGTCTCTAACACTCCCTGATGTCTCTAACACTCTCTGATGTCTCTAACACTCTCTGATGTCTCTAACACTCCCTGATGTCTCTCTAACACTCTCTGATGTCTCTAACACTCCCTGATGTCTCTAACACTCTCTGATGTCTCTCTAACACTCTCTGATGTCTCTAACACTCCCTGATGTCTCTAACACTCTCTGATGTCTCTCTAACACTCTCTGATGTCTCTAACACTCCCTGATGTCTCTAACACTCCCTGATGTCTCTAACACTCTCTGATGTCTCTAACACTCCCTGATGTCTCTAACACTCCCTGATGTCTCTAACACTCCTGATGTCTCTAACACTCTCTGATGTCTCTAACACTCCCTGATGTCTCTAACACTCCCTGATGTCTCTCTAACACTCTCTGATGTCTCTAACACTCCCTGATGTCTCTAACACTCTCTGATGTCTCTAACACTCCCTGATGTCTCTAACACTCTCTGATGTCTCTAACACTCCCTGATGTCTCTCTAACACTCCCTGATGTCTCTAACACTCCCTGATGTCTCTCTAACACTCTCTGATGTCTCTAACACTCCCTGATGTCTCTAACACTCTCTGATGTCTCTCTAACACTCTCTGATGTCTCTAACACTCCCTGATGTCTCTAACACTCTCTGATGTCTCTCTAACACTCTCTGATGTCTCTAACACTCCCTGATGTCTCTAACACTCCTGATGTCTCTCTAACACTCTCTGATGTCTCTAACACTCCCTGATGTCTCTAACACTCTCTGATGTCTCTAACACTCCCTGATGTCTCTAACACTCTCTGATGTCTCTAACACTCCCTGATGTCTCTCTAACACTCCCTGATGTCTCTAACACTCCCTGATGTCCTCTCTAACACTCTCTGATGTCTCTAACACTCCTGATGTCTCTAACACTCTCTGATGTCTCTCTAACACTCTCTGATGTCTCTAACACTCCCTGATGTCTCTAACACTCCCTGATGTCTCTAACACTCTCTGATGTCTCTCTAACACTCCCTGATGTCTCTAACACTCTCTGATGTCTCTAACACTCTCTGATGTCTCTAACACTCCCTGATGTCTCTAACACTCTCTGATGTCTCTAACACTCCCTGATGTCTCTCTAACACTCCCTGATGTCTCTAACACTCCTGATGTCTCTCTAACACTCTCTGATGTCTCTAACACTCCTGATGTCTCTCTAACACTCCCTGATGGTCTCTCTAACACTCCTGATGTCTCTAACACTCTCTGATGTCTCTAACACTCTCTGATGTCTCTAACACTCTCTGATGTCTCTAACACTCTCTGATGTCTCTCTAACACTCTCTGATGTCTCTAACACTCTCTGATGTCTCTCTAACACTCTCTGATGTCTCTAACACTCTCTGATGTCTCTAACACTCTCTGATGTCTCTCTAACACTCTCTGATGTCTCTAACACTCTCTGATGTCTCTAACACTCCCTGATGTCTCTCTAACACTCTCTGATGTCTCTCTAACACTCTCTGATGTCTCTAACACCTCTGATGTCTCTCTAACACTCTCTGATGTCTCTCTAACACTCTCTGATGTCTCTAACACTCCCTGATGTCTCTAACACTCCCTGATGTCTCTCTAACACTCTCTGATGTCTCTAACACTCCTGATGTCTCTAACACTCTCTGATGTCTCTAACACTCTCTGATGTCTCTCTAACACTCTCTGATGTCTCTAACACTCTCTGATGTCTCTCTAACACTCTCTCTGATGTCTCTAACACTCTCTGATGTCTCTCTAACACTCTCTGATGTCTCTAACACTCTCTGATGTCTCTCTAACACTCTCTGATGTCTCTAACACTCTCTGATGTCCTCTAACACTCTCTGATGTCACTAACACTCTCTGATGTCTCTAACACTCTCTGATGTCTCTAACACTCTCTGATGTCTCTAACACTCTCCTGATGTCTCTCTAACACTCTCTGATGTCTCTCTAACACTCCCTGATGTCTGTCTAACACTCTCTGATGTCTAACACTCTCTGATGTCTCTAACACTCCTGATGTCTCTCTAACACTCTCTGATGTCTCTAACACTCTCTGATGTCTCTAACACTCTCTGATGTCTCTCTAACACTCTCTGATGTCTCTCTAACACTCCTGATGTCTCTCTAACACTCCCTGATGTCTCTCTAACACTCTCTGATGTCTCTAACACTCTCTGATGTCTCTAACACTCTCTGATGTCTCTAACACTCTCTGATGTCTCTCTAACACTCTCTGATGTCTCTAACACTCTCTGATGTCTCTAACACTCCCTGATGTCTCTCTAACACTCTCTGATGTCTCTAACACTCTCTGATGTCTCTCTAACACTCTCTGATGTCTCTAACACTCTCTGATGTCTCTAACACTCTCTGATGTCTCTCTAACACTCTCTGATGTCTCTAACACTCTCTGATGTCTCTAACACTCCCTGATGTCTCTCTAACACTCTCTGATGTCTCTCTAACACTCTCTGATGTCTCTAACACTCTCTGATGTCTCTCTAACACTCTCTGATGTCTCTCTAACACTCTCTGATGTCTCTAACACTCTCTGATGTCTCTCTAACACTCTCTGATGTCTCTAACACTCTCTGATGTCTCTCTAACACTCTCTGATGTCTCTCTAACACTCTCTGATGTCTCTCTAACACTCTCTGATGTCTCTCTAACACTCCCTGATGTCTCTAACACTCTCTGATGTCTCTAACACTCTCTGATGTCTCTCTAACACTCTCTGATGTCTCTAACACTCCCTGATGTCTCTCTAACACTCCCTGATGTCTCTAACACTCTCTGATGTCTCTACACTCTCTGATGTCTCTAACACTCCCTGATGTCTCTAACACTCTCTGATGTCTCTAACACTCTCTGATGTCTCTAACACTCTCTGATGTCTCTAACACTCCTGATGTCTCTAACACTCCCTGATGTCTCTCTAACACTCTCTGATGTCTCTAACACTCCCTGATGTCTCTAACACTCCCTGATGTCTCTAACACTCCCTGATGTCTCTCTAACACTCCCTGATGTCTCGAACACTCTCTGATGTCTCTAACACTCTCTGATGTCTCCTCTAACACTCTCTGATGTCTCTAACACTCTCTGATGTCTCTAACACTCTCTGATGTCTCTCTAACACTCCCTGATGTCTCTAACACTCTCTGATGTCTCTCTAACACTCTCTGATGTCTCTCTAACACTCTCTGATGTCTCTAACACTCTCTGATGTCTCTCTAACACTCTCTGATGTCTCTCTAACACTCTCTGATGTCTCTCTAACACTCTCTGATGTCTCTAACACTCTCTGATGTCTCTCTAACACTCCCTGATGTCTCTAACACTCTCTGATGTCTCTCTAACACTCTCTGATGTCTCTCTAACACTCTCTGATGTCTCTAACACTCTCTGATGTCTCTCTAACACTCTCTGATGTCTCTCTAACACTCCCTGATGTCTCTAACACTCTCTGATGTCTCTAACACTCTCTGATGTCTCTCTAACACTCCCTGATGTCTCTCTAACACTCCCTGATGTCTCTAACACTCCCTGATGTCTCTCTAACACTCCCTGATGTCTCTCTAACACTCTCTGATGTCTCTAACACTCTCTGATGTCTCTAACACTCTCTGATGTCTCTAACACTCCCTGATGTCTCTCTAACACTCCCTGATGTCTCTAACACTCCCTGATGTCTCTCTAACACTCCCTGATGTCTCTCTAACACTCTCTGATGTCTCTAACACTCTCTGATGTCTCTAACACTCTCTGATGTCTCTAACACTCCCTGATGTCTCTCTAACACTCTCTGATGTCTCTAACACTCTCTGATGTCTCTAACACTCCCTGATGTCTCTAACACTCCCTGATGTCTCTCTAACACTCCCTGATGTCTCTCTAACACTCTCTGATGTCTCTAACACTCTCTGATGTCTCTAACACTCTCTGATGTCTCTAACACTCCCTGATGTCTCTCTAACACTCTCTGATGTCTCTCTAACACTCTCTGATGTCTCTCTAACACTCTCTGATGTCTCTAACACTCTCTGATGTCTCTCTAACACTCCCTGATGTCTCTCTAACACTCTCTGATGTCTCTAACACTCTCTGATGTCTCTCTAACACTCTCTGATGTCTCTAACACTCTCTGATGTCTCTAACACTCTCTGATGTCTCTCTAACACTCCCTGATGTCTCTCTAACACTCTCTGATGTCTCTAACACTCTCTGATGTCTCTCTAACACTCTCTGATGTCTCTAACACTGTCTGATGTCTCTAACACTCCCTGATGTCTCTCTAACACTCTCTGATGTCTCTAACACTCCTGATGTCTCTCTAACACTCTCTGATGTCTCTAACACTCTCTGATGTCTCTAACACTCTCTGATGTCTCTAACACTCTCTGATGTCTCTCTAACACTCTCTGATGTCTCTAACACTCTCTGATGTCTCTAACACTCCCTGATGTCTCTAACACTCCCTGATGTCTCTCTAACACTCCCTGATGTCTCTAACACTCCTGATGTCTCTCTAACACTCCCTGATGTCTCTCTAACACTCTCTGATGTCTCTAACACTCTCTGATGTCTCTAACACTCTCTGATGTCTCTAACACTCCCTGATGTCTCTCTAACACTCTCTGATGTCTCTAACACTCTCTGATGTCTCTCTAACACTCTCTGATGTCTCTAACACTCTCTGATGTCTCTCTAACACTCTCTGATGTCTCTAACACTCCCTGATGTCTCTCTAACACTCTCTGATGTCTCTAACACTCTCTGATGTCTCTAACACTCTCTGATGTCTCTAACACTCTCTGATGTCTCTAACACTCCCTGATGTCTCTCTAACACTCTCTGATGTCTCTAACACTCTCTGATGTCTCTCTAACACTCTCTGATGTCTCTAACACTCTCTGATGTCTCTCTAACACTCTCTGATGTCCTCTAACACTCTCTGATGTCTCTAACACTCTCTGATGTCTCTAACACTCCCTGATGTCTCTCTAACACTCTCTGATGTCTCTAACACTCTCTGATGTCTCTAACACTCTCTGATGTCTCTAACACTCCCTGATGTCTCTCTAACACTCTCTGATGTCTCTAACACTCCCTGATGTCTCTCTAACACTCTCTGATGTCTCTAACACTCTCTGATGTCTCTAACACTCTCTGATGTCTCTAACACTCTCTGATGTCTCTCTAACACTCTCTGATGTCTCTAACACTCTCTGATGTCTCTAACACTCTCTGATGTCTCTAACACTCTCTGATGTCTCTAACACTCCCTGATGTCTCTAACACTCTCTGATGTCTCTAACACTCTCTGATGTCCTCTAACACTCCTGATGTCTCTCTAACACTCTCTGATGTCTCTAACACTCCTGATGTCTCTAACACTCTCTGATGTCTCTCTAACACTCTCTGATGTCTCTAACACTCCCTGATGTCTCTAACACTCTCTGATGTCTCTCTAACACTCTCTGATGTCTCTAACACTCCCTGATGTCTCTAACACTCCCTGATGTCTCTAACACTCTCTGATGTCTCTAACACTCCCTGATGTCTCTAACACTCCCTGATGTCTCTAACACTCTCCTGATGTCTCTAACACTCTCTGATGTCTCTAACACTCCCTGATGTCTCTAACACTCCCTGATGTCTTCTCTAACACTCTCTGATGTCTCTAACACTCCCTGATGTCTCTAACACTCTCTGATGTCTCTCTAACACTCTCTGATGTCTCTAACACTCCCTGATGTCTCTCTAACACTCTCTGATGTCTCTCTAACACTCTCTGATGTCTCTAACACTCCCTGATGTCTCTAACACTCCCTGATGTCTCTCTAACACTCTCTGATGTCTCTAACACTCCCTGATGTCTCTAACACTCTCTGATGTCTCTAACACTCCCTGATGTCTCTAACACTCTCTGATGTCTCTAACACTCCCTGATGTCTCTCTAACACTCCTGATGTCTCTAACACTCCCTGATGTCTCTCTAACACTCTCTGATGTCTCTAACACTCCCTGATGTCTCTAACACTCTCTGATGTCTCTCTAACACTCTCTGATGTCTCTAACACTCCCTGATGTCTCTAACACTCCCTGATGTCTCTAACACTCTCTGATGTCTCTAACACTCCTGATGTCTCTAACACCTCTCTGATGTCTCTAACACTCTCTGATGTCTCTAACACTCCCTGATGTCTCTCTAACACTCTCTGATGTCTCTAACACTCCCTGATGTCTCTCTAACACTCCCTGATGTCTCTAACACTCCCTGATGTCTCTCTAACACTCTCTGATGTCTCTAACACTCCCTGATGTCTCTCTAACACTCCTGATGTTCTCTCTAACACTCCCTGATGTCTCTAACACTCTCTGATGTCTCTAACACTCTCTGATGTCTCTAACACTCTCTGATGTCTCTAACACTCTCTGATGTCTCTCTAACACTCTCTGATGTCTCTAACACTCTCTGATGTCTCTCTAACACTCTCTGATGTCTCTAACACTCTCTGATGTCTCTCTAACACTCTCTGATGTCTCTCTAACACTCTCTGATGTCTCTAACACTCTCTGATGTCTCTAACACTCCCTGATGTCTCTCTAACACTCTCTGATGTCTCTCTAACACTCTCTGATGTCTCTAACACTCTCTGATGTCTCTCTAACACTCTCTGATGTCTCTCTAACACTCTCTGATGTCTCTAACACTCCCTGATGTCTCTCTAACACTCTCTGATGTCTCTCTAACACTCTCTGATGTCTCTCTAACACTCTCTGATGTCTCTCTAACACTCCCTGATGTCTCTAACACTCTCTGATGTTTCTAACACTCTCTGATGTCTCTAACACTCTCTGATGTCTCTCTAACACTCTCTGATGTCTCTAACACTCTCTGATGTCTCTCTAACACTCCCTGATGTCTCTCTAACACTCTCTGATGTCTCTCTAACACTCTCTGATGTCTCTCTAACACTCTCTGATGTCTCTCTAACACTCTCTGATGTCTCTCTAACACTCTCTGATGTCTCTAACACTCTCTGATGTCTCTAACACTCTCTGATGTCTCTAACACTCTCTGATGTCTCTAACACTCCCTGATGTCTCTAACACTCTCTGATGTCTCTAACACTCCCTGATGTCTCTCTAACACGTTTTTAACCCATAGCCCTGTTGATCGAGTTTACCGAGTGCTGTCAGTAGGAAAACTAACGAGAACATTTGGCACAACATTGACTGAATATCAGAAAGGCAGCTAAAGTGAACCTATGGGGGCAGCCAATCTTAAGTTTCACTCTCAGTTTAACTGCCCACATAGGTTCCCTTTAAAACATAAACTTGTCATCCATGATTGTGTCATGTTTGAGTAGACTTTTGCCATTCATGTGAGGTTTGAGTTCATGATATTGCAACATGAGTTTATTTAATATAGAGTTTCTTTCCCTAAGTCCAAGATGGCGTATTCCACTGTCTGTGGACATGGGTTCAGGCGTGGAGAGACTGCCTACAGATGCAGGTCAGAAGCTCACACTTCATGCTTATGTCCATGCATACTCTTGTAACACACAATTAAGCGAACTACTGTCACCACATCAATTAATCTGGTGTCTGCCCTAAGGTTAACTTTAATCTGTTCCTCTGTAAACCCACAGCTCTGTAGTGCTGCAGCACCCGGAGTTGAGAAAACTGGCCGAAGCTGTGATTGGTCCCTTGAAGAGTGGGCTTCAATCCTTCAACACCGTCACAGACTTACTCCTCAGCGTGAATGCAGACATCATCCTTCCTGGATGCCAGACCTTTGATGAGATCAGGAAAGAGATTGAAAGCATGAAGCAGGAGTTAGAAAGATCAGAGCAGGTGGCCAAACAGGAGCTTCTAAAGCTGGATGGGGACACTGAGCGTCTCACTGCAGAGCAGAGTTGTTTAGCCGAGGAGAAACAGAAGAGAGAGGGGGAGTTGCAGAATTATAGAATAGAGCTGAAGTCACATCAGGAGTCTTTAGAGAGGAATCAGGAAAAACTGAGAGAAGCGAGATGTCGTGTGAAGAAGGCAGAAGAGGCCTATGACGACATGAGTCGGAGGAGAGATGAGGCCCAGACAAAGAGGGATGTTGGGATTGGTCTCATGGCGATCCCAATCGTTGGATGGATTGCTGGTAAGAAAATATTTGCTCTGTCTTTGAATTAATTAAAACAATCAAGTGATCATTGTATTTTTAGCACTGCTGGTATTATGAATACTTTAATTATCAATATTCTTTGCAGGGTCAGTCTTGATTGGAGTTGGCCAGGTAGACATGGATCAGGCCTCTAACTCGATGGAGTCTGCTAGGAGTGAAGTACGTGAATTTGAATCTCAGGAGGAAATGTTCTCTAGAAATGTATCTGAGTATGGCTCCAAAATTAGTCAAACTCAGGCCAACATTCAAACTACAGACGATAGGATTCATCAGACAGAGGCCTCACTGCAGGACTTGTCCAAGAAGCGGGAGGTCGTTGCTGATATCCAGGCTAAAACTAGACAAGCTGTCTGTCAACTGGGGAGGCTGAGTGGGGTGGGGAGTGTGGCGGAGCTGCAGACCCGACGTCTGATCCTGCTAGAGCCAGTCATGAAGGTGATGGAAGAGATGACATCAGCACTGGGGCAGATCACCGGAGATCAGTTGCTGCATTCAGAGGGCATCCAGAGCCTGATGTTGGATATGAGAAAGAACAGGGAGAAATTATTCCAACTTGCTGACACCAGACATACTCATTCAGATGATGACTATTGCTAATGTGTTGGTCCTTCTCAGACATTGCTAGAAAGTTCTTTTTTATGTGAATTTGCAATTCTTCTAATGTTGATTATAGGCTACGGTTACATGATGGCTTCTCATTCAGAATGAAATAAATCTGAATGAAATCATTCTAAATTAAAGTCTTTCCAGGTAGTTTACATGAGAAATATTCATTCTGAATGAGGGTTTACACAGAGATCAGTTAATCACCTTTAATCGGGTCCGCACAAGGTTTGGGGCAGGGAAGGTTTCTGATTGGATAGGGGGCGGGTGTTACGTGTTTACGTTTACCGGAAGAAAACACTGTAGTCCTCGCTCCGGATAACAAGATGCTTGACGACGCCGTTCTTAGTGCCTTTTTCAGGCTTGTTTTGCTTATATTCTTGAAGCAGCAGTACGACAACAACCTTGTTCTGCTAATGCTTCGTCTGTTGAGGAGGAGAAGGGAGGTAGAAGGTCGAAGAAGGGAGATAGAAGACCGTGCTGTGGAGAATGGAAACTGCTGAGTGCAACGAGTCCGACTGTTCTATCTCAGCCCGTTGCTATGCGCGCTATATACGTCATGGCGCCAGAAGGGCAAGGAAACGAGCATGTGCAGAAAGACCGGAATGAACTTAAAGAGGAATGAGTGTATACAAGTGCGAGAAATTCTTCCATCGGAATGATAAACGGAATAAACCACCCCCTTTAATCGGATTTAATTTTCAATCGGAATGACCACTTTTAATCGGAATGGCCTTTCATTCCGATTAAAAGTGGAATTAAACTGTCCATGTAAATGTACTGACTATGTCAGAGCGCATACAGAGCCTCATGGGATATGAAGGCAAACCAGAAGAAATTACAAATATATCTATGAATGAAGATCAATCTGAGATTAGTTAATACTGACAAAAAGGAGTGTGTCCTGTGTGCTTTAGTGATTCATATAAGGCACATTTTAATTAGTGAGTTTACTGAGAGATGCAGGAAACTTGCAGCAACCAGCTGATATACTGGTGCAAATTCCCCATGGTAAGAATGAGTCCTTCTGCAATGTTGTTGATGGTGATATATTTAAATGTAGGAAGGGAAGAAGGAAAATATTTACACGTTAATTGATGGTGATGGTCAACAGCTGAGTTTTATTAGTTTGAGGTGATATTTGCATCAGGCTCAAGACTGTAAACAGATCATCACAGACACATCACATGACATGTCTAAAGATAAATGGTAGTGGGACACTTGGAATTAGCTTCCTGAAGATTCTACTTTACTTTGTAAAGATGAAGAATTTCAAATCATTTTCTGTCTACATTATTTCACTGTTTATTTCTGCTCAAATTGTTTGTCACTTTGTTTTGTGGTGAAGTTTGCATGGGTAAATAAAAGAATATGGAATCTTTATTCTATATCTATAAATCCAAGGAATGTCTGTCTCTGTGTGTCTCCGTGTGTTCCTCACATCTCTCTCAAACTGCTGACAGACTCTGACTTTGGTAGGTGTATTGCTGAGGGCACAAGTGAGAGCAGTTCAAAACACTTACAGTTTCATTGTTGTTCCAAATGATTTGCCCAACACTGGACCTAAGCCTGAACACCATCAAACAAATTACTATTCTATTTATTCTCAACTGTGAGGCTGATTTTTTTTTTCTCTCAAACTCCAAACTTTGGGATGTGTTTCAGTTTGTGGACATACAGTTAAAGCCAAGGCTTTGATCCAGTTCACGGAACGAAAACCAGAAACTTTTTATGTGTCACTTGGAACAAAAACAAAACCAGAAACTTTAGATTTTTCTATGGTCCGGCGTACGCACTGCTGTATTTTGTCAGCTGGTGGCACACAGAGGCAATGCAGAGCAACAACAGGCCTGCTGGATCACGAGTCTATAACTTAGACATGCGTGCCTGCTGTTGGGCCCTCCACACAGCTATCTACTGGTCAGGCAGCCCCCCAGGCACACTGCCTCCAGCAGCCAAACACAAGCGCTGTCCTTTTTGTCCAGGGCAACACAATATAAGCACAAACAGATTGACCCACAGTTCTGGTCTTATAAGTGCTCTTGGGCTCTTTTGCCACTTTTTGTTCTCTTGTGGTGTTTGTTGATTCAAAGTAGGGGCTTTTTCTTGGTGTGACGATGACATTGTGTGCCATCATTGCAGCCATCAGACCTCACAACAACAACACTTTTGATCAAATGTGTGCAATAATGCATGTGGAATAATATTCCTCTGTTGTCAACAGTCATCAGTCTCTATCCTGTTTGGTTAAATGACGCAGGGCCATGCACACTGCCAACTTCTTGGACTTCCACATCTCTGGCACCAGTGGGCAGCATATGCACATGAATTAGACATCACGTGTTGATTGTTTGACTGTAGACTGTTATTGTGTGTGTGTGTCTTTGTCGCCCTCTCCAGGAGCTGAGGGGTATAAGGTCTGGTGAGTCGGCACCATGGAGGTATTGTACAGAAACCTCCACAGTTATTGGTAACCCTGGTAAAGCTGACTAACAATTTGCTTTCTATGAAACTATGAAAGCATTGAGGGGAAAAATATCCTTTCAGGGAAGCTCATTTGAGAGAGAACAATGCATCATAAATTAAAAAATAGTTTTCCAATACGAAAATTGCACCCCTGCTTTAATACATTATAAAGCTTCTCTTTGCCAATACAACAACCCTTAGCCTCCTCATGTGATTGAGATTTGGGGCCATTGTTCTTTACAGTATCTGTCTTGATAATCTGTGTCTGTTTTTTTATTTTATAATATCCGTCAGTTAACTTGTTGATGATAACTTGAGATTATATTTTTCATTTTCCCTTTTTAACATTAAGAAAAAATACATTTTTTGAACTTTAACATCCACTTTCCAGACACGGGTCAAAAATGACCTGCAATCATTTCCTGTGGGATTTCATACACAGATGTGTGTTTCTTTGCTATATTTGCTGAGAGGTCTTTATTTTAGCATTCAGTGTTGCTTTTATTTATCAAATATCATTTATGTTATTTTCTTATTTTCTGAACAAACAATGATTTTAAATCATTACATCAAGTTTATGCGTGTGGGTCAAAAAGACCCATGGTTACAAAGGTGATTTGTTTCCTTACAAAAACACCCTAAAATAACATTTCTTGTTAACATAATAGTGGTGAAACAATGATGTTAGGCGTCTTAAACCAAACAGTTACACATTACATGTATTTCTATCTGTCAACTGGATAAACTATACAAACATGGATAACTGCTAACACTATTATTGAACTGTAGTAGGCCCTATATCTGTAATACTGTGAAGTTAAGAATATTTCACATGAGAATTGGAAGTAATTGTGCCATTCACATGGGTGCACTGCCACACACAAATGACCACTACATATTTGTATTCCTTACAATACTGTAGTGTGGTGCAGTGATGCAGCAGCTACTTACTACTGCTGTCAATGAGCCGGTCAGATCTCTTATTTTTACTTGGACATCCAGTCTTAAGTATTGTGGTTATGGTTTCATTATCACTCATTTATGTTTATGTTTATGTCCATAAACAAGTTTTTGGCATGTAAATCACAAAATCAAAGATGTGAAAACATTTGATAAACTTTATTTTCACATAAACACAACAATAACCAGCTTCTAACTAAACTAAAAACGTAAACTTATAGCCCTACAAGTAGGCTACAAATGTATATGTAAAAAAACAAAAACTTTTAGAACGTAAAACTTAAGATCATCTTGTCAGGAGGAGGAGGAGGAGGATGACCCCAGCTCGGCAGCCAGCGCGCAGCCAGACCAGACAGGCCCGGGTGCAGCCATGGGACCAGCCCTTCCTGCACCTTCAGGCGGGGGGTTCAGGATGCTGGAGAGGGAGCTGGGCTCTCTAACCTCCCGGGTTAAAATAAAATAAATTGAATAATTTACAATTTGTTGACAGCGTTTCTCTCGTGTGCGCGCGCTCTCTTTCTCTCTCGCAGTCTCACTCTGTTTCTTTTCTTCTTACTTTTCTAAGATGACAGATGCTGAATATATACTCCCTATCTGATGCTGTGGCTGTTTGTGGCTGGCTGAGAGGGATGTGAACTCAGCTGTGTTAATCAAATCAGGTTGGGTTTCCATTACGCCTGCCAAACGTGGCAAATGGTGCTAATCCCCTTTCAGAATCAGAATCAGAATCAGAAATACTTTATTGATCCCCGAGGGGAAATTATTTATGTTTGATCTGACATCAGATGTGACGGGACAGTCGATATAGAGATACATTTATCGTCTCCTCAGGTGTAAAACGCTCACTCTTTCCAGTTGGTAGGTCCGCCATCTAACTAGCTCTCCGCCGTGCGCTCCAATCGCGCCTCATTTAAAGGGAATGAGAGGTGACACTCTGATTGGCTTATTGAATAATACGCCCAAAACACACCCATGACTAATTCACAGAGTAAATCCAACCCTTTTAGACTCTCCACCATGGTGCACAGTCTGAAAATGCGCTGTCTAACTAGCAAGTGACTGGGACACGCCCATGCGCTGCACGCCTGGCGCTTTGCGTTTTAGACCATCTAAATAGGGCCCATAGAGTAAATAGTATTGGTCTGAGCATAGAACCTTGCGGAACTCCAAAACAAACTTTGGTACGTAAGGATGATTCATTATGAACGTCAACAAACTGAAAACGATCAGATAAATAAGATTTAAACCAGCTTAGTGCAGAACCTTTTAGGCCAATTAAGTGATCCAGTCTCTGCAGTAGAATTTGATGGTCAATTGTGTCAAACGCCGCACTAAGATCTAATAAAACAAGAACAGAGACAAGTCCTTTGTCTGAAGCAATCAGAAGGTCATTTGTAATTTTAACTAGTGCTGTCTCAGTGCTATGATGCACTCTAAATCCTGACTGAAATTCCTCAAATAAATTATTATCCTGGAGAAAATCACACAGCTGGTCTGCGACTACTTTCTCAAGGATCTTTGACATAAAGGGAAGATTAGATATTGGTCTATAGTTGGCTAACACCTCTGGATCCAGGGTGGGCTTTTTTAGTAGAGGTTTAATTACAGCTACCTTAAAAGACTGTGGTACATAGCCTGTTAATAAGGATATATTGATTGATATATCTAATATATGAGTGTTAACTAAAGGAAAGACCTCCTTAAGTAGCCTAGTTGGGATGGGGTCTAAGAGACACATTGATGATTTAGATGAAGAAATCACTGCTGTCAATTCTTGAAGAGAAATTGGGGAGAAGCAATCTAAATATATATTAGGTCTTACAGCTGTGTTTGAGGTTAGATAGGTACTATCTGAGGACAGGAGGTCATGAATTTTGCCTCTAATAGTTAGAATTTTGTCATTAAAAAAGCTCATAAAATCATTACTGCTAAGGGCTAAAGGAATACAAGGCTCAATAGAGCTTTGACTCTCAGTCAGCCTGGCTACAGTGCTGAAAAGAAACCTGGGGTTGTTCTTGTTTTCTTCTATTAATTAACTCAATTAGTTATTCTGTGTAAATACATACATGTGTATACATATATATGTATATACATATATATATATATATATATATGTATACTATATATACACTATATATACATATATATGTGTGTATATATAGTGAAGCTGCAACAAACATTAGAATGGTGAGTTTTCTGACTTAATGAACATTGGTAAACAAAGGCCTACCTGATCAACACTAGCCATACATGATCAAACTGTTATTTGTCTGGTATGTCAATCACGCACCAAAACTTCATGCCTTCTGCATGTATGTTTTATTTAAACATTTGCTGATCTCAGCAGGATGAAGAATCTCAGCACAGAAACTTTAACTGTATTCTGACAAAAAAGGCAAAGAACCTATGTGCAAAAATTAATAATAAAATAAAATTGAAATGATTCACACACGTGCCTTCATGTAAATGATTATAAACATAACAATGTGTATGAAAACGGAAGTATAAACACTTAAACAACAGATTCACATAAAATGAAGTAAAGCCTACATAGCATGAAATGTGAAATGAAATTTCAGTTAACTGTTGCTGCTCACTGAACTGGGACATGGAACATGTAATTAAAAAAAAATAGACAGTTAATGAAATGAAACAAAAACCCCAACATTTATGCTTGTAGATGCTAGATTTCAATGCTTTTCCGACTTCAAAATTCTGACTTACGAGTACAACTGAACGCACCGTTAGTCGTAGCACAAACAAGGAGCTATCAATGGATCAGCTGTGCAGTGTTATTAACCAAGAATTATGTGGTAAATTGAACACCTTGCTTTCCCAACTCAGCAAGGATCTGCTCCAGCCTTTCGCCTTCTTGAATCGGTGTAATGTGGATTGATCACTGACAAGGCTACTGATGCTGCCATTTCAACATTGTGCTGCAATGTAAGTTAGCCTAACTAACGGAACACCGATCTTCTTTTTTACCTATGTGTGGGAGGGACAGTGGGGGTGATGGATCGGGGTCACTATAAATCTGAGGGGGTCATGTCCCCCCCGTCCCCAGAGCCATCTGCGTGCATGACTGTATGACAACAACACCCCAGCATTTTTAATATTTCCTCTAGGGATGTTACCACACAGAGTAAAAGGGGGAAATGATGGTGTGAAACAGCAGAGGCACTTTGTCAACCCGCTGAGTTAATGTTACTGTCATTAGCATCAAGCTAGCAAACAATGGTACATCCTCACGGTCGAACATAAAGTAATAACATTAACAAATAGCGGCGGGACTTTTACTCACCACAACTGCAGAGGCTCCCAGCTTCATTTGAAACAAACTACATTATAGACGGTCCGTTATTTATTAATCCCTCTGTGTGTTTATATATTTACTTTTTATCCGCTCCGTTGTCTTTGTAAAGTTAACATATCGCACCGTCATTTCAAGCCCCTTATAACCTCGGCTGAGAGAATCTGTTCATTTTCTAAACAGGCTTTTATTGTGAAACATTTGTAGGAACTTGTTGTGAAAGACACAGTAGCTTGAATGTTTACATACAGTGCTCCAAATGTAGCTCCTGCCATCTGCTGACGCTTTTAGGTGACTACAACAACATGTCGGCTGGCACATGAACACACACAGTGACTCAAATAATAGTGAAAGTAATAAAAACAGGACAAGAATAACCCGATGACATCACACACGCCATGAAAGACAACCAGCGGGATAATTGGTGAGTACCATCTTGTAGTGTGTCATGTCTGTCGGCCAAGTCACGGCACGATTTTATGACTCCACAATCTTGTAATGTGACATAGTGACTTTCAGAACGGGCAGAAAAGTCGTGTAGTGTGTACCAGGCATTATGCAAGTCCACCTGAGTCTGACCTGTCTGTCAGCGAGTCCTCCTCCACCTTTTTTTAGACTCCACCGTAGACAACGGCAGCATTTCTCCAACCACGTAGCGAGCCACAAGCTCCGTGGCTTCTTTCAGACTGTTAGGTTTAACGTTATCTCCGTTATTAGAACCAAACGACAGCCGTTGCTGTTTCGGAGCTGAAGGACCAGCGTTCTAAAAGTAACGGAAGTAACTGAAGTCTTGTTTGAAAATGTACTCAAGTATTTGATTACTCAAACAGCAAACTAACATGTTAGGTTACTTGTTACTGCAAAAAGTAATCAAAGTACTCTAACATTACTTTGTAACACGTTATACCAAACTCTGGCTGCCACTCACTTGTTTTTCTTTTACTAGTGATGCCACCACTGTGACCACCAAATAATATAATTTTCCTGGCCTCCACCTCCCCCACAAGCACCTCTTTTTCGTTCTCCGTGAAATTCCTTTCCTTGTCTTCTCTACCATGATTGAGCATCAAATGCATTGATCAGCAGGCTTATTTATATGCAAAACTATTCATGAGATACTTTGCACTGACCATTCATGGTAGAATGTGGGTGTGTAGAGGGCAGGATATGAGGTGAATCCACCTGCACACAGAAGAGGTTTTAATTTTTATGAGGTTGTTATGCACAACTCCTCTTTGTTTAATTTTAGGTTTAGATAATTTAGGTGGTCGGGGGACAGACACCGTTTGCATAAAACTATGGGTGGGTAACTGCACTAGAAGCGCTGAGAAGCGTGTAGGACTGTGACTCTGAGTCCTGATCTCAACTCTGGGTTGTCAGGGTTTTGAATTACTAATAAACTTTGCCAGGTTCCTAGAGATGAGAGCAGCTCCATCCAAAGTGGGGTGAATGCCGTCTCTCCTAATAAGACCAGGTTTTCCCCAGAAAGTTTGCCAATTATTAACAAAACCCACATCGTTTGCTGGACACCACCTGGACAGCCAGCGATTAAATGATGACATGCAGCTAAACATGTCATCACTGGTCAGATTTGGGAGGGGTCCAGAGAAAACTACGGAGTCCGACATAGTTTTAGCATACTCACACACCGAGGCAACAATAATTTTAGTGACCTCCGATTGGCGTAACCGGGTGTCACTTCTAGAGAAGGAAATGACTTTTCGGAGTCCCACAGTGCAACTGTAACCGTCTTTTTTCTTACAGTCTGTGTGTGTGTGAGTGTGTGTGTGCGTGTGTGTGTGTGTGTGTGTGTGTGTGTGTGTGTGACTTCCCATAAACGGCTCCAGTTCACAGGAAAACAAGAGTGGCACTGATGATGTATCAGGTCCGACTTCCTGTGTAACGTTTGAGTTTTTAATAACTTTGTGAAGGAGGAGGCTTTGGAGGCTTCAAATAAGCCCTCTGGGGTTTGTTGCCTCTCCCTGCACTGTATCTTATTTTTTAATTATTGTTTTGTGTTTTAATTCTGCAAAAAGATAAACTAAACATGACAAAAATGAACAAAGTAATAGCACTTCAGTTTTTATGTTTCTGTCAGCTTTAACTTTTACTCCACTACGTTTCCCACAAGCATCTTTGTTCCTAACCACAGAACAGATACAAGATACAACATGCAGTGTTTCCCACTGCGTATGGAAGCGACACGTAGAGAAGCCAGCGGGGTTGTTTACCGTTTGCCGAGCTGAGAGGCTGCATGTAGGCTGCATGAAATGTTAAAGCATTTTCCAGTTAAGTTATTACATATATTTGAGTTATCTACAAGTTTACTGTACTGTTTGTCATCTTCTCGCTTTCAAATGTCCGCCACGGACATTTACACAATGTCACAGATAAACATGGGTAAATGCATGAAAAAAAATTATCACATATCACCTGTGATAATGGTTATTCATTTAAAAACACATTGTGCTCGTTTAGCACACTATTTCATGTAGTTTTTATCTGCTGGAGGGTCGCGTAGGGGAGCGTAGCACGACAAAAATAGAAGAGCCGCGTAAAATAGAGTTGTCGCGCGACAGACGGTGGTTGTCGTGCCGCTCCCGTTGCCGGTGGAGCTGCTGTAACTGATTAACGGGGGCGAGCTGCTATGGGACTCGCGCTGTAGTTAACACTACTAATGGCGTGAGTTAATGTCTCCGCACATGTTGAGCTTCAAGCTATGTTAATACAGACACAGGCTAATATAACATGATGAGTTAGAGTTGTTCGGACCACTTTTGGACTTGTTTGCCCACATATTTGTACCGAGAGGTCTTTGTATCCATTCTACTATGTCTGCTTCTTCTTCTTCTTCTTCTGGCGGACCAGGTGCTTCAAGTGCATCTTTATGATGCATACCGCCACCTATTGCACCGGAATTGTAACGACAAGCTACATTCACAGACAGTGAGTCCCATTAGAATGTGTTTATGAGCGAGGTCGAACAGGTAGCGCCAAAAGCAGAAAAATCTATATATGGCGGAGATAATTTATTCGTGGCGCACCGCCACAGATAAATGAATGCATGGGAAACACTGACATGCCAGACTGGGACTTTCTCATGCTGAGTTTAATCAGCACACACATACACACACACCTGTTCTTTGTCACTGATAAAGATCAGATTGACTTTCTTAAGGCCACACCAGGGAAATTCACACGTTCCAGCAGCTCAAGATACAAAACCAAATAATACTAATGCTCCCAACACCAAGGTGTCGGAATTCACGGAACACCGTTTCCCTGCTGTTCCTCCTTTGGAAGTTGACCTGATGATGATTTTTTCAGGTCGCCCATTAAACACATATACCTGCTGAACATCAGCATATCAGCATTGTCATTGTGAGCATGTTAGCATGTTAGCTCAAAGTGCTACTGTGCTTCAATAAGCTGCAGATTGGTGTTGTGTCGATGAAGGTGTAAGGTTGACAAAATGCTTACATGAGTACGAGCATTTTGTCTGAGACTTTCTGTGGTGTTGCGTTGTCTTCTCTTTTGATGGATCTAAGCAGTGTCGGGGAAACTACGTTTAAATGGTAGTTTACCACACTGGCTTCTTCACTATGAGAAGTAGTTAAATTATCTCAACTGCCTCCAACAAGTGTTTAGCTTGTCAGAGTACAAGTATTTTAAAGAAAGTAGTTTAACTACATACAAACTACACAGGAAATGCTTTCAGTCTGAGTCTGGGATCTCATATTGTTACACAGAAGTCCTTTTTAAACAGGAGTTGTGCAAATTTGCAGGAAAGCCCAATCAGTCTTTTTTCAGCATTGGCAGTATAAAAACAAAATCGGGGAGTGCAGCAAAATGCCGCCTACCTACTTTTGTTTATACAGAATGTGCCTTTTTCGGGGCAATGGGGGGCGTGAGCAAGTAACAAAACGTGTAGCTCAGCGTGTGACGTAAACAGTGACTGGTCAGTCCTTCGGCAATTCTCTCGTAAGTCAGCCCGTTCTTCACCGTCCCTGTCATCTGACGGTTAATGGCCTCTTCATTTGCGAGGACAAGGAGGGCGCGCAATTCAATTCAATTTTATTTATAAAGCCCAATATCACAAATCACAATTTGCCTCACAGGGCTTTACAGCATACGACATCCCTCTGTCCTTATGACCCTCACAGCAGATCAGGAAAAACTCCCCAAAAAACCCTTTAACGGGGAAAAAACGGTAGAAACCTCAGGAAGAGCAACTGAGGAGGGATCCCTCTTCCAGGACGGACAGACGTGCAATAGATGTCGTACAGAACAGATCAGCATAATAAATTAACAGTAATCCATATGACACAATGAGACAGAGAGAGAGAGAGAGAGAGAGATGCAGGTAATGACAGTAGCTTACAACAACATTAATGAAAGTAATAATATTATAGTTATAGTTCTGGCTACTGTGGTACAATATGTTGAAAGTATGTATTAATATCTGGCAGTATACATGTGTGACAATAGTCATATGTGTATAATAACAGTAGAAGTATGACTAATGACTAATGATGGCAGCAGCAGCAGGAGGCATCTGGCAGGACCACGGCAGCAGCACAACCACACACGTCACGCTGTCCAGGCACCGCTGTGATATGAGTTAATCTGAGAGACAGTGGAGCACAAAGGCTCCGGAGAAGAAGCCGAGTTAGTGACATCCAGAATGGCCGAGTTAGCAAGATGCAGTAATAGGATGAGAGTGAGAGAGAGAGAGAGAGAGAGAGAGAGAGAGAGAGAGAGAGAGAGAGAAGGTGCCCGGTGTATTATAGGGGGATCCTCCGGCAGACTAGGCCTAAGTCAGCCTAACTAGGGGCTGGTACAGGGCAAGCCTGAGCCAGCCCTAACTATAAGCTTTATCAAAGAGGAAAGTCTTAAGTCTAATAATAATAATAATAATAGATTTTATTTATAACGCACTTTACATTTGAATACAAATCTCAAAGTGCACAGTACAAAGGCAAATAAAAGTAACAATGACAGTAAAATCGAGCAACAGAACAAAACAATAAAAACAGTCAGCAGATAAAATCAGATAAGATTAGTCAGGATAGGCTTTCTGAAAAAGGAAGGTTTTGAGTCCTTTTTTAAAAGCATCCACCAACTGTGGAGCCCTGAGGTGGTTGGGGAGGGTGTTCCACAGACGGGGAGCAGCAGCCTCGAAGGCCCTGTCGCCCATGGTCTTGAGCCGAGTCCTGGGCGGGCGCAGACGGTGCAGTTGGCCTGACCGGGTTCTGGCTGAGGTAAGTGGGTTGAGGAGTTCTGTGAGGTAGGTGGGGGTGCAGACAGTGATGGGTGTGAAGGAGGATTTTGAATTCGATGCGGAGGTGAACGGGGAGCCAGTGCAGAGTGTGAAGGATGGGGGTGAGGGGGGGAGGTCTAGTCTTAAATGTGGAGACGGTGTCTGCCTCCCGGACCGTAACAGGAAGATGATTCCACAGGAGAGGAGCCTGATAGCTGAAGGCTCTGGCTCCTGATCTACTTTTGGAGACTTTAGGGACCACGAGTAACCCTGCGTTCTCAGAGCGCAGTGTTCTGGTGGGATAATATGGCACTATGAGCTCTCTAAGATATGACGGAGCTTGACCATTTAGAGCTTTATAAGTTAACAGTAGGATTTTAAATTCAATTCTGGATTTTACAGGGAGCCAGTGCAGAGAAGCTAAAACAGGAGAAATATGATCTCGTTTCTTAGTTCCTGTTAGTACACGTGCTGCTGCATTCTGAATTAGCTGGAGAGTTTTTAAGGACTTACTAGAGCTACCTGATAATAGAGAGTTACAGTAATCCAGCCTTGAGGTAACAAAAGCATGGACCAATTTTTCTGCATCTTTTCGGGTCACGATAGGCCTAATTTTAAATCCGTTGCTCCGAAGGGCTAGTTTCATATCCACTACCCCTACACGCAAAAAGGAATTGGGGACCCCTCGCGGGAACGCGCAAATGTAGGGGTAGGGCTAAGGGGGGGTATTTGGACGGGTCCAAAGTTTTACATATGTGGAATTGGCCCTAATTTTTCTAACATAATAGAGTCCGTTTATAATGACACATCTAGCTCAGTAGCACTCCCTCAGGGCACCGCCCCTCATTTCACCATGAGGTGTTAAACAAGGATGCAACTTCTTCCCATTCTTCTTTATTTTGGCAGCAGAAATGCAAGCAATTCATATTAAAAAATCTGATGTTGCCAAACTGAATGTTTTTGATAAACAGATAGTTATAAGCCAGCTGGCTTCATAAAAAAAATAGAACAAATCCCCAAAGTCTTTGAATTAATTGATGTGTTTTCTAAAGCATCAGGTTGAACACTTAATCACAATAAATAAAATATCTTGGAATTCATAACCAAAGATGCAAAAACCAGTGAAACCTTAAATTTACAAGACAAAATTTGAATGTAAATCTAAGCTCAAGATGTGGTTCCAAAGGGACCTGACAGTCTTTGGTAAATGGACCTGCATTTGTATAGCACCTTTCTAGTCATCCAACCACTCAAAGTGCTTTTTACACTATGAGTCACATTCACCCATTCACACACATTCATACACTGGTGGCAAAGGCTACCATACAACGTGCCAGGTGGTTTTTAACACAGTAACACACTGATGGAATTTGGGGTTCAGTATCTTGCGCAAGGTCACTTCAGCAGGCAGACTGGAGGAGCCGGGGATTGAACTGATGATCTTTCAATTGGTGGATGAGCCGCTCCACCTCTGAGCCACAGCCGCCCCAGCCAGGACTGGCTATCTTTGGAAGAACATACTTAAGACAAAACTCTATACCAAGCATTTCTTTGAACAAACCTCTGGGGAGACAACACCAAATACAGTTTTTGTTCAGCAGGAAAGATTTTAGCCACTTTAATTTTAACACAGCATTTAAATATGATTTTCAGGTTGAAACACTTCCAACCAAACAGATGTTGTTATGTTGGAAACTCATGTACACACACGATTTTACTCCTCATCAAACCCCAATCTGGAACAACAGATATGTGCAATGGCTACTTACAGCACTGGATGGATGAAAGTATCTGGTCAGTGACCCGTCTAATCAATGACCAGGGATGTTGGCGATCTTATGAGAACTTTAGCTCGAAACACAACACAACTTGAACACGTGATCAATTTGATGAACTTATCAGAGCGATCCCTGAGTCAGTCAGAATGTTAGCCCAAAACATAGAAACACACTCAGGTGTGATAAATCCACCTGCACTCCATTTTAATGGTCTTGATTTTCCGGCTGAGGAAAATTCAAATAAAGTCATACGTAATCACCTGAAGAATAGAAACTCCATTATCCAGCTCTCTTCTTAAATCAGACATTATCAAATATATAATATGTCGTAACTTATATATTTAAGCCCCGAGACAAATGAAGTTTATTCCATAATTATGAATAATGTCTATCCATCCAGTGAGCTGCTGAGAATGAGATTAGGTATTGATCATAAGAACTGTGTCTTCTGTCAAACTGAAACTACTGATCATCTGTTGTTCCACTGCACACACTCTGCAGGACTGGCTGTCAACCTAAACCCACCTCACTAACTCTCACAAGAGAAAATGTTGTGTTAAAGGACACCATGGGCCAGATCTACTAAGATCCCAATTAGCCTGTACTAATTTGCCTGCGCAATCTAGAATTTTTCGGGTTAGGGGGCTGAACCACGGTTTGCATGTGATTTACTAAGAGTGACTGCGTAAATGACAAGAGGTGCAAACGTGTTGGAGACACCCTATTTAAATGAGGGTTTTGCGTGTTTTATGGTTTGCAGCACGGCGAGTTTGGAGAGAAAGCGCAAAGTGAAATTTGACCCTATGGAATTAGAGGTGTTGGTAGATGAGGCCAATAAACACTGAAATGAGCTACAGCAAAGAAACCTGACTGTCTCACAAACGCTATATCACTAGGACCGCCAGGATCACAGTGCCCCTCCAAGCGCCACGACCGTCATATGTAACTTCATTGTTTATGCTTCCCGTGTGCTCAGAAGCACACAAAATGCATTTTTGAGTCATTTACAAGAAGCTATGATAAAATAAAATATTACAGACTATAGAATAGGACTGACAACCTCTCCAATGTCTCGTGACAATTAATTAACACTATTTGTCGGCTTTTTATAATTTTGCTGCTGCGCTGTGTCTCCAGTTGAAAGTGGTGATTTGCTAAATACATTCTACAATAATAAATTAGATTAACTTTTGGTTTATAATATTGTTGGCTATATTACGCATTTTAATAAAAGAATAAAAGAAATAAACACCGAAATAATTAGTGGAAACTATTTTTTTTTTATTGATACTCCTCCTCTCTGACATACTAACACACACACACACACACATTGAAAACGCAATTGAATGAATGAATGAATGAACACTGGAAGCAGTTCAGCCGCAGTCCTGCCGGCTGGTGCGGTCACTGTTGAGATTACATTTGTTTTTTATTATTAACAGAATGTTTTTTTATTGACTGTATGAATGGTTTCGTTTTCAAATAAATATTTGGAAATTAAAATGTATGCTTTGGTGTACTTTTACAGAGTTTTGCAATATGTATAGCCACCTGTTTGTATCAAAATGTATAATTTTCAGCAGTGGTGTGTGTAACTGCGGCCGCGGTCTGAGTTATAAATGCTCAGTTTAGTGTGTTTCATCTTTGTAACTTAAAGGCTTCAGAAAACATTCACGCACATTTTGAGGAAAAGACATCGGAAGAGAAGCTTGTAGGTTTTATCTAAACAGAATTATTTGCATTATAAAAACCCAAACAGTGTGTCAGACCGTCGTGGCGGTTCCAGTGTTAATGATTGTTTCCTCATTCATACCAAAAATGTTCACACGAGGGTGAAAAATGCATTCTCTGCGTCTTCTTTCATCGTTTTGATGTCTTCTTGCAACAATAACCGCAGTGGTGGACTAAGAGTCTCATCCTACTCTCTAATGTGCTATGTGTGAGCTCAGTCCTGCGTGTTCTTTAATGAAGCAATAGGAGAAGATATTCGGTCTCAGTTAATGTAGTTTATTAAGCAGTAAAGGAATAAAATTACAGAGCTCTGGGTCTCAACTTCACGTCCCTGACGAACAACAAAGGTGTGTCAGTTCACGAAGTCTGACCTCCTGTCCTTCCCTGACCCAGTATATTTGAGCGTAACAGAGTGTCATTGTGCACGCAAGGCGTTGTCCTCTTCTCATTGGCAGTTCCACTTCCTCCTTCACCACACCACGCCCCTGCCTCCTGTTAATCTGACTCCTTCCCGCTGGCGGTGGGGGCGTGGTTCCTGTTTTGAAAGACAAGAGAACAACACAACTCCCTACACGTGCTGTACCTTACTATCTGTATATCACTTTCTATTCTTTTTACCATATATGAAACTAATTATCTAAGCATTGCGGTATGTGCTCCTCAGACTTCATGTCTCTTCCTCTCCTGTACTTCTCCACTTCTGCAAAGCAAACACATTCAGATCAGCTGAAATCATCTCAGTATTCTCATTGTTCACACATCTAAAACTTATATAGTGAAACACAACTTATAGTAAAACACATAAAATGATTCTATTCCCAACAGCAGCCATGTGTGCGCAATTACACATACAAACCGTTTGCACCTCCCTTTGACACGTGTTAAATATATACACAGTTTCTATGAACAAAACTGCTTTCAGGTTTGATAAATCACTTTCCGTGTGCTAAATTAATATATTTACATGTTTTCCTCCCAGTACACACAATTGCGTGTAAACGCCCCATATTGCTGCAAACGTACTAACTGAAAGCAGACGCGCTATTTTGCACCTTTGAAAGACGCAACCCTTAGTGCGCACTTTTAGCACATCAGTTTGTACATTTTTTTGCGCGTGCAATGAGTCTGAACACGTTTTTATACTTGCAAACCTTTAGTAGATCCGGCTCTAAGTGTGATCTGACTGAACAACCTGATACTGGTGCACACACACATCCAAATGGAGGAAGACAAAGGCCCTTTTTCTGTTTTTAAAAAGACTCTTATGGACGATCAGCTCAGTGCTTTGACACTAATGGGAATAAACATGCAAAGTCTCCTCACAGCATATGAAAGATGAAAATATCCGAGGACCCCGAGAGAAAGAGTGCAGAACTATGAATTTGCTTTATTTGTTTTCACTGTCTTTATGTTAAATGTTAAATGTGCATTGTAGGTTGAGACGTGTTCGTTGTGGTTTGTGTGTTGATGTTTTGTGAATGATTCATTTTCAATAAACAATCAATCAAATAAACAGAGGAGCTCCTGCAGCTCCCTCCTCTCTGGCTCTCTGATGTCACAGTGTGGAGCCTCAACACGCCAAGAGGAGGAGCACAAGGCTGCTCAGCTTACAGTGTGCTTAAAGGTTATTATGGGATGTATGCCCAGTGGAACGAAAAAGTGTCAGGAGCTTCTTTCTGATTGGTTGAGAGACGTTATCACACACTGAGACTGATGTTCACTGTTTCACTTCCTGTTCTTTGCCTTTAAAAATGCCTCTCAGCACCTCCTCTCTCCACTGCTCCTCGTCAGACGATCAGAACACATCAGCTGAAGAGAACCCTCTCTCACTTCACACTGTAAGTGACAATAATTATCATATGCTCAGTGTTAATTTTGGCAGCTATTGTCAATTTAGTTTTAGTCATTACATGAATTACATGAGGTCTGTATTAAGTATCATCACACATGTATTTGCTCAATTTCTTACTCTTACTGAACTAATAATTTATTCTTTGTAAATCACAACTAGTTGGTCATGGTATTAAGTTATTGGGTCTAATCCCGAGGCTACGCCGAGTGCGGACACGTAATTCAATTGTTTATAGTAGAGTGTTATTCTGGCAGCAAATGCTCCGCGTCAGCAAGGCTGAAATCATGCACCCGGTGTAGCCTCTGGGTTAGTAGAGAGCTTCTACATTCCTTAGAGAAAAGACAATGTATTACGAGGCAGTTCTGATCTAGATATCAGTAACTTCAGATCAAGACCCACTAACTGATTATTAAGGATTTACCAAGAAATAGTAAATAAATTTGGTAACACTTTATATTAAGGTACTGTAATAAGCGCTAATTAGTGCTTAATAAGCAGTTAATTAACAGTTAATAAGCATTTATAAGATGCTTATTAACATTAATAAGACTAGGCTAAGTGTTTATTACAGCATAACTGGAGCATTATAAGCATTTAATAGAAACTTTGGTAACAGTTTATAAACCGATACTAAATATTAATAAGATTTCTATTGACATTATTTATAATTTTTAAGGGTTAATTATAGAATAATAACCACATTTATTACTGGTTTATAAAACACTATAAGACCCTATAACATAAAATTAATAAGGTGTTTATTAACATTAATGAGACTAAATTAATATAAATGCCATATTACGGTTAATAAATGCTTAATTATGCACTTATTAATAGTAAATAATGATCTTTTGCAGCTACCGGATCTAATATAGGAACAGTGTCGTTATAAACTTATAACGTTAATAAACTATTAATATGCACTTATTAACATCTCATAATAAAGGGGTGTGACATGCTGACGTATTGCGGTAAGCGAGTTGTGTGTAAGCGTCTCTGTGTTGTTCTAGTGAATCCTACTAGCCTGCTTTCTGCTTTCTCACTTCAGCTGCTTTAACGTCTAATTCAAGACTTAACCCACATTAGTTCTGTTTAAGCACTTATAGCTCTCCTCCTTTTTACGACTCTATTGCTAATCTCTTAGCTGTTGTTAGCTACATTAGCTTAGCGATTGCTTCTCCTTCTGCTCTTTCTTGCTTGGTATGCCAAATGTTTAGCTATGCCTCTGCCTCCTTTAGTAACAGTGGACATTTCATTGCTACTCTGTTGCTAGGGCAACAACTTTGGTCCCTGTTTACTTCCTGTCAGCTTCTGCATTAACATACATTCAAACAGGAAATACAAAGAGACCCATTTAGAATGTTTATGTTGTCCAGTTTGAAACGGTCTATACTCAGCTTACCTGTAGAAAATGTAGAAACATGACTGGCTGCTAGTTCAAGCATGACCTTCGTCTCTGTAGCTAAAGTTGCTAGCCTAATTATTACTGACTGAATGAAGCGAATACACCTCTTCTGATTAACTGTAACATTACCGTCATTATCATAAACATCAAAATTTAGAACACACAGTCACATGTTATAACTTTGTAAGTTTAGTGGAAACTCTTGAAAATCTACATTTTATTTTAAAAATGTGGTGTGGAGTGCCCTCTACAGCTTGAAACCTGGTTACTACATTTGAAGGCGAATGATGTCACTAACCGTCCACGCTAAAGCCTGCCCTCCTCCCTTTACTCCTCCCCTTACTATTAAACCATTCTGTCCGCAGTTATCAAAGTGACAGCGAGTAGGTTGGATCAGAGCAGAGAGAGTAGTAGAGCAGAGAGAACAGCTAGTAATTTGTCCAATTGTATTGTTAGCATAGTGTATTTCAGGGTAGGTTTACAGTTAGTAGTGCCTTTATAGTATTTAGGTTAATTGGTCAAGGAGAGGTGCCGAGGCTCGGGAGTATATGTGCAGGGCAGTGAGGGAGGGAGGGGTGGATGGATGCGGTGGGCTACTGCGCGGTGAGCCCAGGCTCCCAGAGAGGGAGAAATAGAACCAAGTAGGATCAAATAAGTCCCTTCCCTTCTGCCCGTGTGACACAGTTAGGGGGGTTTTTCAAGCCACCATCGGCACAATGAAAGCCCTCGTCTCCTCTCTCCGCAGCGAGGGACAATCTTCGCTCTGCCCCCTTCCTCAGCCGCTCACCTAGTAAGAAATGTGGTTATTGTTCTATAATTAATCCTTATAAATCATAATTTATGTAAACAGACATCTTATTAATTAATATTTAGGATAGTTTTATAAACTGTTATCAAGTTTCTATTAAGTGCTTATAATGCTCCTATATGCAATAATAACTGTGTTAATTGTGCTATAATTAACACCAATATAATCTTATTAATGGTAATAAACATCTTATAAGTGCTCATTAACTGGTTAATTGGTGCTTATTAAGCATTAATTAACACTTATTACAGCACCTTAAGGCAGCAGCCTCAGCAAAGAAGCCCAGACAGTCCTCTCCCCAGCCACTTCTGTCAGTTCTTCCATGGGAACCCCGAGGCGTTCCCAGGCCAGCCGGGCAATGTAGTCCCTCCAGTGTGTCCTGGGGCGGCCCCGAGGTCTCCTCCCGGTTGGACATGCCCGAAACACCTCCCAAGGGAGGCGTCCGGGAGGCATCCTTACCAGATGCCCGAACCACCTCAACTGGCTCCTCTCGATGTGGAGGAGCAGCGGCTCTACTCCGAGCCCCTCCTGGATGTCCGAGCTCCTCACCCTATCACTAAGGCTGAGCCCAGCCACCCTGCGGAGGAAACTCATTTCAGCCGCTTGTACTCGCGATCTCGTTCTTTCGGTCACTACCCAGAGCTCATGACCATAGGTGAGGGTTGGAACATAGATCGACTGGTAAATCAGGAGCTTCGCTGTCTGGCTAAGCTCCCTTTTCACCTTTCCACGCAATGTTGCAGAGGCGTGTCAACCAGGACAGCCCTACAACATCCAGAGCCTTGAGATATCCAGGGCGAATCTCATCCCCCCCCGGGGCTCCGCCGCCTCGGAGTTGCCTCACTACCTCAGCGATTTCTGCCCCAGAAATTGGACGACCCGCCCCTGAGACCCCCGGCTCTGCTTCCTCACTGGAATACGTGTTGGTGGGATTGAGGAGCTCCTCAAAGTATTCCTTCCACCGCCCGACAATGTCCCCAGTTGACGTCAGCAGCTCCCAGCCCCCACTGTAAACAGTATGAGCAAGTTGCCACCTTCCCCCCCTGGGGCGCCAGACGGTTTGCCAGAACCTCTTTGGAGCCCATCGATAGTCCTTCGCCATGGCCTCACCGAACTCCCCCCACGCCCGAGTTTTTGCATCTGCAACTGCCGCTGCTGCGCTCCGCTTGGCCCGCCGGTACCTGTCAGCTGCTTCCAGAGACCCACAGACCAACCATGCCCTGTAGGCAATGTCCCCCTCTGCCCTCGGGACACGGTGGAAGCTCTCCCAGAGGTGGGAGCTGAAGATCATTTGGACAGGTTCTTCCACCAGGCGTTCCCAGCAGACCCTTACTGCCTGCCAGGTCTGTGTGGCGTCCCCCCCTGCCATCTCATCCAGCTCACCACCAGGTGGTAATCAAACATCCTTATGTTTGAACATGGTGTTAGTTATGACCAAACTGCGACCCGCACAGAAGTCCAATAACACCACTTGGGTTCAGATCGGGCAGGCCATTTCTCCCAATCACACCCCTCCAGGTCCCGCTGTGATTGCCCACGTGAGCGTTGAAGTCCCCCAGCAGATCAATGGAGTCCCCGGTCTGGAGAGTCTGGGGGCTATCAGAAAGCCCAACCCGGCCCTCCACCTCTCACCCGGAGCAACTCCAGCAAAGGAGAGAATCCAACCCCTCTCAAGGACTTGGGATCCAGAGCCGGAACTATGTGTCGAGGTGAGGCCGACTATATCTAGCCGGTAGCGCTCAACCTCTTCCACAAGCTCCGGCTCCTTCCCTGCCAGAGAGGTGACATTCCGTGTCCCAAGAGCCAACTTCTGTAGCCGAGGATCGAACCGCCAAAGCCCCCACCTTGGTCTGCTGCCCAAACCACATAGCACTGATCCCTTCTGGATCCCTCTGCGGGTGGTGGGTCTACAGGGGGATGAGCCTCCCTGATGTCTCTCTAACACTCTCTGATGTCTCTAACACTCTCTGATGTCTCTAACACTCTCTGATGTCTCTCTAACACTCCCTGATGTCTCTAACACTCTCTGATGTCTCTAACACTCTCTGATGTCTCTCTAACACTCCCTGATGTCTCTAACACTCTCTGATGTCTCTAACACTTTCTGATGTCTCTCTAACACTCTCTGATGTCTCTAACACTCTCTGATGTCTCTAACACTCTCTGATGTCTCTCTAACACTCTCTGATGTCTCTCTAACACTCCCTGATGTCTCTAACACTCTCTGATGTCTCTCTAACACTCTCTGATGTCTCTCTAACACTCCCTGATGTCTCTAACACTCTCTGATGTCTCTAACACTCTCTGATGTCTCTCTAACACTCTCTGATGTCTCTAACACTCTCTGATGTCTCTAACACTCTCTGATGTCTCTCTAACACTCTCTGATGTCTCTCTAACACTCTCTGATGTCTCTCTAACACTCCCTGATGTCTCTAACACTCCCTGATGTCTCTAACACTCTCTGATGTCTCTAACACTCTCTGATGTCTCTAACACTCTCTGATGTCTCTCTAACACTCTCTGATGTCTCTAACACTCTCTGATGTCTCTAACACTCTCTGATGTCTCTAACACTCTCTGATGTCTCTCTAACACTCTCTGATGTCTCTAACACTCTCTGATGTCTCTCTAACACTCTCTGATGTCTCTCTAACACTCCCTGATGTCTCTAACACTCTCTGATGTCTCTCTAACACTCCCTGATGTCTCTAACACTCTCTGATGTCTCTAACACTCTCTGATGTCTCTCTAACACTCTCTGATGTCTCTCTAACACTCTCTGATGTCTCTAACACTCTCTGATGTCTCTCTAACACTCTCTGATGTCTCTCTAACACTCTCTGATGTCTCTCTAACACTCTCTGATGTCTCTAACACTCTCTGATGTCTCTCTAACACTCTCTGATGTCTCTAACACTCTCTGATGTCTCTAACACTCCCTGATGTCTCTAACACTCTCTGATGTCTCTAACACTCTCTGATGTCTCTCTAACACTCCCTGATGTCTCTAACACTCTCTGATGTCTCTAACACTCCCTGATGTCTCTAACACTCTCTGATGTCTCTAACACTCTCTGATGTCTCTCTAACACTCTCTGATGTCTCTAACACTCTCTGATGTCTCTCTAACACTCTCTGATGTCTCTAACACTCTCTGATGTCTCTCTAACACTCTCTGATGTCTCTAACACTCTCTGATGTCTCTAACACTCTCTGATGTCTCTCTAACACTCTCTGATGTCTCTCTAACACTCCCTGATGTCTCTCTAACACTCTCTGATGTCTCTCTAACACTCTCTGATGTCTCTAACACTCTCTGATGTCTCTAACACTCTCTGATGTCTCTCTAACACTCCCTGATGTCTCTAACACTCTCTGATGTCTCTAACACTCCCTGATGTCTCTAACACTCTCTGATGTCTCTAACACTCTCTGATGTCTCTCTAACACTCTCTGATGTCTCTAACACTCTCTGATGTCTCTCTAACACTCTCTGATGTCTCTAACACTCTCTGATGTCTCTCTAACACTCTCTGATGTCTCTAACACTCTCTGATGTCTCTAACACTCTCTGATGTCTCTCTAACACTCTCTGATGTCTCTCTAACACTCCCTGATGTCTCTCTAACACTCTCTGATGTCTCTCTAACACTCTCTGATGTCTCTAACACTCCCTGATGTCTCTCTAACACTCTCTGATGTCTCTAACACTCCCTGATGTCTCTAACACTCTCTGATGTCTCTAACACTCCCTGATGTCTCTCTAACACTCTCTGATGTCTCTAACACTCCCTGATGTCTCTAACACTCTCTGATGTCTGTAACACTCCCTGATGTCTCTAACACTCCCTGATGTCTCTAACACTCTCTGATGTCTCTAACACTCTCTGATGTCTCTCTAACACTCCCTGATGTCTCTAACACTCTCTGATGTCTCTAACACTCTCTGATGTCTCTAACACTCCCTGATGTCTCTAACACTCTCTGATGTCTCTAACACTCCCTGATGTCTCTAACACTCTCTGATGTCTCTAACACTCTCTGATGTCTCTCTAACACTCTCTGATGTCTCTAACACTCTCTGATGTCTCTCTAACACTCTCTGATGTCTCTAACACTCTCTGATGTCTCTCTAACACTCTCTGATGTCTCTAACACTCTCTGATGTCTCTCTAACACTCTCTGATGTCTCTAACACTCCCTGATGTCTCTCTAACACTCTCTGATGTCTCTAACACTCCCTGATGTCTCTAACACTCTCTGATGTCTCTAACACTCCCTGATGTCTCTCTAACACTCTCTGATGTCTCTCTAACACTCTCTGATGTCTCTCTAACACTCCCTGATGTCTCTCTAACACTCTCTGATGTCTCTCTAACACTCCCTGATGTCTCTAACACTCCCTGATGTCTCTCTAACACTCTCTGATGTCTCTCTAACACTCTCTGATGTCTCTCTAACACTCCCTGATGTCTCTCTAACACTCTCTGATGTCTCTCTAACACTCTCTGATGTCTCTCTAACACTCCCTGATGTCTCTCTAACACTCTCTGATGTCTCTCTAACACTCCCTGATGTCTCTCTAACACTCCCTGATGTCTCTCTAACACTCTCTGATGTCTCTAACACTCCCTGATGTCTCTCTAACACTCTCTGATGTCTCTAACACTCCCTGATGTCTCTCTAACACTCCCTGATGTCTCTCTAACACTCCCTGATGTCTCTAACACTCCCTGATGTCTCTCTAACACTCTCTGATGTCTCTAACACTCTCTGATGTCTCTAACACTCTCTGATGTCTCTAACACTCCCTGATGTCTCTCTAACACTCTCTGATGTCTCTCTAACACTCTCTGATGTCTCTAACACTCCCTGATGTCTCTCTAACACTCTCTGATGTCTCTAACACTCTCTGATGTCTCTAACACTCTCTGATGTCTCTAACACTCCCTGATGTCTCTCTAACACTCTCTGATGTCTCTAACACTCTCTGATGTCTCTAACACTCCCTGATGTCTCTAACACTCTCTGATGTCTCTAACACTCTCTGATGTCTCTCTAACACTCCCTGATGTCTCTCTAACACTCTCTGATGTCTCTAACACTCCCTGATGTCTCTCTAACACTCTCTGATGTCTCTCTAACACTCTCTGATGTCTCTAACACTCCCTGATGTCTCTCTAACACTCTCTGATGTCTCTAACACTCTCTGATGTCTCTAACACTCTCTGATGTCTCTAACACTCCCTGATGTCTCTAACACTCTCTGATGTCTCTAACACTCTCTGATGTCTCTCTAACACTCTCTGATGTCTCTAACACTCCCTGATGTCTCTCTAACACTCTCTGATGTCTCTAACACTCCCTGATGTCTCTCTAACACTCTCTGATGTCTCTAACACTCCCTGATGTCTCTAACACTCCCTGATGTCTCTCTAACACTCTCTGATGTCTCTCTAACACTCTCTGATGTCTCTCTAACACTCCCTGATGTCTCTCTAACACTCTCTGATGTCTCTAACACTCTCTGATGTCTCTAACACTCCCTGATGTCTCTAACACTCTCTGGTGTCTCTAACACTCTCTGATGTCTCTAACACTCCCTGATGTCTCTAACACTCTCTGATGTCTCTAACACTCTCTGATGTCTCTCTAACACTCCCTGATGTCTCTCTAACACTCTCTGATGTCTCTAACACTCCCTGATGTCTCTCTAACACTCTCTGATGTCTCTCTAACACTCTCTGATGTCTCTAACACTCTCTGATGTCTCTAACACTCTCTGATGTCTCTCTAACACTCTCTGATGTCTCTAACACTCTCTGATGTCTCTAACACTCTCTGATGTCTCTCTAACACTCCCTGATGTCTCTCTAACACTCTCTGATGTCTCTAACACTCCCGGATGTCTCTAACACTCTCTGATGTCTCTCTAACACTCCCTGATGTCTCTCTAACACTCCCTGATGTCTCTCTAACACTCTCTGATGTCTCTAACACTCCCTGATGTCTCTCTAACACTCTCTGATGTCTCTAACACTCCCTGATGTCTCTCTAACACTCCCTGATGTCTCTCTAACACTCCCTGATGTCTCTAACACTCCCTGATGTCTCTCTAACACTCTCTGATGTCTCTAACACTCTCTGATGTCTCTAACACTCTCTGATGTCTCTAACAATCCCTGATGTCTCTCTAACACTCTCTGATGTCTCTAACACTCTCTGATGTCTCTCTAACACTCTCTGATGTCTCTAACACTCTCTGATGTCTCTAACACTCTCTGATGTCTCTAACACTCTCTGATGTCTCTCTAACACTCCCTGATGTCTCTAACACTCTCTGATGTCTCTAACACTCCCTGATGTCTCTCTAACACTCTCTGATGTCTCTAACACTCTCTGATGTCTCTAACACTCCCTGATGTCTCTCTAACACTCTCTGATGTCTCTCTAACACTCTCTGATGTCTCTCTAACACTCCCTGATGTCTCTAACACTCTCTGATGTCTCTAACACTCCCTGATGTCTCTAACACTCCCTGATGTCTCTAACACTCTCTGATGTCTCTAACACTCCCTGATGTCTCTCTAACACTCTCTGATGTCTCTAACACTCCCTGATGTCTCTAACACTCTCTGATGTCTCTAACACTCCCTGATGTCTCTAACACTCTCTGATGTCTCTAACACTCCCTGATGTCTCTCTAACACTCTCTGATGTCTCTAACACTCCCTGATGTCTCTAACACTCTCTGATGTCTCTCTAACACTCTCTGATGTCTCTAACACTCTCTGATGTCTCTAACACTCCCTGATGTCTCTAACACTCTCTGATGTCTCTCTAACACTCTCTGATGTCTCTAACACTCCCTGATGTCTCTAACACTCTCTGATGTCTCTAACACTCCCTGATGTCTCTAACACTCCCTGATGTCTCTAACACTCTCTGATGTCTCTAACACTCCCTGATGTCTCTAACACTCCTGATGTCTCTCTAACACTCCCTGATGTCTCTCTAACACTCTCTGATGTCTCTAACACTCCCTGATGTCTCTCTAACACTCCCTGATGTCTCTAACACTCTCTGATGTCTCTAACACTCTCTGATGTCTCTAACACTCTCTGATGTCTCTCTAACACTCTCTGATGTCTCTAACACTCTCTGATGTCTCTCTAACACTCTCTGATGTCTCTCTAACACTCTCTGATGTCTCTAACACTCTCTGATGTCTCTAACACTCCCTGATGTCTCTAACGCTCTCTGATGTCTCTAACACTCTCTGATGTCTCTAACGCTCTCTGATGTCTCTCTAACACTCTCTGATGTCTCTAACGCTCTCTGATGTCTCTCTAACACTCTCTGATGTCTCTAACGCTCTCTGATGTCCCTAACACTCCCTGATGTCTCTAACGCTCTCTGATGTCTCTAACACTCTCTGATGTCTCTAACACTCCCTGATGTCTCTAACACTCTCTGATGTCTCTAACACTCTCTGATGTCTCTAACACTCTCTGATGTCTCTAACACTCCCTGATGTCTCTAACACTCTCTGATGTCTCTAACACTCCCTGATGTCTCTCTAACACTCTCTGATGTCTCTAACACTCTCTGATGTCTCTCTAACACTCTCTGATGTCTCTAACACTCTCTGATGTCTCTAACACTCTCTGATGTCTCTAACACTCCCTGATGTCTCTAACACTCTCTGATGTCTCTAACACTCCCTGATGTCTCTCTAACACTCTCTGATGTCTCTAACACTCCCTGATGTCTCTAACACTCTCTGATGTCTCTAACACTCTCTGATGTCTCTAACACTCTCTGATGTCTCTCTAACACTCCCTGATGTCTCTCTAACACTCTCTGATGTCTCTAACACTCTCTGATGTCTCTAACACTCTCTGATGTCTCTAACACTCCCTGATGTCTCTCTAACACTCTCTGATGTCTCTAACGCTCTCTGATGTCTCTAACACTCCCTGATGTCTCTAACACTCCCTGATGTCTCTAACACTCTCTGATGTCTCTAACACTCTCTGATGTCTCTCTAACACTCCCTGATGTCTCTAACACTCTCTGATGTCTCTAACACTCTCTGATGTCTCTAACGCTCTCTGATGTCTCTAACACTCTCTGATGTCTCTAACACTCCCTGATGTCTCTAACACTCCCTGATGTCTCTAACACTCTCTGATGTCTCTAACACTCTCTGATGTCTCTCTAACACTCTCTGATGTCTCTAACACTCTCTGATGTCTCTAACACTCTCTGATGTCTCTCTAACACTCTCTGATGTCTCTCTAACACTCTCTGATGTCTCTAACACTCTCTGATGTCTCTCTAACACTCCCTGATGTCTCTCTAACACTCTCTGATGTCTCTAACACTCTCTGATGTCTCTCTAACACTCTCTGATGTCTCTCTAACACTCTCTGATGTCTCTCTAACACTCTCTGATGTCTCTAACACTCTCTGATGTCTCTCTAACACTCCCTGATGTCTCTCTAACACTCTCTGATGTCTCTCTAACACTCCCTGATGTCTCTCTAACACTCTCTGATGTCTCTCTAACACTCTCTGATGTCTCTAACACTCTCTGATGTCTCTAACACTCTCTGATGTCTCTCTAACACTCTCTGATGTCTCTCTAACACTCTCTGATGTCTCTAACGCTCTATGATGTCTCTAACACTCTCTGATGTCTCTCTAACACTCTCTGATGTCTCTCTAACACTCCCTGATGTCTCTCTAACACTCCCTGATGTCTCTCTAACACTCCCTGATGTCTCTCTAACACTCTCTGATGTCTCTAACACTCTCTGATGTCTCTCTAACACTCCCTGATGTCTCTCTAACACTCTCTGATGTCTGTCTAACACTCTCTGATGTCTCTCTAACACTCTCTGATGTCTCTCTAACACTCCCTGATGTCTCTCTAACACTCTCTGATGTCTGTCTAACACTCTCTGATGTCTCTCTAACACTCTCTGATGTCTCTCTAACACTCCCTGATGTCTCTCTAACACTCCCTGATGTCTGTCTAACACTCTCTGATGTCTCTCTAACACTCTCTGATGTCTCTCTAACACTCCCTGATGTCTCTCTAACACTCTCTGATGTCTCTAACACTCCCTGATGTCTCTCTAACACTCCCTGATGTCTCTCTAACACTCTCTGATGTCTCTAACACTCCCTGATGTCTCTAACACTCTCTGATGTCTCTCTAACACTCTCTGATGTCTCTCTAACACTCTCTGATGTCTCTAACACTCCCTGATGTCTCTCTAACACTCTCTGATGTCTCTAACACTCTCTGATGTCTCTCTAACACTCCCTGATGTCTCTCTAACACTCCCTGATGTCTCTCTAACACTCTCTGATGTCTCTCTAACACTCCCTGATGTCTCTCTAACACTCCCTGATGTCTCTAACACTCTCTGATGTCTCTAACACTCTCTGATGTCTCTAACACTCTCTGATGTCTCTCTAACACTCCCTGATGTCTCTCTAACACTCTCTGATGTCACTAACACTCTCTGATGTCTCTAACACTCTCTGATGTCTCTAACACTCCCTGATGTCTCTAACACTCCCTGATGTCTCTCTAACACTCTCTGATGTCTCTAACACTCTCTGATGTCTCTAACACTCTCTGATGTCTCTAACACTCCCTGATGTCTCTAACACTCTCTGATGTCTCTAACACTCTCTGATGTCTCTCTAACACTCTCTGATGTCTCTAACATTCTCTGATGTCTCTAACACTCTCTGATGTCTCTAACACTCCCTGATGTCTCTCTAACACTCTCTGATGTCTCTCTAACACTCTCTGATGTCTCTAACACTCTCTGATGTCTCTCTAACACTCTCTGATGTCACTAACACTCTCTGATGTCTCTCTAACACTCTCTGATGTCTCTAACACTCTCTGATGTCTCTAACACTCTCTGATGTCTTTCTAACACTCTCTGATGTCTCTAACACTCTCTGATGTCTCTAACACTCCCTGATGTCTCTAACACTCTCTGATGTCTTTCTAACACTCTCTGATGTCTCTAACACTCTCTGATGTCTCTAACACTCTCTGATGTCTTTCTAACACTCTCTGATGTCTCTAACACTCTCTGATGTCTCTCTAACACTCTCTGATGTCTCTAACACTCCCTGATGTCTCTCTAACACTCTCTGATGTCTCTAACACTCTCTGATGTCTCTAACACTCTCTGATGTCTTTCTAACACTCTCTGATGTCTCTAACACTCTCTGATGTCTCTAACACTCCCTGATGTCTCTAACACTCTCTGATGTCTCTCTAACACTCTCTGATGTCTCTAACACTCTCTGATGTCTCTCTAACACTCCCTGATGTCTCTCTAACACTCCCTGATGTCTCTCTAACACTCTCTGATGTCTCTCTAACACTCTCTGATGTCTCTAACACTCTCTGATGTCTCTAACACTCCCTGATGTCTCTCTAACACTCTCTGATGTCTCTCTAACACTCTCTGATGTCTCTAACGCTCTATGATGTCTCTAACACTCTCTGATGTCTCTCTAACACTCTCTGATGTCTCTCTAACACTCCCTGATGTCTCTCTAACACTCTCTGATGTCTCTCTAACACTCCCTGATGTCTCTCTAACACTCTCTGATGTCTGTCTAACACTCTCTGATGTCTCTCTAACACTCTCTGATGTCTCTCTAACACTCCCTGATGTCTCTCTAACACTCTCTGATGTCTGTCTAACACTCTCTGATGTCTCTCTAACACTCTCTGATGTCTCTCTAACACTCCCTGATGTCTCTCTAACACTCCCTGATGTCTGTCTAACACTCTCTGATGTCTCTCTAACACTCTCTGATGTCTCTCTAACACTCTCTGATGTCTCTAACACTCTCTGATGTCTCTCTAACACTCTCTGATGTCTCTAACACTCCCTGATGTCTCTCTAACACTCCCTGATGTCTCTAACACTCTCTGATGTCTCTAACACTCTCTGATGTCTCTCTAACACTCCCTGATGTCTCTCTAACACTCTCTGATGTCTCTCTAACACTCCCTGATGTCTCTCTAACACTCCCTGATGTCTCTAACACTCTCTGATGTCTCTAACACTCTCTGATGTCTCTAACACTCTCTGATGTCTCTCTAACACTCCCTGATGTCTCTCTAACACTCTCTGATGTCACTAACACTCTCTGATGTCTCTAACACTCTCTGATGTCTCTAACACTCCCTGATGTCTCTAACACTCCCTGATGTCTCTCTAACACTCTCTGATGTCTCTAACACTCTCTGATGTCTCTAACACTCTCTGATGTCTCTAACACTCCCTGATGTCTCTAACACTCTCTGATGTCTCTCTAACACTCTCTGATGTCTCTAACACTCTCTGATGTCTCTCTAACACTCTCTGATGTCTCTAACATTCTCTGATGTCTCTAACACTCTCTGATGTCTCTAACACTCCCTGATGTCTCTCTAACACTCTCTGATGTCTCTAACACTCTCTGATGTCTCTAACACTCTCTGATGTCTCTCTAACACTCTCTGATGTCTCTAACACTCTCTGATGTCTCTAACACTCTCTGATGTCTCTAACACTCTCTGATGTCTCTAACACTCTCTGATGTCTCTAACACTCTCTGATGTCTCTCTAACACTCTCTGATGTCTCTAACACTCTCTGATGTCTCTAACACTCCCTGACGTCTCTAACACTCCCTGATGTCTCTCTAACACTCTCTGATGTCTCTAACACTCTCTGATGTCTCTAACACTCCCTGATGTCTCTAACACTCCCTGATGTCTCTAACACTCTCTGATGTCTCTAACACTCCCTGATGTCTCTCTAACACTCTCTGATGTCTCTAACACTCTCTGATGTCTCTAACACTCCCTGATGTCTCTCTAACACTCTCTGATGTCTCTAACACTCTCTGATGTCTCTAACACTCCCTGATGTCTCTAACACTCCCTGATGTCTCTAACACTCTCTGATGTCTCTAACACTCCCTGACGTCTCTAACACTCCCTGATGTCTCTCTAACACTCTCTGATGTCTCTAACACTCCCTGATGTCTCTAACACTCTCTGATGTCTCTAACACTCTCTGATGTCTCTAACACTCTCTGATGTCTCTAACACTCCCTGATGTCTCTCTAACACTCTCTGATGTCTCTCTAACACTCTCTGATGTCTCTAACACTCTCTGATGTCTCTCTAACACTCTCTGATGTCTCTAACACTCTCTGATGTCTCTCTAACACTCTCTGATGTCTCTAACACTCTCTGATGTCTCTAACACTCTCTGATGTCTCTCTAACACTCTCTGATGTCTCTAACACTCTCTGATGTCTCTCTAACACTCTCTGATGTCTCTAACACTCTCTGATGTCTCTAACACTCCCTGATGTCTCTAACACTCTCTGATGTCTCTCTAACACTCTCTGATGTCTCTAACACTCCCTGATGTCTCTCTAACACTCCCTGATGTCTCTAACACTCTCTGATGTCTCTAACACTCTCTGATGTCTCTAACACTCTCTGATGTCTTTCTAACACTCTCTGATGTCTCTAACACTCTCTGATGTCTCTAACACTCCCTGATGTCTCTAACACTCTCTGATGTCTCTCTAACACTCTCTGATGTCTCTAACACTCCCTGATGTCTCTCTAACACTCCCTGATGTCTCTCTAACACTCCCTGATGTCTCTAACACTCTCTGATGTCTCTAACACTCTCTGATGTCTCTCTAACACTCCCTGATGTCTCTAACACTCTCTGATGTCTCTAACACTCTCTGATGTCTCTCTAACACTCTCTGATGTCTCTAACACTCTCTGATGTCTCTAACACTCTCTGATGTCTCTCTAACACTCTCTGATGTCTCTCTAACACTCTCTGATGTCTCTCTAACACTCTCTGATGTCTCTCTAACACTCTCTGATGTCTCTAACACTCCCTGATGTCTCTAACACTCTCTGATGTCTCTCTAATACTCCCTGATGTCTCTAACACTCTCTGATGTCTCTAACACTCTCTGATGTCTCTCTAACACTCTCTGATGTCTCTAACACTCTCTGATGTCTCTAACACTCTCTGATGTCTCTCTAACACTCTCTGATGTCTCTCTAACACTCTCTGATGTCTCTAACACTCTCTGATGTCTCTAACACTCTCTGATGTCTCTCTAACACTCTCTGATGTCTCTAACACTCTCTGATGTCTCTAACACTCTCTGATGTCTCTCTAACACTCTCTGATGTCTCTAACACTCTCTGATGTCTCTAACACTCTCTGATGTCTCTAACACTCTCTGATGTCTCTCTAACACTCCCTGATGTCTCTAACACTCTCTGATGTCTCTAACACTCTCTGATGTCTCTCTAACACTCTCTGATGTCTCTAACACTCTCTGATGTCTCTAACACTCTCTGATGTCTCTAACACTCTCTGATGTCTCTCTAACACTCCCTGATGTCTCTAACACTCTCTGATGTCTCTCTAACACTCCCTGATGTCTCTAACACTCTCTGATGTCTCTAACACTCTCTGATGTCTCTAACACTCTCTGATGTCTCTCTAACACTCCCTGATGTCTCTAACACTCTCTGATGTCTCTAACACTCTCTGATGTCTCTCTAACACTCCCTGATGTCTCTAACACTCTCTGATGTCTCTAACACTCTCTGATGTCTCTAACACTCTCTGATGTCTCTCTAACACTCCCTGATGTCTCTAACACTCTCTGATGTCTCTCTAACACTCTCTGATGTCTCTAACACTCTCTGATGTCTCTCTAACACTCCCTGATGTCTCTAACACTCTCTGATGTCTCTAACACTCTCTGATGTCTCTAACACTCTCTGATGTCTCTCTAACACTCTCTGATGTCTCTAACACTCTCTGATGTCTCTCTAACACTCTCTGATGTCTCTAACACTCTCTGATGTCTCTCTAACACTCCCTGATGTCTCTAACACTCTCTGATGTCTCTAACACTCCCTGATGTCTCTCTAACACTCTCTGATGTCTCTCTAACACTCTCTGATGTCTCTCTAACACTCTCTGATGTCTCTAACACTCTCTGATGTCTCTAACACTCCCTGATGTCTCTAACACTCTCTGATGTCTCTAACACTCTCTGATGTCTCTCTAACACTCCCTGATGTCTCTCTAACACGTTTTTAACCCATAGCCCTGTTGATCGAGTTTACCGAGTGCTGTCAGTAGGAAAACTAACGAGAACATTTGGCACAACATTGACTGAATATCAGAAAGGCAGCTAAAGTGAACCTATGGGGGCAGCCAATCTTAAGTTTCACTCTCAGTTTAACTGCCCACATAGGTTCCCTTTAAAACATAAACTTGTCATCCATGATTGTGTCATGTTTGAGTAGACTTTTGCCATTCATGTGAGGTTTGAGTTCATGATATTGCAACATGAGTTTATTTAATATAGAGTTTCTTTCCCTAAGTCCAAGATGGCGTATTCCACTGTCTGTGGACATGGGTTCAGGCGTGGAGAGACTGCCTACAGATGCAGGTCAGAAGCTCACACTTCATGCTTATGTCCATGCATACTCTTGTAACACACAATTAAGCGAACTACTGTCACCACATCAATTAATCTGGTGTCTGCCCTAAGGTTAACTTTAATCTGTTCCTCTGTAAACCCACAGCTCTGTAGTGCTGCAGCACCCGGAGTTGAGAAAACTGGCCGAAGCTGTGATTGGTCCCTTGAAGAGTGGGCTTCAATCCTTCAACACCGTCACAGACTTACTCCTCAGCGTGAATGCAGACATCATCCTTCCTGGATGCCAGACCTTTGATGAGATCAGGAAAGAGATTGAAAGCATGAAGCAGGAGTTAGAAAGATCAGAGCAGGTGGCCAAACAGGAGCTTCTAAAGCTGGATGGGGACACTGAGCGTCTCACTGCAGAGCAGAGTTGTTTAGCCGAGGAGAAACAGAAGAGAGAGGGGGAGTTACAGAATTATAGAATAGAGCTGAAGTCACATCAGGAGTCTTTAGAGAGGAATCAGGAAAAACTGAGAGAAGCGAGATGTCGTGTGAAGAAGGCAGAAGAGGCCTATGACGACATGAGTCGGAGGAGAGATGAGGCCCAGACAAAGAGGGATGTTGGGATTGGTCTCATGGCGATCCCAATCGTTGGATGGATTGCTGGTAAGAAAATATTTGCTCTGTCTTTGAATTAATTAAAACAATCAAGTGATCATTGTATTTTTAGCACTGCTGGTATTATGAATACTTTAATTATCAATATTCTTTGCAGGGTCAGTCTTGATTGGAGTTGGCCAGGTAGACATGGATCAGGCCTCTAACTCGATGGAGTCTGCTAGGAGTGAAGTACGTGAATTTGAATCTCAGGAGGAAATGTTCTCTAGAAATGTATCTGAGTATAGATCCAAAATTAGTCAAACTCAGGCCAACATTCAAACTACAGACGATAGGATTCATCAGACAGAGGCCTCACTGCAGGACTTGTCCAAGAAGCGGGAGGTCGTTGCTGATATCCAGGCTAAAACTAGACAAGCTGTCTGTCAACTGGGGAGGCTGAGTGGGGTGGGGAGTGTGGCGGAGCTGCAGACCCGACGTCTGATCCTGCTAGAGCCAGTCATGAAGGTGATGGAAGAGATGACATCAGCACTGGGGCAGATCACCGGAGATCAGTTGCTGCATTCAGAGGGCATCCAGAGCCTGATGTTGGATATGAGAAAGAACAGGGAGAAATTATTCCAACTTGCTGACACCAGAGATACTCATTCAGATGATGACTATTGCTAATGTGTTGGTCCTTCTCAGACATTGCTAGAAAGTTCTTTTTTATGTGAATTTGCAATTCTTCTAATGCTGATTATAGGCTACGGTTACATGATGGCTTCTCATTCAGAATGAAATAAATCTGAATGAAATCATTCTAAATTAAAGTCTTTCCAGGTAGTTTACATGAGAAATATTCATTCTGAATGAGGGTTTACACAGAGATCAGTTAATCACCTTTAATCGGGTCCGCACAAGGTTTGGGGCAGGGAAGGTTTCTGATTGGATAGGGGGCGGGTGTTACGTGTTTACGTTTACCGGAAGAAAACACTGTAGTCCTCGCTCCGGATAACAAGATGCTTGACGACGCCGTTCTTAGTGCCTTTTTCAGGCTTGTTTTGCTTATATTCTTGAAGCAGCAGTACGACAACAACCTTGTTCTGCTAATGCTTCGTCTGTTGAGGAGGAGAAGGGAGGTAGAAGGTCGAAGAAGGGAGATAGAAGACCGTGCTGTGGAGAATGGAAACTGCTGAGTGCAACGAGTCCGACTGCTCTATCTCAGCCCGTTGCTATGCGCGCTATATACGTCATGGCGCCAGAAGGGCAAGGAAACGAGCATGTGCAGAAAGACCGGAATGAACTTAAAGAGGAATGAGTGTATACAAGTGCGAGAAATTCTTCCATCGGAATGATAAACGGAATAAACCACCCCCTTTAATCGGATTTAATTTTCAATCGGAATGACCACTTTTAATCGGAATGGCCTTTCATTCCGATTAAAAGTGGAATTAAACTGTCCATGTAAATGTACTGACTATGTCAGAGCGCATACAGAGCCTCATGGGATATGAAGGCAAACCAGAAGAAATTACAAATATATCTATGAATGAAGATCAATCTGAGATTAGTTAATACTGACAAAAAGGAGTGTGTCCTGTGTGCTTTAGTGATTCATATAAGGCACATTTTAATTAGTGAGTTTACTGAGAGATGCAGGAAACCTGCAGCAACCAGCTGATATACTGGTGCAAATTCCCCATGGTAAGAATGAGTCCTTCTACAATGTTGTTGATGGTGATATATTTAAATGTAGGAAGGGAAGAAGGAAAATATTTACACGTTAATTGATGGTGATGGTCAACAGCTGAGTTTTATTAGTTTGAGGTGATATTTGCATCAGGCTCAAGACTGTAAACAGATCATCACAGACACATCACATGACATGTCTAAAGATAAATGGTAGTGGGACACTTGGAATTAGCTTCCTGAAGATTCTACTTTACTTTGTAAAGATGAAGAATTTCAAATCATTTTCTGTCTACATTATTTCACTGTTTATTTCTGCTCAAATTGTTTGTCACTTTGTTTTGTGGTGAAGTTTGCATGGGTAAATAAAAGAATATGGAATCTTTATTCTATATCTATAAATCCAAGGAATGTCTGTCTCTGTGTGTCTCCGTGTGTTCCTCACATCTCTCTCAAACTGCTGACAGACTCTGACTTTGGTAGGTGTATTGCTGAGGGCACAAGTGAGAGCAGTTCAAAACACTTACAGTTTCATTGTTGTTCCAAATGATTTGCCCAACACTGGACCTAAGCCTGAACACCATCAAACAAATTACTATTCTATTTATTCTCAACTGTGAGGCTGATTTTTTTTTTCTCTCAAACTCCAAACTTTGGGATGTGTTTCAGTTTGTGGACATACAGTTAAAGCCAAGGCTTTGAACCAGTTCACGGAACGAAAACCAGAAACTTTTTATGTGTCACTTGGAACAAAAACAAAACCAGAAACTTTATACCTTTCTATGGTCCGGCGTACGCACTGCTGTATTTTGTCAGCTGGTGGCACACAGAGGCAATGCAGAGCAACAACAGGCCTGCTGGATCACGAGTCTATAACTTAGACATGCGTGCCTGCTGTTGGGCCCTCCACACAGCTATCTACTGGTCAGGCAGCCCCCCAGGCACACTGCCTCCAGCAGCCAAACACAAGCGCTGTCCTTTTTGTCCAGGGCAACACAATATAAGCACAAACAGATTGACCCACAGTTCTGGTCTTATAAGTGCTCTTGGGCTCTTTTGCCACTTTTTGTTCTCTTGTGGTGTTTGTTGATTCAAAGTAGGGGCTTTTTCTTGGTGTGACGATGACATTGTGTGCCATCATTGCAGCCATCAGACCTCACAACAACAACACTTTTGATCAAATGTGTGCAATAATGCATGTGGAATAATATTCCTCTGTTGTCAACAGTCATCAGTCTCTATCCTGTTTGGTTAAATGACGCAGGGCCATGCACACTGCCAACTTCTTGGACTTCCACATCTCTGGCACCAGTGGGCAGCATATGCACATGAATTAGACATCACGTGTTGATTGTTTGACTGTAGACTGTTATTGTGTGTGTGTGTCTTTGTCGCCCTCTCCAGGAGCTGAGGGGTATAAGGTCTGGTGAGTCGGCACCATGGAGGTATTGTACAGAAACCTCCACAGTTATTGGTAACCCTGGTAAAGCTGACTAACAATTTGCTTTCTATGAAACTATGAAAGCATTGAGGGGAAAAATATCCTTTCAGGGAAGCTCATTTGAGAGAGAACAATGCATCATAAATTAAAAAATAGTTTTCCAATACGAAAATTGCACCCCTGCTTTAATACATTATAAAGCTTCTCTTTGCCAATACAACAACCCTTAGCCTCCTCATGTGATTGAGATTTGGGGCCATTGTTCTTTACAGTATCTGTCTTGATAATCTGTGTCTGTTTTTTTATTTTATAATATCCGTCAGTTAACTTGTTGATGATAACTTGAGATTATATTTTTCATTTTCCCTTTTTAACATTAAGAAAAAATACATTTTTTGAACTTTAACATCCACTTTCCAGACACGGGTCAAAAATGACCTGCAATCATTTCCTGTGGGATTTCATACACAGATGTGTGTTTCTTTGCTATATTTGCTGAGAGGTCTTTATTTTAGCATTCAGTGTTGCTTTTATTTATCAAATATCATTTATGTTATTTTCTTATTTTCTGAACAAACAATGATTTTAAATCATTACATCAAGTTTATGCGTGTGGGTCAAAAAGACCCATGGTTACAAAGGTGATTTGTTTCCTTACAAAAACACCCTAAAATAACATTTCTTGTTAACATAATAGTGGTGAAACAATGATGTTAGGCGTCTTAAACCAAACAGTTACACATTACATGTATTTCTATCTGTCAACTGGATAAACTATACAAACATGGATAACTGCTAACACTATTATTGAACTGTAGTAGGCCCTATATCTGTAATACTGTGAAGTTAAGAATATTTCACATGAGAATTGGAAGTAATTGTGCCATTCACATGGGTGCACTGCCACACACAAATGACCACTACATATTTGTATTCCTTACAATACTGTAGTGTGGTGCAGTGATGCAGCAGCTACTTACTACTGCTGTCAATGAGCCGGTCAGATCTCTTATTTTTACTTGGACATCCAGTCTTAAGTATTGTGGTTATGGTTTCATTATCACTCATTTATGTTTATGTTTATGTCCATAAACAAGTTTTTGGCATGTAAATCACAAAATCAAAGATGTGAAAACATTTGATAAACTTTATTTTCACATAAACACAACAATAACCAGCTTCTAACTAAACTAAAAACGTAAACTTATAGCCCTACAAGTAGGCTACAAATGTATATGTAAAAAAACAAAAACTTTTAGAACGTAAAACTTAAGATCATCTTGTCAGGAGGAGGAGGAGGAGGATGACCCCAGCTCGGCAGCCAGCGCGCAGCCAGACCAGACAGGCCCGGGTGCAGCCATGGGACCAGCCCTTCCTGCACCTTCAGGCGGGGGGGAAGGTTCAGGATGCTGGAGAGGGAGCTGGGCTCTCTAACCTCCCGGGTTAAAATAAAATAAATTGAATAATTTACAATTTGTTGACAGCGTTTCTCTCGTGTGCGCGCGCTCTCTTTCTCTCTCGCAGTCTCACTCTGTTTCTTTTCTTCTTACTTTTCTAAGATGACAGATGCTGAATATATACTCCCTATCTGATGCTGTGGCTGTTTGTGGCTGGCTGAGAGGGATGTGAACTCAGCTGTGTTAATCAAATCAGGTTGGGTTTCCATTACGCCTGCCAAACGTGGCAAATGGTGCTAATCCCCTTTCAGAATCAGAATCAGAATCAGAAATACTTTATTGATCCCCGAGGGGAAATTATTTATGTTTGATCTGACATCAGATGTGACGGGACAGTCGATATAGAGATACATTTATCGTCTCCTCAGGTGTAAAACGCTCACTCTTTCCAGTTGGTAGGTCCACCATCTAACTAGCTCTCCGCCGTGCGCTCCAATCGCGCCTCATTTAAAGGGAATGAGAGGTGACACTCTGATTGGCTTATTGAATAATACGCCCAAAACACACCCATGACTAATTCACAGAGTAAATCCAACCCTTTTAGACTCTCCACCATGGTGCACAGTCTGAAAATGCGCTGTCTAACTAGCAAGTGACTGGGACACGCCCATGCGCTGCACGCCTGGCGCTTTGCGTTTTAGACCATCTAAATAGGGCCCATAGAGTAAATAGTATTGGTCTGAGCATAGAACCTTGCGGAACTCCAAAACAAACTTTGGTACGTAAGGATGATTCATTATGAACGTCAACAAACTGAAAACGATCAGATAAATAAGATTTAAACCAGCTTAGTGCAGAACCTTTTAGGCCAATTAAGTGATCCAGTCTCTGCAGTAGAATTTGATGGTCAATTGTGTCAAACGCCGCACTAAGATCTAATAAAACAAGAACAGAGACAAGTCCTTTGTCTGAAGCAATCAGAAGGTCATTTGTAATTTTAACTAGTGCTGTCTCAGTGCTATGATGCACTCTAAATCCTGACTGAAATTCCTCAAATAAATTATTATCCTGGAGAAAATCACACAGCTGGTCTGCGACTACTTTCTCAAGGATCTTTGACATAAAGGGAAGATTAGATATTGGTCTATAGTTGGCTAACACCTCTGGATCCAGGGTGGGCTTTTTTAGTAGAGGTTTAATTACAGCTACCTTAAAAGACTGTGGTACATAGCCTGTTAATAAGGATATATTGATTGATATATCTAATATATGAGTGTTAACTAAAGGAAAGACCTCCTTAAGTAGCCTAGTTGGGATGGGGTCTAAGAGACACGTTGATGATTTAGATGAAGAAATCACTGCGGTCAATTCTTGAAGAGAAATTGGGGAGAAGCAATCTAAATATATATTAGGTCTTACAGCTGTGTTTGAGGTTAGATAGGTACTATCTGAGGACAGGAGGTCATGAATTTTGCCTCTAATAGTTAGAATTTTGTCATTAAAAAAGCTCATAAAATCATTACTGCTAAGGGCTAAAGGAATACAAGGCTCAATAGAGCTTTGACTCTCAGTCAGCCTGGCTACAGTGCTGAAAAGAAACCTGGGGTTGTTCTTGTTTTCTTCTATTAATTAACTCAATTAGTTATTCTGTGTAAATACATACATGTGTATACATATATATGTATATACATATATATATATATATATATATATATGTATACTATATATACACTATATATACATATATATGTGTGTATATATAGTGAAGCTGCAACAAACATTAGAATGGTGAGTTTTCTGACTTAATGAACATTGGTAAACAAAGGCCTACCTGATCAACACTAGCCATACATGATCAAACTGTTATTTGTCTGGTATGTCAATCACGCACCAAAACTTCATGCCTTCTGCATGTATGTTTTATTTAAACATTTGCTGATCTCAGCAGGATGAAGAATCTCAGCACAGAAACTTTAAATGTATTCTGACAAAAAAGGCAAAGAACCTATGTGCAAAAATTAATAATAAAATAAAATTGAAATGATTCACACACGTGCCTTCATGTAAATGATTATAAACATAACAATGTGTATGAAAACGGAAGTATAAACACTTAAACAACAGATTCACATAAAATGAAGTAAAGCCTACATAGCATGAAATGTGAAATGAAATTTCAGTTAACTGTTGCTGCTCACTGAACTGGGACATGGAACATGTAATTAAAAAAAAATAGACAGTTAATGAAATGAAACAAAAACCCCAACATTTATGCTTGTAGATGCTAGATTTCAATGCTTTTCCGACTTCAAAATTCTGACTTACGAGTACAACTGAACGCACCGTTAGTCGTAGCACAAACAAGGAGCTATCAATGGATCAGCTGTGCAGTGTTATTAACCAAGAATTATGTGGTAAATTGAACACCTTGCTTTCCCAACTCAGCAAGGATCTGCTCCAGCCTTTCGCCTTCTTGAATCGGTGTAATGTGGATTGATCACTGACAAGGCTACTGATGCTGCCATTTCAACATTGTGCTGCAATGTAAGTTAGCCTAACTAACGGAACACCGATCTTCTTTTTTACCTATGTGTGGGAGGGACAGTGGGGGTGATGGATCGGGGTCACTATAAATCTGAGGGGGTCATGTCCCCCCCGTCCCCAGAGCCATCTGCATGCATGACTGTATGACAACAACACCCCAGCATTTTTAATATTTCCTCTAGGGATGTTACCACACAGAGTAAAAGGGGGAAATGATGGTGTGAAACAGCAGAGGCACTTTGTCAACCTGCTGAGTTAACGTTACTGTCATTAGCATCAAGCTAGCAAACAATGGTACATCCTCACGGTCGGACATAAAGTAATAACATTAACAAATAGCGGCGGGACTTTTACTCACCACAACTGCAGAGGCTCCCAGCTTCATTTGAAACAAACTACATTATAGACGGTCCGTTATTTATTAATCCCTCTGTGTGTTTATATATTTACTTTTTATCCGCTCCGTTGTCTTTGTAAAGTTAACATATCGCACCGTCATTTCAAGCCCCTTATAACCTCGGCTGAGAGAATCTGTTCATTTTCTAAACAGGCTTTTATTGTGAAACATTTGTAGGAACTTGTTGTGAAAGACACAGTAGCTTGAATGTTTACATACAGTGCTCCAAATGTAGCTCCTGCCATCTGCTGACGCTTTTAGGTGACTACAACAACATGTCGGCTGGCACATGAACACACACAGTGACTCAAATAATAGTGAAAGTAATAAAAACAGGACAAGAATAACCCGATGACATCACACACGCCATGAAAGACGACCAGCGGGATAATTGGTGAGTACCATCTTGTAGTGTGTCATGTCTGTCGGCCAAGTCACGGCACGATTTTATGACTCCACAATCTTGTAATGTGACATAGTGACTTTCAGAACGGGCAGAAAAGTCGTGTAGTGTGTACCAGGCATTATGCAAGTCCACCTGAGTCTGACCTGTCTGTCAGCGAGTCCTCCTCCACCTTTTTTTAGACTCCACCGTAGACAACGGCAGCATTTCTCCAACCACGTAGCGAGCCACAAGCTCCGTGGCTTCTTTCAGACTGTTAGGTTTAACGTTATCTCCGTTATTAGAACCAAACGACAGCCGTTGCTGTTTCGGAGCTGAAGGACCAGCGTTCTAAAAGTAACGGAAGTAACTGAAGTCTTGTTTGAAAATGTACTCAAGTATTTGATTACTCAAACAGCAAACTAACATGTTAGGTTACTTGTTACTGCAAAAAGTAATCAAAGTACTCTAACATTACTTTGTAACACGTTATACCAAACTCTGGCTGCCACTCACTTGTTTTTCTTTTACTAGTGATGCCACCACTGTGACCACCAAATAATATAATTTTCCTGGCCTCCACCTCCCCCACAAGCACCTCTTTTTCGTTCTCCGTGAAATTCCTTTCCTTGTCTTCTCTACCATGATTGAGCATCAAATGCATTGATCAGCAGGCTTATTTATATGCAAAACTATTCATGAGATACTTTGCACTGACCATTCATGGTAGAATGTGGGTGTGTAGAGGGCAGGATATGAGGTGAATCCACCTGCACACAGAAGAGGTTTTAATTTTTATGAGGTTGTTATGCACAACTCCTCTTTGTTTAATTTTAGGTTTAGATAATTTAGGTGGTCGGGGGACAGACACCGTTTGCATAAAACTATGGGTGGGTAACTGCACTAGAAGCGCTGAGAAGCGTGTAGGACTGTGACTCTGAGTCCTGATCTCAACTCTGGGTTGTCAGGGTTTTGAATTACTAATAAACTTTGCCAGGTTCCTAGAGATGAGAGCAGCTCCATCCAAAGTGGGGTGAATGCCGTCTCTCCTAATAAGACCAGGTTTTCCCCAGAAAGTTTGCCAATGATTAACAAAACCCACATCGTTTGCTGGACACCACCTGGACAGCCAGCGATTAAATGATGACATGCAGCTAAACATGTCATCACTGGTCAGATTTGGGAGGGGTCCAGAGAAAACTACGGAGTCCGACATAGTTTTAGCATACTCACACACCGAGGCAACAATAATTTTAGTGACCTCCGATTGGCGTAACCGGGTGTCACTTCTAGAGAAGGAAATGACTTTTCGGAGTCCCACAGTGCAACTGTAACCGTCTTTTTTCTTACAGTCTGTGTGTGTGTGAGTGTGTGTGTGTGTGTGTGTGTGTGTGTGTGTGTGTGTGTGTGTGTGACTTCCCATAAACGGCTCCAGTTCACAGGAAAACAAGAGTGGCACTGATGATGTATCAGGTCCGACTTCCTGTGTAACGTTTGAGTTTTTAATAACTTTGTGAAGGAGGAGGCTTTGGAGGCTTCAAATAAGCCCTCTGGGGTTTGTTGCCTCTCCCTGCACTGTATCTTATTTTTTAATTATTGTTTTGTGTTTTAATTCTGCAAAAAGATAAACTAAACATGACAAAAATGAACAAAGTAATAGCACTTCAGTTTTTATGTTTCTGTCAGCTTTAACTTTTACTCCACTACGTTTCCCACAAGCATCTTTGTTCCTAACCACAGAACAGATACAAGATACAACATGCAGTGTTTCCCACTGCGTATGGAAGCGACACGTAGAGAAGCCAGCGGGGTTGTTTACCGTTTGCCGAGCTGAGAGGCTGCATGTAGGCTGCATGAAATGTTAAAGCATTTTCCAGTTAAGTTATTACATATATTTGAGTTATCTACAAGTTTACTGTACTGTTTGTCATCTTCTCGCTTTCAAATGTCCGCCACGGACATTTACACAATGTCACAGATAAACATGGGTAAATGCATGAAAAAAAATTATCACATATCACCTGTGATAATGGTTATTCATTTAAAAACACATTGTGCTCGTTTAGCACACTATTTCATGTAGTTTTTATCTGCTGGAGGGTCGCGTAGGGGAGCGTAGCACGACAAAAATAGAAGAGCCGCGTAAAATAGAGTTGTCGCGCGACAGACGGTGGTTGTCGTGCCGCTCCCGTTGCCGGTGGAGCTGCTGTAACTGATTAACGGGGGCGAGCTGCTATGGGACTCGCGCTGTAGTTAACACTACTAATGGCGTGAGTTAATGTCTCCGCACATGTTGAGCTTCAAGCTATGTTAATACAGACACAGGCTAATATAACATGATGAGTTAGAGTTGTTCGGACCACTTTTGGACTTGTTTGCCCACATATTTGTACCGAGAGGTCTTTGTATCCATTCTACTATGTCTGCTTCTTCTTCTTCTTCTTCTGGCGGACCAGGTGCTTCAAGTGCATCTTTATGATGCATACCGCCACCTATTGCACCGGAATTGTAACGACAAGCTACATTCACAGACAGTGAGTCCCATTAGAATGTGTTTATGAGCGAGGTCGAACAGGTAGCGCCAAAAGCAGAAAAATCTATATATGGCGGAGATAATTTATTCGTGGCGCACCGCCACAGATAAATGAATGCATGGGAAACACTGACATGCCAGACTGGGACTTTCTCATGCTGAGTTTAATCAGCACACACATACACACCTGTTCTTTGTCACTGATAAAGATCAGATTGACTTTATTAAGGCCACACCAGGGAAATTCACACGTTCCAGCAGCTCAAGATACAAAACCAAATAATACTAATGCTCCCAACACCAAGGTGTCGGAATTCACGGAACACCGTTTCCCTGCTGTTCCTCCTTTGGAAGTTGACCTGATGATGATTTTTTCAGGTCGCCCATTAAACACATATACCTGCTGAACATCAGCATATCAGCATTGTCATTGTGAGCATGTTAGCATGTTAGCTCAAAGTGCTACTGTGCTTCAATAAGCTGCAGATTGGTGTTGTGTCGATGAAGGTGTAAGGTTGACAAAATGCTTACATGAGTACGAGCATTTTGTCTGAGACTTTCTGTGGTGTTGCGTTGTCTTCTCTTTTGATGGATCTAAGCAGTGTCGGGGAAACTACGTTTAAATGGTAGTTTACCACACTGGCTTCTTCACTATGAGAAGTAGTTAAATTATCTCAACTGCCTCCAACAAGTGTTTAGCTTGTCAGAGTACAAGTATTTTAAAGAAAGTAGTTTAACTACATACAAACTACACAGGAAATGCTTTCAGTCTGAGTCTGGGATCTCATATTGTCACACAGAAGCCCTTTTTAAACAGGAGTTGTGCAAATTTGCAGGAAAGCCCAATCAGTGTTTTTTCAGCATTGGCAGTATAAAAACAAAATCGGGGAGTGCAGCAAAATGCCGCCTACCTACTTTTGTTTATACAGAATGTGCCTTTTTCGGGGCAATGGGGGGCGTGAGCAAGTAACAAAACGTGTAGCTCAGCGTGTGACGTAAACAGTGACTGGTCAGTCCTTCGGCAATTCTCTCGTAAGTCGGCCCGTTCTTCACCGTCCCTGTCATCTGACGGTTAATGGCCTCTTCATTTGCGAGGACAAGGAGGGCGCGCAATTCAATTCAATTTTATTTATAAAGCCCAATATCACAAATCACAATTTGCCTCACAGGGCTTTACAGCATACGACATCCCTCTGTCCTTATGACCCTCACAGCTGATCAGGAAAAACTCCCCAAAAAACCCTTTAACGGGGAAAAAACGGTAGAAACCTCAGGAAGAGCAACTGAGGAGGGATCCCTCTTCCAGGACGGACAGACGTGCAATAGATGTCGTACAGAACAGATCAACATAATAAATTAACAGTAATCCATATGACACAATGAGACAGGGAGAGAGAGAGAGAGAGACAGAGAGAGAGAGAGACAGAGAGAGAGAGAGAGAGAGAGATGCAGGTAATGACAGTAGCTTACAACAACATTAATGAAAGTAATAATATTATAGTTATAGTTCTGGCTACTGTGGTACAATATGTTGAAAGTATATATTAATATCTGACAGTATACATGTGTGACAATAGTCATATGTGTATAATAACAGTAGAAGTATGACTAATGACTAATGATGGCAGCAGCAGCAGGAGGCATCTGGCAGGACCACGGCAGCAGCACAACCACACACGTCACGCTGTCCAGGCACCGCTGTGATATGAGTTAATCTGAGAGACAGTGGAGCACAAAGGCTCCGGAGAAGAAGCCGAGTTAGTGACATCCAGAATGGCCGAGTTAGCAAGATGCAGTAATAGGATGAGAGTGAGAGAGAGAGAGAGAGAGAGAGAGAGAGAGAGAGAGAGAGAGAGAAGGTGCCCGGTGTATTATAGGGGGATCCTCCGGCAGACTAGGCCTAAGTCAGCCTAACTAGGGGCTGGTACAGGGCAAGCCTGAGCCAGCCCTAACTATAAGCTTTATCAAAGAGGAAAGTCTTAAGTCTAATAATAATAATAATAATAGATTTTATTTATAACGCACTTTACATTTGAATACAAATCTCAAAGTGCACAGTACAAAGGCAAATAAAAGTAACAATGACAGTAAAATCGAGCAACAGAACAAAACAATAAAAACAGTCAGCAGATAAAATCAGATAAGATTAGTCAGGATAGGCTTTCTGAAAAAGGAAGGTTTTGAGTCCTTTTTTAAAAGCATCCACCAACTGTGGAGCCCTGAGGTGGTTGGGGAGGGCGTTCCACAGACGGGGAGCAGCAGCCTCGAAGGCCCTGTCGCCCATGGTCTTGAGCCGAGTCCTGGGCGGGCGCAGACGGTGCAGTTGGCCTGACCGGGTTCTGGCTGAGGTAAGTGGGTTGAGGAGTTCTGTGAGGTAGGTGGGGGTGCAGACAGTGATGGGTGTGAAGGAGGATTTTGAATTCGATGCGGAGGTGAACGGGGAGCCAGTGCAGAGTGTGAAGGATGGGGGTGAGGGGGGGAGGTCTAGTCTTAAATGTGGAGACGGTGTCTGCCTCCCGGACCGTAACAGGAAGATGATTCCACAGGAGAGGAGCCTGATAGCTGAAGGCTCTGGCTCCTGATCTACTTTTGGAGACTTTAGGGACCACGAGTAACCCTGCGTTCTCAGAGCGCAGTGTTCTGGTGGGATAATATGGCACTATGAGCTCTCTAAGATATGATGGAGCTTGACCATTTAGAGCTTTATAAGTTAACAGTAGGATTTTAAATTCAATTCTGGATTTTACAGGGAGCCAGTGCAGAGAAGCTAAAACAGGAGAAATATGATCTTGTTTCTTAGTTCCTGTTAGTACACGTGCTGCTGCATTCTGAATTAGCTGGAGAGTTTTTAAGGACTTACTAGAGCTACCTGATAATAGAGAGTTACAGTAATCCAGCCTTGAGGTAACAAAAGCATGGACCAATTTTTCTGCATCTTTTCGGGTCACGATAGGCCTAATTTTAAATCCCTTGCTCCGAAGGGCTAGTTTCATATCCACTACCCCTACACGCAAAAAGGAATTGGGGACCCCTCGCGGGAACGCGCAAATGTAGGGGTAGGGCTAAGGGGGGGTATTTGGACGGGTCCAAAGTTTTACATATGTGGAATTGGCCCTAATTTTTCTAACATAATAGAGTCCGTTTATAATGACACATCTAGCTCAGTAGCACTCCCTCAGGGCACCGCCCCTCATTTCACCATGAGGTGTTAAACAAGGATGCAACTTCTTCCCATTCTTCTTTATTTTGGCAGCAGAAATGCAAGCAATTCATATTAAAAAATCTAATGTTGCCAAACTGAATGTTTTTGATAAACAGATAGTTATAAGCCAACTGGCTTCATAAAAAAAATAGAACAAATCCCCAAAGTCTTTGAATTAATTGATGTGTTTTCTAAAGCATCAGGTTGAACACTTAATCACAATAAATAAAATATCTTGGAATTCATAACCAAAGATGCAAAAACCAGTGAAACCTTAAATTTACAAGACAAAATTTGAATGTAAATCTAAGCTCAAGATGTGGTTCCAAAGGGACCTGACAGTCTTTGGTAAATGGACCTGCATTTGTATAGCACCTTTCTAGTCATCCAACCACTCAAAGTGCTTTTTACACTATGAGTCACATTCACCCATTCACACACATTCATACACTGGTGGCAAAGGCTACCATACAACGTGCCAGGTGGTTTTTAACACAGTAACACACTGATGGAATTTGGGGTTCAGTATCTTGCGCAAGGTCACTTCAGCAGGCAGACTGGAGGAGCCGGGGATCGAACTGCTGATCTTTCAATTGGTGGATGAGCCGCTCCACCTCTGAGCCACAGCCGCCCCAGCCAGGACTGGCTATCTTTGGAAGAACATACTTAAGACAAAACTCTATACCAAGCATTTCTTTGAACAAACCTCTGGGGAGACAACACCAAATACAGTTTTTGTTCAGCAGGAAAGATTTTAGCCACTTTAATTTTAACACAGCATTTAAATATGATTTTCAGGTTGAAACACTTCCAACCAAACAGATGTTGTTATGTTGGAAACTCATGTACACACACGATTTTACTCCTCATCAAACCCCAATCTGGAACAACAGATATGTACAATGGCTACTTACAGCACTGGATGGATGAAAGTATCTGGTCAGTGACCCGTCTAATCAATGACCAGGGATGTTGGCGATCTTATGAGAACTTTAGCTCGAAACACAACACAACTTGAACACGTGATCAATTTGATGAACTTATCAGAGCGATCCCTGAGTCAGTCAGAATGTTAGCCCAAAACATAGAAACACACTCAGGTGTGATAAATCCACCTGCACTCCATTTTAATGGTCTTGATTTTCCGGCTGAGGAAAATTCAAATAAAGTCATACGTAATCACCTGAAGAATAGAAACTCCATTATCCAGCTCTCTTCTTAAATCAGACATTATCAAATATATAATATGTCTTAACTTATATATTTAAGCCCCGAGACAAATGAAGTTTATTCCATAATTATGAATAATGTCTATCCATCCAGTGAGCTGCTGAGAATGAGATTAGGTATTGATCATAAGAACTGTGTCTTCTGTCAAACTGAAACTACTGATCATCTGTTGTTCCACTGCACACACTCTGCAGGACTGGCTGTCAACCTAAACCTACCTCACTAACTCTCACAAGAGAAAATGTTGTGTTAAAGGACACCATGGGCCAGATCTACTAAGATCCCAATTAGCCTGTACTAATTTGCCTGCGCAATCTAGAATTTTTCGGGTTAGGGGGCTGAACCACGGTTTGCAGGTGATTTACTAAGAGTGACTGCGTAAATGACAAGAGGTGCAAACGTGTTGGAGACACCCTATTTAAATGAGGGTTTTGCGTGTTTTATGGTTTGCAGCACGGCGAGTTTGGAGAGAAAGCGCAAAGTGAAATTTGACCCTATGGAATTAGAGGTGTTGGTAGATGAGGCCAATAAACACTGAAATGAGCTACAGCAAAGAAACCTGACTGTCTCACAAACGCTATATCACTAGGACCGCCAGGATCACAGTGCCCCTCCAAGCGCCACGACCGTCATATGTAACTTCATTGTTTATGCTTCCCGTGTGCTCAGAAGCACACAAAATGCATTTTTGAGTCATTTACAAGAAGCTATGATAAAATAAAATATTACAGACTATAGAATAGGACTGACAACCTCTCCAATGTCTCGTGACAATTAATTAACACTATTTGTCGGCTTTTTATAATTTTGCTGCTGCGCTGTGTCTCCAGTTGAAAGTGGTGATTTGCTAAATACATTCTACAATAATAAATTAGATTAACTTTTGGTCTATAATATTGTTGGCTATATTACGCATTTTAATAAAAGAGTAAAAGAAATAAACACCGAAATAATTAGTGGAAACTTTTTTTTATTGATACTCCTCCTCTCTGACATACTAACACACACACACACACACATTGAAAACGCGATTGAATGAATGAAGATTGGAAGCAGTTCAGCCGCAGTCCTGCCGGCTGGTGCGGTCACTGTTGAGATTACATTTGTTTTTTATTATTAACAAAATGTTTTTTTATTGACTGTATGAATGGTTTTGTTTTCAAATAAATATTTGGAAATTAAAATGTAGGCTTTGGTGTACTTTTACAGAGTTTTGCAATATGTATAGCCACCTGTTTGTATCAAAATGTATAATTTTCAGCAGTGGTGTGTGTAACTGCGGCCGCGGTCTGAGTTATAAATGCTCAGTTTAGTGTGTTTCATCTTTGTAACTTAAAGGCTTCAGAAAACATTCACGCACATTTTGAGGAAAAGACATCGGAAGAGAAGCTTGTAGGTTTTATCTAAACAGAATTATTTGCATTATAAAAACCCAAACAGTGTGTCAGACCGTCGTGGCGGTTCCAGTGTTAATGATTGTTTCCTCATTCATACCAAAAATGTTCACACGAGGGTGAAAAATGCATTCTCTGCGTCTTCTTTCATCGTTTTGATGTCTCCTTGCAACAATAACCGCAGCCATGTGTGCGCAATTACACATACAAACCGTTTGCACCTCCCTTTGACACGTGTTAAATATAGACGCAGTTTCTATGAACAAAACTGCTTTCAGGTTTGATAAATCACTTTCCGTGTGCTAAATTAATATATTTACATGTTTTCCTCCAGTACACACAATTGCGTGTAAACGCCCCATATTGCTGCAAACGTACTAACTGAAAGCAGACGCGCTATTTTGCACCTTTGAAAGACGCAACCCTTAGTGCGCACTTTTAGCACATCAGTTTGTACATTTTTTTGCGCGTGCAATGAGTCTGAACACGTTTTTATACTTGCAAACCTTTAGTAGATCCGGCTCTAAGTGTGATCTGACTGAACAACCTGATACTGGTGCACACACACATCCAAATGGAGGAAGACAAAGGCCCTTTTTCTGTTTTTAAAAAGACTCTTATGGACGATCAGCTCAGTGCTTTGACACTAATGGGAATAAACATGCAAAGTCTCCTCACAGCATATGAAAGATGAAAATATCCGAGGACCCCGAGAGAAAGAGTGCAGAACTATGAATTTGCTTTATTTGTTTTCACTGTCTTTATGTTAAATGTTAAATGTGCATTGTAGGTTGAGACGTGTTCGTTGTGGTTTGTGTGTTGATGTTTTGTGAATGATTCATTTTCAATAAACAATCAATCAAATAAACAGAGGAGCTCCTGCAGCTCCCTCCTCTCTGGCTCTCTGATGTCACAGTGTGGAGCCTCAACACGCCAAGAGGAGGAGCACAAGGCTGCTCAGCTTACAGTGTGCTTAAAGGTTATTATGGGATGTATGCCCAGTGGAACGAAAAAGTGTCAGGAGCTTCTTTCTGATTGGTTGAGAGACGTTATCACACACTGAGACTGATGTTCACTGTTTCACTTCCTGTTCTTTGCCTTTAAAAATGCCTCTCAGCACCTCCTCTCTCCACTGCTCCTCGTCAGAAGATCAGAACACATCAGCTGAAGAGAACCCTCTCTCACTTCACACTGTAAGTGACAATAATTATCATATGCTCAGTGTTAATTTTGGCAGCTATTGTCAACTTAGTTTCAGTCATTACATGAATTACATGAAAAGTCATATTTTAGTCATTTCTGTCTTCTTTAGTTTTACTTTTTGGTGAAACATAGTAGTTACTAATACATAACATTCAGTCCTTCCAGAAAAATGCGGTGTTTTTTTGTGATTGTTGCGGGCAAAAATCCTTGATTTTGCGGCACATTTTCTTAAAAAATGCAATGGAATATATGGGATATTTATGCAATTTTATGTGATGAAATTGCAGGAACTTGCAAAAACTGCGGTTTGATGAAAAAGAGAAAAAAAAGTGATTCCCCCAACACCCTGTTGTCACTAGGCTACTACTTTAATGTAAAGAGTCATTTCTAATTACTTCCTATGATAAGCACGCATATTACATCACAGAAAGTGCAGGGAATATTTAAGTTGTTTGCAAGTTCCCGTAATTTCATTGCATAAAATTGCATAAATATCTCGCATATTCCATTGCATTTTTTAAGAAAATGTGCCGCAAAATCAAGGATTTTTGCCCGCAACAATCACAAAAAACACCACATTTTTCTGGAAGGACTGCTTAATAAACACATGGCTCAAACCTACAAAACACTGCGCTCTCAGTCTCCCCGTCTTGTCTCGTTATCAGAGGTGACGGGAGCGCAGCTACTCGGAGACCGAATCCCTCATTCATGCCTAAAATCATAACCAGCTCTTTTAGATTGAGAGTTATTTCACTGGAAGGTTTCTTCCCTCCTCCCCACAGGAGTGAGAGAGAAGAAACATCACACCAACTCTGCCCAGTGCGCGCTCTGTCTCATCACAGCGAGCCTCTGACAGACACAACAGCTGTTTGTAAATTACAGAGAGCATTCACAGGGAAAACCACTCTTGCAACGAAAATGTGGGGATTATGAAATCATGCAAGCCCCTCTGTTTTGCACATTTTGTGCGGAAATCGGCGATTTATGCGGCAAAAGTGCAGCGTTTTTTAAAAAATGCGGCCCCCGCATGAATATGCGGACTTTGGCTGATTTTGTGTTGAATTATGCGATCGCATAATTGCATTTTTCTGGAGGGACTGTGTATTAGTGGTTAATAAGGTCTGTATTAAGTATCATCACACATGTATTTGCTCAATTTCTTACTCTTACTGAACTAATGATTTATTCTTTGTAAATCACAACTAGTTGGTCATGGTATTAAGTTACTGGGTCTAATCCCGAGGCTACACCGAGTGCGGACACGTAATTCAATTGTTTATAGTAGAGTGTTATTCTGGCAGCAAATGCTCCGCGTCAGCAAGGCTGAAATCATGCACCCGGTGTAGCCTCTGGGTTAGTAGAGAGCTTCTACATTCCTTAGAGAAAAGACAATGTATTACGAGGCAGTTCTGATCTAGATATCAGTAACTTCAGATCAAGACCCACTAATTGCTTATTAAGGATTTACCAAGAAATAATAAATAAATTCAATTTTCAGTAAGATAAGAAATTGTTGAATACATATACACATTTGTAATGATGCTAAATAAACACATTAATGATCAGTAATACATGCACATATTATTTGTGTATTATTGGCGAACATGTCTCACCCCAACTAGTGTTACAAGAACTTTTAGTTGTTATATATGTCCTTTATATATGTTCCTTCATTTCATTTAGGCTAATACTGGCATAAGGAATTGATATTAAAGTCACATGTTTTAATTATCAAGTGTTGAAGCCATTTGGATGATGTAAATATTCTATCAGATGCAGCTCGATACACCAAACTTGCTTGAGAAAAGCCACATACATGTCTAATACAATAAAGTGTGTTTTTTTTGTCCAGTAATTTATCACGAGCAATTTAGTCCAAAAAATGGATCAATGAAAACAAAACATAACGTCCAGTTTAGTTTTTAGTCACTAAGATCTATATCAAACTTATTTTCACACACGGAAGTAAATAGTGATCAACTTCCGTTTTTTTGTGCGTGACTTCCGGTCAGCCACTTTCCTTCATGCTTTCCCTTACCGGAGCTAACGGTGCAAGCTAATTTTTTTTCAATTTTCAGTTGTTTATGTTAGTCAATCAGTTAGTTAGTTAGTTAGTTAGTTAGTCTGTGTATTTTGTATAACGTTAGATAACTGTGCCCACGTTTCCGTTATAACGGAAATTTATTCCCTCTAAACGCGAATAAATCGCACGTCAGTCATAAACTATGAACCAAAAAAGCACAATCTATCCCGAGTGAGACAAACTGCTTGATCCCCGTCTCCAGTGTACCAGCAGAGAACCTGCAGAACCGAATCAGTGAAAAAACACAGCGGGCTACACAGCCTCTCTACCTGAGCAGCTGAAGCTGCGGCTCACACCCTCGACACACAGACACACAGACGGTGCTTCTGCATGCCAGCCACACGTGTGCGCAACTGTGAGAAATAAATATGTGAGGTGTACGCTGCTTTTCTATCTTTTTTCCCTTTTCTTTCTCTCTGTCAGCGACATACACTCCTAACACAGGACGGGTTGTTTTAATTGACTGAGTTGATCATTAAGCCATAGTGATGCACGGATCGGCTCTGATAGCACCTGAATCAGCATGTACGCATCAACCATCCAGCCGTTACAACATGATTGAGCTAGCAAAGCAGTTTTGTGTTGCTATGTGTGGTATTTATTCAGTTTTGGGAAATCACAATGTCTAGAAAGCATCAGTGGCTGCAGCTGACAGGGACAGCTAACGTTAACACTAGCAGCAAAGCTAACATCAGGACGTCATCTGTTAAAAGCCTCCCGTTGTCGGATACGACATGAAACTACTCCAATTAGCTCAATCATGTTGTAACTAAGACATCCACTGGAGAAAATATTTTTTTCATGGACCGTTTATTGAGTTATTACAGACACCGCTAACGGCTGACGGCTAACAGCTAACGGTTAGCCTAGCTAATCTACGATAACCATGTTATTAATTACACACAGAGAAAATACTAATGTTTGTTCAATCATTGTGTTTATAGACTTTACAAACATCAGATTAGTCTAAACGGTGATATAGTGACGTGAAAAATGTGCTATATGTATATATATATATATATACAGCTAAACTCAGCAAGGTAAACAACAAGGCGATTCCCATTTACACAGTGGAAAGAGTGCTGGACCAGAAGTGTCGCACAAAAAAACGGAAGCTGGCTGCGTTCTGTTTTGCCTCCGTGTTTCCGTGAAAAATAAGGTGGATATCAAACTTATTTTCAGCTCATTATCATCATGGGAAAAAGTGTAGACGAATACTTTTCGTTAAAATTTTAGACGACGGCCCTGGCCGTGGCACAACTGGCTGGGGCACCTGCACCATACACCGGCGACCTGGGTTCGGGTTCGAGTCCCGCCCTGTGGTCCTTTCTGGATCCCACCCCATCTCTCCATCTCACTCGCTTCCTGTCATTTTATACTGTCCTATCTGATTAAAGGCATAAAAAGCCCCAAAAAATATACTAAAAAAAAATTAGACAACAAAATGAATACTGGCTGCTACTAATACCAGATCATATTTATTTTCCTGTGAAAAAACTGCTGTCGTATCTTATGTAGCTTTGACTGCATTCATCCAGTGCATGGTAGGTGGATAGAACCAAATGTGCTGTAAGGTGACAATCAGGCTGTTGGGTCAACAGATCATAGTGCAGGCAAAGGACATTTAGGCTACATCACAAGCTTCAGGAAATGAAGGTGTATCATGAAAGACTCCACCATGGCACCATTTCTGCCTTCACAGCCCAGGGCTCGATTCAGAGACACACATAGTCACACAAGAGCAGTCATCTCCTCAAGACTGCAGGAAACATGACTATCTTGAGTCTATCTTTGTTCATCTTCTTGTTATTTCTAACTATGGACAGATCTAAAGGCAACCTTAGAAAAGACAGAGAAGGATGTCGTTTTTGCATTTTTTAGTCGTGAAGAAAACATTTAGCCTGTAAAACCACACATTCCAAGGATTTATTAATTTATTTATTTTTATTAATTTAAATAATGGCGTCAAGCCAAACTTTGCTATCCTCTTCCCCTGAGTCTAATGGAGAAAGGACAGCACTGGAGCTAGCACTATAGCTGTCCTACTTCCATATCCAGCAGCATCTTAAGGTCTAGGTACAGTCGGGCGGTGGTGAGCAGCTAGCGGCGAGTGCTTGCCGCCTGTTGACAAAAATTGTGTTGTGCGGCCACGAACCTCCCAAAAATTGAGACCGCGCAGCAAGGCGCACATTGAGCTCCACAGGGATCTTGTTGCGGTACCTTGCGGTAATATGCCAGGGAACACGTCGTGCACTAGCAACTTTTTTTTCACCTTTACCGCGTTACTATTGACTACACCTGAGCCTTTAGTGTTTGGTTTTCTTTTCTTTTCTCTAAACTGCTGTTACCACTTCACTTGAAGTTTCTTGTCAGCTCCGACTAGTGAAGAAAATGAGCAAACTTCCACACATCATCAGAACAGTATGTACTTGCATGCTGATAATTATCATGTGGTGAGGCAGGCAGCTACCAGTGTTAACTTTGGCAGCTATTTTCAATTTAGTTTTAGTCATTACATGAATTTAGTTGTAAGTCTAAGTCATATTTTAGAAATTTCTGTCTTCCCAAAGCCAGTTGGCTTGGAATCTATTGGATTAGAACACCAACTTCGTTCAGGAGGTTCTCATTGGCTGTGATCCAAGACATTTCCCACCAAATTAAATTCATTTGTTGCCTGCAACTTCATGTCATGATATCGGTACCTCATTGATGGGCTAACCACAAGTATAATATCGACGAGTTCTGGTGTGTCCATCCTCCTGATCTTGATGGACAGATCCCCCCTGGCTTGTATTAGTAATATAAATTGTATTTTGCATTTGTTTGTATTTTGTCAAAGCACTTGCATGACATCTTCTTTATCTGCTTCGTTGAACAGCACACACCATGGAAATTGCTAAGGCCACTCAGGGTCTCACCACTGCAGCAGATATGCGAGAGACCACCAAGATGCTGATGCAGCCTAATGCAAACTGGGAAGAGTACCTGACTCCTGCCCCCCTCTCCATCGCCATCATGGGGGAGCTCGTCTTCATCTCCTCATCTGATGACTTCTCCATCAACAAGAACCCCCCAGAGAAGGGCTACAAGTACATACAATACCCAGACTCGTTCAGGGCCTGCCTCATGCAAATCTGTAACTCAGGCTGGCATGCATTCAATGAGGCCCACAAGAATATGGATCAGATCCGCCTTCACACAGCCACAGTTCCTGATTACATGAAGGCAGCAGTCAAGCTGCTTTTCAATGCACCTGATGAAGTTATTGACAAGCTCCTGCCAAATCAGCTGGAAAACATTCGCACCATTGCAGATGAATGTGTGACACTGTCAGGCAGTGTTGAAAAGAAGTACACAGATGTCATCAACTTAATCCAGGAACTGTTGGCAGCCTGTGTCAATGCTGAACGCTTTCATGGAGAAGAGCTGGAGAAGGTGAAGATGAAGATTAAGGAAAATGAAATACGGGAGAAGACCGCCACTGAGCTTAAAGAATGGTCCAAGAAAGCAATGGAGGCCATGGAAAAGGAAATAAATGAAGCACAAGATAGCTACAAGAAAGCAATGGACTCTCTTCCCTCCGGATGGGAAATGATTGGAATGGATGTGGTTGAAGGACTTTCAAAGGCAGTGACAACATTGGTTAATGGAGTCGCTAACATGGTAAGTTCTCCAGGAAAAACAATCTACGATTCAGCAGAAACACTCATAGACACATTCCATGAAAACAATCTGCAAAATGAAAACGTAGATGTGCTCTCAGTCGGCTGTAAGTCTGCAGAGATTCTTTCCATTGTAGGAACTCTTACACAGTATTTGAAGGAAGGGAAAATAGCCTGGCAGGACCTGTATGATCAGAAAGCACAATCCACAAAGACAAACTGGTCTCAAGCTCAATTCAAAAGAATCTCTGGGGCCTTAAAGAAGATGAAAGGGAGCAAACTTCAGAATGATGCTCTGAACCTTTGTGAGCTGGGTATTAACATCTGTGAAGAACTGGCCACATATAAACCTGGTGAAAACTGGGGTGACAAGAAAGAAACAGAGCTCATCAAGAAACTGAAGAAACTGGATGAAGAATCCCGCATCTTTGACACCAAAAGCAAAAAAGTACTGGGCTCTCCAGCTCTTTCTGCTACATCACCAATGATGAGCAAAGCACAGAGCGAAACAGGAGATCAGTCTGCCAGTCAGAGAGCAGCAGATAACGCTCGTTTCAAAATTGAGCAGAGCCGAGAACAACTCAAGGTAACACGGGAGGCCTATGAGAAGTCTGTGGAGAGAATGGAGCAGAATCAGAAGGAGCTGACTGAGATCTTGGTTGAAATGCAGAGCTGTAAGATCAAGGAGATTGACTTTGAAACCACCATCAAGATGCTGGTCAAGGGTCTCGATGCCATGGGCAGAGTCAAAGAGCAGTGGGAGAAGATGGTGCGCTTCTTCCAGATGATCTCTAACATCATCAAATGCAGCCTCAGCAAGACACTGAAAGATTTTGTCTCAACAGCTGATGATACAAAGGAACTCAGTTACAACAATAAACTATTTGTCAAAGACATGCTGTACAACCAGGCCTTCCAAGCCTCCAATGTTGCCAGTCTGGTCCACATGATCTCAGAGACCTACACTGAAGTGTCCAACAAGTACCTGATGGACAGAGTGAGCAGCCTGGGCAAGCTCATGGCCATGGATAAGGAGAAGCCAGAATTCCTTCAAGAGCGTTTGAAGCTGCAACAGTCCTGCACAGCAGCTCAGGAGGGCATCCTTATGCTGGTCCTCAAGAACAAGAAGGAGTTTGAGAGGAAGACAGATGACAGGATGGCAGAAATAGAGAATGGTCTGAAAGCAATTCTGCCAGCTGCCCCACCCCAGGAGACTGAGAGGATCAAAGAAATAGTTCAAGCTGGGTTTGGTGGAGGAGAAGAGGATTACTACTAGAACAAAGTTTCTACCAGTTATGAAACTGTCACCTAATTCTGATCGTCACCATTTTTTTCATTACTTTTATTGATCAATCAAACAAATCTTCAATGATTTTTTAGATTGTTATCTTGTCCTGATGTTTGACCCAAGTTTAGAGGGGAAACTAGTGATTACTGTGTGCTTGTGGTATTCTGCAACTCTGTGCTTCACTGGAAATCTGATTGGTCTGTCTTTTTCCATTATTGATCACTGATCAATCATCCTTACAGATTTTGATTCTTTTATCATAACTGGTGATTTTAATATTCACATTGACAATCCCACAGACATCTCTTCTAAAGAGTGTAGTGTAACGAGCTTTAACTACAAAGAGTGATTGAAGTAATAAATCAGTAGATATACACTGGCATAAGGTGATTAAGTTTGAAATGCCTGTTGAGGTTAATATATTCGTTTACACGTGTCATGTATTCACATATTGTACTCACACACACATTTGGTCATACACTGCATGCAAGCACGTGGGAACCAAAGTGGAAAGTACCTAGAGTTCTCAGTGTTTTTGAGTTTAATGTGTACTCAGGGTTAATGTGTACTCAGGGTTAATGTGTACTCAGGGTTTATGTGTACTCAGGGTTAATGTGTACTCGGGGTTAATGTGTACTCGGGGTTAATGTGTACTCAGGGTTAATGTGTACTCAGGGTTAATGTGTACTCAGGGTTTATGTGTACTCGGGGTTAATGTGTACTCGGGGTTAATGTGTACTCGGGGTTAATGTGTACTCAGGGTTAATGTGTACTCAGGGTTAATGTGTACTCAGGGTTTATGTGTACTCAGGGTTAATGTGTACTCGGGGTTAATGTGTACTCGGGGTTTATGTGTACTCAGGGTTAATGTGTACTCAGGGTTAATGTGTACTCAGGGTTTATGTGTACTCAGGGTTAATGTGTACTCGGGGTTAATGTGTACTCGGGGTTAATGTGTACTCGGGGTTTATGTGTACTCAGGGTTAATGTGTACTCGGGGTTAATGTGTACTCAGGGTTAATGTGTACTCGGGGTTAATGTGTACTCAGGGTTAATGTGTACTCGGGGTTAATGTGTACTCGGGGTTAATGTGTACTCAGGGTTAATGTGTACTCAGGGTTAATGTGTATTCAGGGTTAATGTGTATTCAGGGTTAATGTGTATTCAGGGTTAATGTGTACTTAGGGTTAATGTGTACTCAGTGTTTTTAAAAAATAGCGTGAGACGTGGCTCAAACACAATGGTGGGAAAGTTTGGGGCATTCCAGCCCAGGCTGATATGGGCTTGGCCTTGGACACCAGTATGACTCATACCCAGGTGACTCTAAAAGAATACACCATTAAGATCGGACTCAACCAAAGGCAAAAACATGCCACCATTGTGTTCAGGCTCAAGTGGGCAGGATTAAGGGAAAAAGGTGGAGATTCAGCAGAATCTTCATCAGCATAAAAGGGAGCGCACAGAGAGTGAAACTTCAGTCTTGTTCCAGAGCTTGACTCATGAGTTGTGTGTGTTGTTGCTTGTGAACACATTAAACACGGTTGCACCTGATTCCACGTGTCTCCAGTGATTTCCTCAGCACCAGCCATCTGATTTTAAGATACTTATTTTTGAGTAGAAGGCGAGTCCAACCTAAAGAGTTGAAGGCAAGGTCGGGAGCCCCCAGGCCCAGCTGCAGACACCGATTTCTGCTTCATCAAGAGCTCACTGCTTTGTTTGACATGTTTGATCTGGTACAACATGTTAGCAACTCCACTCATATCAAAGGTCACACTCTGGATCTAGTTATCAGTGAGGGTCTCTGTATTTCTTCAGTTAATGTTATAGACTTAGCACTATCTGATCATTTTTGTGTATTCTTTGATGGCCTGGTCTCTCCAATTAGCCAAACTCAATCTAAAACTGTCCCTAAGAGGTATATTAATGAGAATACCTGCAGTCTTTTTACGGAAGCCATGTCTATTACACCATGCATAACAACTCAGGGCGTGGAGGACCATCTAAGTCTGTTTAACTCCAATATTCTCAGGGTATTTGACTCTGTAGCACCTACCAAGCTTAAAAAAAGCCCCAGTAAATGTAAAGCACCATGGAGGTATACCACAGCTGTAGCGACTCAGAAGAGAGAATGTAGGAAAGCTGAGCGTAAATGGGGAAAAAACAAGCTTCAGGTTGACAATGATATTTTCAAAGACAAACTCCAAGCTTATAACTATGAGTTAAGAAAGGCTAGACAATCTAATTTCTCTAACATCATTAACAAGAACATTAACAACTCCCGTGCACTGTTTGCCACTGTTGATAAGTTAACAAATCCCCCAGTACATCTACCTCAAGACTTTATGTCACCTGATAAATGCAATGAGTTTGCTTCCTTCTTCCATAGCAAGACTGAAAATATTAGAAAAAGCATTAGCTCCACCCTGTTATGTAATGTCTTGGTTAAATCATCAAATACAAATAGCCTCTTTATCTGAATTTACTGCCACTGATAGCAAAACTCTTGAAAAAAACTGTGATGCAGCTCAGCTCATCTACTTGCTGTCCTGACACCTTCCCCACAAGCATCTTTAAAAGCATCTTTGGTTGTGTGGCATTTGAGCTTCTAAAGATTGTGAGTGGCTCTCTTCTTTCAGGCATTTTCCAGCCTCTCTTAAGACTGCAGTTATCAAACCCCTCCTAAAGAAAGAAACCTTGATCCCTCTGTGCTCAACAACTACAGGCCAATCTCAAACCTCCCCTTTATAGGCAAAGTTATTGAGAAAGTTGTATTCAACCAAGTCAGTAACTATTTAAATACAAATAGCATCTATGACCAACTCCAACTCAACTGAGACTGCACTTGTAAAGGTGTTAAATGACATCTGCCTGAATACAGACTCAGGTAAAACAACTGTCCTGGGGCCTGTTTCACAAAACCAGGATAAGGGATTAAGCCAGGATATCTTGGTTATCCTGGATCAACTTATCCTTGATCCAGTTTCACAAAAGCAGGATAGGGGGAAGTGGGATATGTTTTGACATAAGTTACCATGGAGATTTATTCTGTGGAGCTAGCCTGCTCCAGACCAGGCTAAGTTCCAGGATTTATTTAATCTCATCCCTTATCTCAGTCAGCAGCTACCACAAATGGAAACTAATATTTATTCCACTTCACACTACACATTCTTATCACATTCAACGAGACCCACTGTCATTATTTAAACATTTGTGATCATTAATTGCAGTCATTTTAGATAAATGATTTTAGTAGAAAATTTAGTTAGACTATCTCTCTCATATATATATATATATATATATATATACACTGTAAATAAATGATTAAAAAAATACACACCATACAGTAACATGATGACATGATGTTCCTTTATTGAATAGGATAAATCAAAGCAAGTAATCCATCAGTTCCTTTCAAAAGTGACGTCACACAGTGCTCTACAAGATAGAAAGCACTGAATCAAAGCATATTATTCATCACAAGAATAAATACACATTCTCAAAGGTCTGTATATAAAACACCCTGCATGTCTGCACACTGGAATAAATGCAGGACAAATCCATACTTAACAAATGAACAAATGTCAGGCCTGTATACGCACAGTACACAGCACAATAAGCCAAATTAATATAAAATAACACAAATTCCTCTGCTATTGCAGGCCATATTCAACTTAAATGTGCAGAATGCATTTTAACTGAAATAATTCAAAACGTATTGGTCCCTGATCAGCCGACCACTGTCGTCATCCGGGAAGATGGCCGGATTGTCCCGGTCCACATCTGATGGCACTCTGGGGGCCCTCTCCTTCCTCAGGCAGGCCACATTGTGGAGGACAGCACAGGCCACAGTAATATCGCATGCTCTGTCTCAGATGGTGCAGACACTGGAAGCGTGCCTTCAGGAGGCCAAAGGTCATCTCGATCCGAGCCCTTGTCCTGGCATTGGCATCGTTATATGCCCGCTGTGCTTCCTGAGGGTCTGCGTAGGGTGTGAGGCAAAAAGGCTCGCAGGCATAGCCTCTGTCCCCCAGCAGCACACCAGAGAATTCACCTGTGAATACAAAATGTCATCATCACAGCCTTATCAATAGAGGGACATTCTTGACATAGCCTTGATTTTAAAAGTGGTTATTAATTGAGGTCATGTGGCTCACCTTGTGACAGGCGCCAATAGACTGCAGAGGACCGAAAGATTCGTGAGTCATGGACTGAGCCAGGCCACTTTGCCACAACATTGCTGATCAGGTAGTCAGCATTGCAGACCATCTGAAATTATAAGATGTAGACTATTAAACCATTCAATGCACATCACAAGCAATGTACAATGTTCATTAATGTCATAAAGTCATGTTCACCTGAACATTAATGCTGTGAAAGGATTTCCTGTTCACAAAATCTCCCTTATGGGCACCTGAGGGGGATTTTATTCTGATATGGGTGCAGTCAAGTGCACCAATGACATTGGGGAAACCTGCAACACAAAGCAATAAGTATCCTACTATGACTTAACACTTGTCCTGTAATTTGTACTTACAGTACTCTTACCTGCAATCCTATAAAAATCCTCTTTGATGTCACTGAGTCTTCTGTGTCCAGGGAAGGAGATGAAGACACCTGATAGTGATTTGAGGGCTAGACAGACACTACGCACCACACGGCAAATTGTGGCCTTGGCCAGGTTTTCAGCATCCCCCACTGAGTACAGGAAGCCCCCACTTGCAAAGAAGCGCAAGGCCACACACACCATTTGCTCAACACTCAGCGCATGGCTCCGTGCTGTGTGGTGTTGGATCCTGGGACCCAGCAGTCTGCACAGATATCGGATGCCATCTGCAGAAAACCTATATCTTTCGTGTAGGTGGTCATCAGGGAAGGCCAATGGGTTCGCCCTGTCCCTGAAGACCGTCTCCCGCCTGAAGGCTCTCCTGAGCACAAGAGCTTCTCCATCCACAACCTCTTGCAGGAATGGACACGCCATTGTTTGAGCAGGAAGGAACACACCATTTTGGGCCTTCATATAGGCTATTGGATCGCTAGATTTAATGAGGAACACCTTTGCACTCTCACAAGCTACAAATGGTTATCTAATTATCAGGATACCTATTGCCTTAAAGAATAGATAATTGATTAAAATGCTCCCTGTTTGATCTTCACACTGCTCAACTTCTGCCATAAAGTGTTTTGATATCTGGGAAATAGCATTTCAGGTACATTATGTGCATTTCTTTTTGTCTTAATACAGCCAGTCTTTGGTGTGTGACTTCTAACCAATCAAAGCACTTGGGGCTACCATAGAGATGACACTAGGCATTATGTCAGACTGTGGAATACAATCTGCAATCCCACCTAACTGTGCACAAATTAAACAAGCAAACACCACAGAAGGTCTTTTGATCTTTTATTTAAGATTCTTCTTCTTGAAGCTGGGTGAGGAAAGGAGAATAATAATTAATAGATTGTCTGTGTTACAGTCAGCATACAGTGTACACTGAAGGTGAAACTCACCTCCCGCTCAAGTTTTTTTATTTCAAGGTTCAGTTTCCTCAGTTTCCTCCTTTTAATTTCGGACTCCACGGAGAGGTCTGCCATCTGTCTTCTTTTGTATTCAATGTCCATATCGGCCAGTTGTATTTGCCGTTTCAGATGTGTGGCATACAGCTGTCTGATAGCTTGTGAGTTCTGTAAACACATAATAATCAGCACAGCAGGAATTTTGCATGATGGGAATGTACTTCCATAAATACTCACTATGTTGCAAGGCTGGCTTTCATCCTGTAGAGCATCTGGGTCCTGTTACAGAAATGACATTTTGTGTGGGCTCCAGATGATGATGACTTCTCACCATTGTAGACTGAATGAGTACTTTCATTTGACATGATACCTCAAACCTTCTTGAATCAAGAGACACAGTCTCCTCATCGACTTCATCTGCTGCTCCTGCTGCTCCACTGGTGCCTTCACCCTATCACATTTAAAAGGGATTCATATTAAAGCAAGCAGATGAGACATGCCAGGCTACACAGTATGACTTTGATGGAGGACTCACTGGATCATCATCCTCTGGTATTGGTGACGCCACTGTTGGAGGCTCCAACAGTGAGATGGTGTTTCCAGATACTGCAAGGTAAAACAGAGTCAGATAGTCCAAATGGATTCAATATGAATGGTTGGTTATGTCCCATGTAAAGATGGAAGAATGTACCTTTAATGAAGAGGGAGGCATCTTCCTGGGAGGGATTTATATTTGAGTCTGTCCCCCCAGGGATCCCCTCTAACACAGGCCTGCCTCTGTTAAGTTCCAGGGCTCTATCCTCTGCAGGGGTGAGGTCAGCTGGTGGTCACCCACCACCCGTGCCTTGCTTGTGGGTTTTTTTTTTAACAGCTATAAGTACAGACAATATGTGAGTAGGCACCCTCTGGGTACAATGTACGCACGTGCATAGTATTTGTCAGGTCACTTACCATTCTGCAGGATGTTCTTATATTTGATCTTGACTTGTTGCCAAGTTCGTTTGGGCCCAGTCATGTTTAATCTAAGAATAATAAATTAATTAAGACAAAATAAATAACACACACACACACATAGATAGTGAATGAAATAACTGAGGAGCAAATATGTAGTTGCATTTACATAATTTCACATCTACAGTCCATTTCACTCGCAGTTTCATAATCAGAGTATAACTACGTTTTTGGGAATGTTAATTAACTATTTGGATTGTAATTGTGATGGATTCAGCAGGGTAGTGAGTGTGTGTTTGTGCAATACATACGCATTCAGGCGGTCTGCAATACTTTGCCATGCTTTCTCTCTTTGTTTGATGGCGGTGGCAGTGTTTCCTTTCTTTTTAATTTGTTCTTTTACCTCTTCGTAGGCCTCCATAATTATGTCCTGCTCCGATGGGGAGAAGTATGCTGCACGTGATGCCATGGTGAATCAGTGAATCTGTGATCAATTACAGGGTCTATTTAAGGAGCCATGTGCTGCAACTTATCCAGGATTAGTTTCACCTGGCTTGATGAATCCGTGTCTACTTATCCTGGCTTGGCGTTTGTGGAACCAATTAAGCCTGAACTCTGTTGTTTTGGATTGGTTGAGCCAGGCTTACTTACTTATCCTGGATGTCTGAATCCTACTTTTGTGAAACGGACCCCAGGTAATGTTAGACCGTAGTGCAGCTTTCGATACGGTTGATCATGTAATACTTCTCAACCGACTAGAAAGCTGTGTTGGGCTTTCTGATACCGTCCTTAGATGGTTTAAGTGGCATATCATAGCTATGCAGATGACACACAGGTCTTACTTGCACTGTCACCAAATGATTTAAGTCCTATTGACTCCTTATGTCTTTGCCTTGAAAAAGTAAATACCTGGATGCAGCAGAATTTTTTAAAACTTAATCAGAGCAAGACTAAGATTATTTTATTTTAGGAACAAAGGGGATAGATCACAAATAGGTGCCTACTTAGAATCTAAAGCACTCACACCTAGGACTCAAGTAAAAAACTTGGGTCATCTTGGATGGGGACCTGACTATGACTGATCACATCAAAAGCATTAAAAAATCAGCATTCTGGCATCTCAGAAACAGCTAAGATCAGAGATTTTGTTGAAAAGCTTATTCATGCTTTCATATCCTGTAGGGTAGATTATTGTAATGGCCTCCTAACTGGCCTCCCCGAAAAGTCCATTAGACAGATTCAATTAATTCAACACGCTGCCTCTAGACTATTAACCAAGACTAAAAAGAGACATCACATTACACCCATTCTTAAATCTTTACTCCCAGTTAATTTCAGAATTGATTTCAAGGTTCAACTCCTAATATGTAAGTCACTAAATGGACGTGGCCCCAAATGTTTTTCTGAAATGTTTCCCCAGTATACACCTGGTAGAGCGTAGATCTACTGGGACTGGTCAATTGATAGTCCCCAGGGTTAAAACTAAGTGAGGAGAAATGGCATTTAGCTGTTCTGCCACAATCAGCTTCCAATAGATATTAGATTTGCCCGAAACTCAAAACTGAACTTTTTCATTTTGCATTTATAGATGAATTAATTTACTTTAGATGGGTTATGTTGTTATAAAGTGACTGTGACATAGTTTTAGGTTTAGTGGATGCTGTAACTTTTGAACACATATCACATGACTGATCAGCTGTGAGGGTCATAAGGACAGAGGGATGTCGTATGCTGTAAAGCCCTGTGAGGCAAATTGTGATTTGTGATATTGGGCTTTATAAATAAAATTGATTGACTGATTGATGACTGATATGCTTGTACAGTACAGGCCAAAAGTTTGGACACACCTTCTCATTCAATGCGTTTTCTTTATTTTCATGACTATTTACATTGTAGATTCTCACTGAAGGCATCAAAACTATGAATGAACACATGTGGAGTTATGTACTTAACAAAAAAAGGTGAAATAACTGAAAACATGTTTTATATTCTAGTTTCTTCAAAATAGCCACCCTTTGCTCTGATTACTGCTTTGCACACTCTTGGCATTCTCTCCATGAGCTTCAAGAGGTAGTCACCTGAAATGGTTTCCACTTCACAGGTGTGCCTTATCAGGGTTAATTAGTGGAATTTCTTGCTTTATCAATGGGGTTGGGACCATCAGTTGTGTTGTGCAGAAGTCAGGTTAATACACAGCCGACAGCCCTATTGGACAACTGTTAAAATTCATATTATGGCAAGAACCAATCAGCTAACTAAAGAAAAACCAGTGGCCATCATTACTTTAAGAAATGAAGGTCAGTCAGTCCGGAAAATTGCAAAAACTTTAAATGTGTCCCCAAGTGGAGTCGCAAAAACCATCAAGCGCTACAACCAAACTGGCACACATGAGGACCGACCCAGGAAAGGAAGACCAAGAGTCACCTCTGCTTCTGAGGATAAGTTCATCCGAGTCACCAGCCTCAGAAATGGCAAGTTAACAGCAGCTCAGATCAGAGACCAGATGAATGCCACACAGAGTTCTAGCAGCAGACCCATCTCTAGAACAACTGTTAAGAGGAGACTGCGCCAATCAGGCCTTCATGGTCAAATAGCTGCTAGGAAACCACTGCTAAGGAGAGGCAACAAGCAGAAGAGATTTGTTTGGGCCAAGAAACACAAGGAATGGACATTAGACCAGTGGAAATCTGTGCTTTGGTCTGATGAGTCCAAATTTGAGATCTTTGGTTCCAACCGCCGTGTCTTTGTGAGACGCAGAAAAGGTGAACGGATGGATTCCACATGCCTGGTTCCCACTGTGAAGCATGGAGGAGGAGGTGTGATGGTGTGGGGGTGTTTTGCTGGTGACACTGTTGGGGATTTATTCAAAATTGAAGGCACACTGAACCAGCATGGCTACCACAGCATCCTGCAGCAACATGCCATCCCATCCGGTTTGCGTTTAGTTGGACGATCATTTATTTTTCAACAGGACAATGACCCCAAACACACCTCCAGGCTGTGTAAGGGCTATTTGACCAAGAAGGAGAGTGATGGAGTGCTGCGGCAGATGACCTGGCCTCCACAGTCACCGGACCTGAACCCAATCCAGATGGTTTGGGGTGAGCTGGACCGCAGAGTGAAGGCAAAGGGGCCAACAAGTGCTAAACACCTCTGGGAACTCCTTCAAGACTGTTGGAAAACCATTTCAGGTGACTACCTCTTGAAGCTCATGGAGAGAATGCCAAGAGTGTGCAAAGCAGTAATCAGAGCAAAGGGTGGCTATTTTGAAGAAACTAGAATATAAAACATGTTTTCAGTTATTTCACCTTTTTTTGTTAAGTACATAACTCCACATGTGTTCATTCATAGTTTTGATGCCTTCAGTGAGAATCTACAATGTAAATAGTCATGAAAATAAAGAAAACGCATTGAATGAGAAGGTGTGTCCAAACTTTTGGCCTGCACTGTATGTACTGACAGAGAAACTAAATGCTTTTAAATTAAAGCTCACATGCAAAATTCTGTCTCTGCCATTTTAATAAGTAATGACATACCACTGCTTGCATGTGAGGGGCACTGGCTGGATTCTGGCAGCACTGTATTAACAAATAAGTGGAATTATACATGAGAAATATGTACACAGGTGTAGCAGTTAGTGCCATAACTGACAGTGTCATCGCTGTACCTGGAAAACGAACATCAGGTGGCTTGGCAAATTTTTTCTTAACACTGCTCGTTTCTGGCTCCCCATCTGACTCCAGATACACGGGATTTGGCCTTGAAAATAAAAATTAAACATTTAACATTTCCAGCAATTGAAATAATTTTAAGGATAATTAAATTAAGTGAGCAAGCCTTGAGAGAGACAATGTTCACAGGACAGGAGCCTATTGCTTGTTTCTGTAGAATGAGTTAGCTTGATGTACAAGTACACATAGACATGACACTAGCCTATCACAGGACGAACATCCAATCCAACCCTTGAGCGCTGTTACAGTCAGTAACCATACACACAGGCGCGGTACAGACGCGTTACGAAATTTCGCGTTGTTGTGTTCCAAGTCAGCGCTGCGCGAACAGGTGCGGATGAACATGGACGAGAGTAGCAGCAGCAGCGGCGGCAGCGAGCCAGCAAACTAACGTTTAACAAGCGTCAACATCAACTTTGTTTAGCACTTACACTCTCACCGCAGCCACCAAGCTGGACAATGGACTGCCAGACCTTGTTCTTTAATTCACTGTTCATAAAATCATCCTGTCTATTATCAAAAAGGAGGAGCTGCTGTGAAATTATCAACCTTTCCCCCATACTGTCCTGCCTGACTGGATTTCGGACTCTCCCGATCTGCGTGACTATAAACAAACAATATTATTGGCCCAGCTGTGTTGTTCTGCCGGCGAATTCCGCGGGGGGTCAAAGTCTGGGCGGAAACTTTTTTTCACCACACGAAAGTTCCGCCTCGGTGTGCAAACTTCCATAAGAACCCAAGAAATCAGCTTTTATATTTTTCCAACGAGAATAATCCGCGCGGATATTCCCGTCTTAGTGAGAATGGACTTTTATAAGGTAGCTATGGGGATAATCTGAGGGGCGACGTGATGATGTGAGACGCAGTCAGTGAGGTGTGTATGTTTTTAGCCGTAGCCACAGTGAGCGAGACGTGCCTGTTCTCCACTGCAGAGTTGGACTCTTTGTAAAAGCTTGTTACTAGCCTTCTTGTGCTCAGTGCATCAGCACAGCATCTCAGCCCACCATGCACTGAAACGATGTCAATTCAATGTTGACATTTCAACATTAAAAAAACCAGCATCTATACAATGCTGATTCAACAACATTTTTTCAAACGTTGAAATGCTATCTGTAATTAAACATTGAGTCAACATAGATTTTTCAACCTCAACCAAAATTAACCAATTTGACCAAAATTCAACGTTGAATTAAGTCTTTTGCTATCTGGGGTTAGTTATAAAATGACTGTGACGTAGTTTTAGGTTTATTTTTATTTTTTATCTTTATTTTTAATTTATTGTTTTTACCATCTATTCATTCAGTCTTATTTTCCCCTCAATCTATTATAGCCTGTTATTTTATTCATTATTATTATTATTATTACTGTTAGGCTGTTCTTTTTATTTTTTCATTTTTCTTTTATTTTTAAGCACAGTGAGTGACATTCTATGTATGATAATGTGCTATATAAATAACTTGAACTTATTAATCAACATTTATTTTTTTAGATTGTTATCTTGTCCTGATGTTTGACTCAAGTATAGAGCGTTACTATAATAATAATTGTGTGGTTATGGTATCCTGCAACTTACACAGTAAAAAACACATAAGGAAAAAATAATTACAAGTTAAAATGATATAATTTTGATGTATTTCACAGAACTTACATTGAACGTTTTTGTAACATGTCAAGTTGGTGCAATGGAATGTCAGTTGTGTTAAATTTGAAGTATTGCACACAATTGAAAGACATTCAAAACACTTTTAATTGAATTAACATCATAGTGTAGACTGATCACAGGTGTGACATTTCCCATATGGCAGGGAATCTGCAGTCGCGGTCTCTTGTCCCGCTTCTGACATTATACCTTTGGCTAATTTTCACTCTCTGTCCTGATGAACCACACCTCACATTTTCCAATATTTACCCAGTAATTTGCATTAAATGAATCCAAATTATATAATTTACATTCATAATTATTATTTCCTTACACGTTTTTTACTGTGTAAGTATGAGGCTCTTTTCGGGTGTAATCTAAAGTGACAGCGATAATTGTTATGGTGTTTATGGTAGATAGTCTAAACAGCGACCTGCAGCAACTTTACCATATTTAGAAAAGTGAGTTACAAAATCACTAATGCAAGCTGTAATTGTATTTTCTTTGTGTTTTTAAATACTTCAAATGTTTAGATCTCTTAACCTCACACCTAGATACAAAATCCTGCAGGATATGCCAAGAGTGTGTGTGTACCACCAGTCTCTGAGTCTCTTAAAGCAGCAGGAGTAATTGTTTCCTGTGATGACTCTCCAGTGCGCATACCTTTGTTCCATTTTGCTCCCAAACTCAATTGCTGTTTGTAAATGCCTTGCTCATACTAACAACTCAGATTCTGTCTCTCTAGGAAACACAAGAGCCAATGCCGCTGCAAAAAGAGCTGCACTCCAACCCACTATCCTTGATACTTTGTTTGTTTCAACTCCAGTCTCTATTCCCAGCTCCCTTACAGCAATACAGTCCTTTGCCACACCACAAGAAAAGACGTTGTGGAGACGCTGCAGTGCCACACAGGAAGAAGCAGTGTGGCCGGGACACGATAACAAAATCTTGCCAGCCCAAACATTTCTTTCCTCACTTTGCACAATTGACACATGGATTGGACCATGTGTCAAAAGGGGGGATGTTGGATGCCATAACTCAACACTGGTTCACCAAAGGGTTTTCAGTTCATGCGCAGAAGTTTTGTCAATCATGTATGGTTTGTGCAACATATAATGCAGGTAAAACCAAAACAATCACACACGCCGCTCACCCACCACCAGACAGACCATTCCAACATTTGAATACCAACTAAACTGAGCAGCGATAATGGCTCACACTTTGTCAATTCTGCAATAACCCAAATCAGTGATTTTCTTGCCATTGACCTCAAACAACATTGTGCATACCACGCTGCCAGTGGAGGTGCTGTCGAACGAGAAAATGGCACCCTAAATCAAAATTGGCTAAGTGTTGTGAGGAAACGGTACTGTCATGGACAAAAGCTCTGCCTACTGTCCTAATGCATATGAGAATGAGAAAAAGGTCCAGAGTGAACATGAGTCCCTTTGAAATTCTTTTTGGCAGACCTCCATCCCTAGGAGTGGAGCCTGTAACCAGGCCACTCCCCTCCACTGGCCTATGTGAGGATGACATGTTACAATACTGAAAAAACTTATCTTCCACTCTCTCTCAAATCTCTCAGCAGGTGAAATCAGCCCTTCCACCACCAGCTTCCACATCACTCCATGATTTCCAACCTGGCGACTGGGTGGTGATAAAGGACCTAAGAAGGAAACACTGGCACTCCAAACGCTGGCGAGGTCCATTCCAGGTGCTCCTGACAACACATACTGCTGTGAGGATCGCTGAGAGAGCAACGTGGATTCACGCCAGCCACTGCAGGAAGGTCCCTGAGCCAACGGAGGAACTCAGCTGTCGATCCGAGGACGAACAACGCCAGGACGAACAAGCTCATCAGAGGACGGCACGAAAAATAACTGTGAATTCAACAGACACCAACTAGACGTGCAGGACTAACAACGCAAAACCTTTTCCCACCAGACTACACCATGCACCACCTGATCCTGACTCTATCACGCGATACTGATAGAGACCTACACCTACAAACCTGCCAAGACTGTCACTCTGACAGAAGGACAAAGAGCAACATTCACCAGCACTTTTTATCCCGAAATTTGAAATTCACACATATTATGAACGTTAACAATGCCGATCAAAATTCAGCCTCATTTCACATTCCTGATCCCCATCATTAGCCCAGCTCAGACTGACTCTGGTGATAACGTTTTGTAAATAATGTTTTGTTTTTTATTTCTCTTTTTTGTCTCTTTTTCTCTCCCCCCCCTTTCCTTCTTTTTTTTTTACGTACATATTTTTTGTTTATCACCATTGTTACATTATCATTATTATTATTTTCTTTTTTTTCTTTCATTCCTTCCTTTTGTTAATCCTCTCTTTTCTTCTAAACAACTGCCATGATGATACATTTTAAAATCCATGACGCCAAGAAGAGGACATTATTGGAGCCAGACTTCTACGTCGCCGATAAGCCTCATCTTGCGCCACGGAGCACTATGGCTGCCGTATTGCTGCTGCTGGTTGAAATCTGTACTCACACAGCGCAGCCACACAGTGGCTGCAATTGGGTGCATCTGCATTTTCTTTTTTCTTTTCTTTAAAAGGAATGTTTATTGATGTACACGGTCCCTTCTTAAACAAATAAACGTTATTGTATTGTATTGTATTGTATTTTGCTGGTACAAAACTATTTTTAGTCGCAAATGCAAGTGCAGTGACGGACGGAGTAAAATATTGCCACACTACCGACATTTTACTCCGTCCGTCACCGCACGCTGTTTGATTGCGTTATAACCACGCTGCTATTATTCAGCCTTGCTTTTCACTTATTCCACTGAATACCGAATGTGCGTTTTTTTTGCAATATTCGGCCAAATATATTCGGTCACCGAATATATTCGGTGCATCCCTAGTTTTAGCTTTAATGCATGGTGAGCTACAGTTAGTAGCGATATAACTTTAGACTATTAGTCTACCTAGAACCAGTGGTCTGTGACATTGGCGGTGTGTCAAGGGACTATATTCAACTTATCTTGCATTGTAACATGCATTATGACAACTTAATAAGGTTTATGTTTGTTTATAAATGAAGTGGAGGAGCCTACAAGTGTTTTGTTTAGTTTGTTTCAGAAGCTCCGCTCAGCTGTCTGCTGCTGCTGTTGCCAGAGATCAAATTTCACTGGGGGCGGGGAAAAGTGCGAGGGAGTCAGCAGTCATTCAGTTTGTTGCCCTAGTAACTCGTTTCCACTGAAGAAGTTCCTGGTACTATTTGGGGGGCAGGAACTACTAGAGGAACGTCCTCTCACTCGGCCCTCTCAACCACCATGTCTCCACTGAGAGAGCGGAGTCGGAGGAAGGCTCCTTGGTGTCCTTCTGCGTCTTCTTCTTCTTGTGTAACCTTGTGTGTATTGGCGGTTAATACAGCATTACCGCCACCTAGTGGATTGGAAGCACATTACACCTATAATGGGCTTTTATTGGGAAAAATAGCTCCAGTGGTAAAATTAGGTATATAATTCGATGTATCGGTTCGGTTAGATATTTGGCTTTAAATCAAACTGGTTGGAAAATTTTCAAACCGGCACAAGCCTAATAAAAATATACTCTCTCTTTTAAGAGAGTAAAACGCTGGTTTTACACACAGGCTAAATTGGATGGCCTCTCAAGTCCACTCGCAGGTTCATCACCTCATTCAGACCAGAGCTCATTATCTCCGGAGGAAAAACTAGGGGACAGTAGGATTTTCTCAGGAGGACTTCAGTGTTCAAATCTCCGGAATAGTTGTACAAATGATGAAAATGATCAGGAAAAATCCAGTTTATTCTGAGAATGGGTGAAGGTGAGTAAAGAGCTTTGGGTGCTTGGAGGAGTACAGAATAATGCTATATAAATGCAGCACATTTACCATTGCACAGCCAGACACCCGGCTCATTCTTCGGCTCTCTTTTCTGCTCCCTCTCAAGCTTCCTGATTGTGTCTTTGGTATCTTGAGTTTGTCTCTTGTAGCCACACTCCAGCAAATGCTGCTGCTCCTATACAATAACTTCAGACATTTAGCACTTTAAAAAATGAAGACAAAACAGGGCTATAAACAGTAAACAGATGATTAACTGTATACATACTGCATATTTTCTTTGCATGTAAATGCAAAGAACTGTTATCCCTTGGCTTCTTACCGTCTTTATAATTCTTCTAACCAGAATTAATTCAGCTTGAACTGCTTAACATCCAAACTTCATTCAAACATCATTTTGTAGGTCTTCAAAATGACACTTAAATGACTATATTTTAATTTCTGAGAAACTTTATACTTTTTGAGATATTTGTGATAATCTGCCCCTCAGAATCCTGCAGGTGTCTAAAGCAGCGTTTCTCAACCTTTTTTCAGTCCCGGCACCCTTTACATGAATGAAAAATCTGAAGGCACCCCAATCCTTCTTTTTTATGTAGAATACACACACTGGCACTATCAAATGAACGTAGAAACCAGTGCAAATTTGGGTGCAGAACTCCTCTTACGACAGGGATGATTCATTAAAAGTTTGTGCCTCTCCAGTCTCAGCATACAAACAGGTGCATGTTGATAAATGCGGCGGCTGAAAATGAGCGTAATTTTTATGTCCCGCCCAAATATATTCTTAATGTAGAGGCCTTGCCCCTAGATTTTATGTCATGAAGGGGCTTAATACGTCCAAAACCAGATTTTTTGGAAACTGATTGCTGCGGTTCTGTTGCACTCCAGCTGAACTGAATTAGGTCTTGGCAGTCAGCATGATAGGGAGACGGGAAAGTTTGCAATATCAAATGTATAGGCTACTTTATTTCCTTGATAGAATGATGATGTGAATGCTTTCATTACAAAACCACACGACATGTTTTGTCCCTTGGGGAAAAGCAAGAGCCAAGCCCTTTGTTGCATTTGTTGCGCAAAAACAAAAAAACAATAACAATAAAAATGAAGCCTATCGATATTGTCAATCAATATAATTCCAATCTGGAAATCCATCGGTAAAAAAAATAAAATAAAAAAAAAAAATAAATTTTCTTTTCTTACTTTACCTCTGGAGGCACAGCCTGGAGTTTTTCGACTAACGGAAGTGCAGGGGCCTCACGCCCTTCACTTCCGGCGGTGCCCCCAGGGAACCACCGTGTTGTTTACAAATACTTTGGGTAGAAAACCAGCAGAGTTTAGCTATATATCACATTTTTCACATCACTATATCACCGTGTAGACTAATCTGATGTTTGTTAAGTCTATAAACACAATGATTGAACAAGCGTTACTATTTCTGTGTGTTTTGTAATTAACATGGTTATCGTAGATTAGCTGGGCTAACCGTTAGCTGTTAACGTTAGCCATTAGCTGTTAACGTTAGCCGTTAGCGGTGTCTGTAATAACCATAGACTGTATAAAAATAAGGTAATAACTCAATAAACGGTCAATCAATCAATTTTATTTATAAAGCCCAATATCACAAATCACAATTTGCCTCACAGGGCTTTACAGCATACGACATCCCTCTGTCCTTATGACCCTCACAGCTGATCAGGAAAAACTCCCCAAAAAAACCCTTTAACGGGGAAAAAAAACGGTAGAAACCTCAGGAAGAGCAACTGAGGAGGGATCCCTCTTCCAGGACGGACAGACGTGCAATAGATGTCGTACAGAACAGATCAGCATAATAAATTAACAGTAATCCGTATGACACAATGAGACAGAGAGAGAGACAGAGAGAGAGAGAGAGAAAGAGAGACAGAGAGAGAGATGCAGGTAATGACAGTAGCTTACAACAACATTATTGAAAGTAATAATATTATAGTTATAGTTCTGGTTACTGTGGTACAATATGTTGAAAGTATGTATTAATATCTGGCAGTATACATGTGTGACAATAGTCATATGTGTATAATAACAGTAGAAGTATGACTAATGACTAATGATGGCAGCAGCAGCAGGAGGCATCTGGCAGGACCACGGCAGCAGCACAACCACACACGTCACGCTGTCCAGGCACCGCTGTGATATGAGTTAATCTGAGAGACAGTGGAGCACAAAGGCTCCGGAGAAGAAGCCGAGTTAGTGACATCCAGAATGGCCGAGTTAGCAAGATGCAGTAATAGAATACGAGAGAGAGAGAGAGAGAGAGAGAGAGAGAGAGAGAGAGAGAGAGAGAAGGTGCCCGGTGTATTATAGGGGGGTCCTCCGGCGGACTAGGCCTAAGTCAGCCTAACTAGGGGCTGGTACAGGGCAAGCCTGAGCCAGCCCTAACTATAAGCTTTATCAAAGAGGAAAGTCTTAAGTCTAGTCTTAAATGTGGAGACGGTGTCTGCCTCCCGGACCGTAACAGGAAGATGATTCCACAGGAGAGGAGCCTGATAGCTGAAGGCTCTGGCTCCTGAACTACTTTTGGAGACTTTAGGGACCACGAGTAACCCTGCGTTCTCAGAGCGCAGTGTTCTGGTGGGATAATATGGCACTATGAGCTCTCTAAGATATGATGGAGCTTGACCATTTAGAGCTTTATAAGTTAACAGTAGGATTTTAAATTCAATTCTGGATTTTACAGGGAGCCAGTGCAGAGAAGCTAAAACAGGAGAAATATGATCTCGTTTCTTAGTTCCTGTTAGTACACGTGCTGCTGCATTCTGAATTAGCTGGAGAGTTTTTAAGGACTTACTAGAGCTACCTGATAATAGAGAGTTACAGTAATCCAGCCTAGAGGTAACAAAAGCGTGGACCAATTTTTCTGCATCTTTTCGGGTCAGGATAGGCCTAATTTTCACAATATTACGCAGATGAAAAAATGCAGTCCGTGAGGTTTGTTTTAAATGAGAATTAAAAGACAAATCTTGATCAAATATTACTCCGAGGTTTCTTACGGTAGTGCTAGAGGCCAGAGCAATGCCATCTAGAGAAACTATGTCATCAGATAAAGAGTCTCTGAGTTGTTTGGGGCCAAGAACAATAACTTCAGTTTTGTCTGAATTTAACATCAGGAAATTGGTGCTCATCCAATTTTTTATGTCTTTAAGGCAGTTATGGAGTTTAGTTAATTGATTACTTTCTTCAGGCTTCATCGATAAATACAACTGTGTATCATCCGCATAACAATGGAAATTTATAGAGTGATTTCTAATGATGTTACCTAAAGGAAGCATATATAGAGTAAATAGGATTGGTCCGAGCACAGAACCTTGCGGAACTCCAAAACAAACTTTAGTACGTAAGGATGATTCATTATGAACGTCAACAAACTGAAAACGATCAGATAAATAAGATTTAAACCAGTTTAGTGCAGAACCTTTTAGGCCAATTAAGTGATCCAGTCTCTGCAGTAGAATTTGATGGTCAATTGTGTCAAACGCTGCACTAAGATCTAATAAAACAAGTACAGAGACAAGTCCTTTGTCTGAAGCAATCAGAAGGTCATTTGTAATTTTAACTAGTGCTGTCTCAGTGCTATGATGCACTCTAAATCCTGACTGAAATTCCTCAAATAAATTATTATCATGGAGAAAATCACACAGCTGGTCTGCGACTACTTTCTCAAGGATCTTTGACATAAAGGGAAGATTAGATATTGGTCTATAGTTGGCTAACACCTCTGGATCCAGGGTGGGCTTTTTTAGTAGAGGTTTAATTACAGCTACCTTAAAAGACTGTGGTACATAGCCTGTTAATAAGGATATATTGATCATATCTAATATATGAGTGTTAACTAAAGGAAAGACCTCCTTAAGTAGCCTAGTTGGGATGGGGTCTAAGAGACACGTTGATGATTTAGATGAAGAAATCACTGCTGTCAATTCTTGAAGAGAAATTGGGGAGAAGCAATCTAAATATATATTAGGTCTTACAGCTGTGTTTGAGGTTAGATAGGTACTATCTGAGGACAGGAGGTCATGAATTTTGCCTCTAATAGTTAGAATTTTGTCATTAAAAAAGCTCATAAAATCATTACTGCTAAGGGCTAAAGGAATACAAGGCTCAATAGAGCTCTGACTCTCAGTCAGCCTGGCTACAGTGCTGAAAAGAAACCTGGGGTTGTTCTTGTTTTCTTCTATTAATGCTGAGTAATAGTTTGCTCTGGCATTGTGGAGGCCCCTCTTATAAGTTTTGAGACTGTCTGTCCAGATTAAACGAGATTCTTCCAGTTTGGTTAATCGCCAATTCCTTTCAAATTTTCGCGATATTTGTTTTAACTTACGGGTTTGAGAGTTATACCAAGGAGCGAACTTTCTTTGCTTTTTTAACTTCTTTTTAAGAGGAGCTACAGAGTCAAGTGTTGTTCGCAGCGAGCCTACGGCGCTATCAACAAAATGATCAATTTGGGAGAGGTTAAAGTCGGCACGGGAAACCTCTGTTACTGAAGGTATTGGTATTGAATTTAACGACGAAGTAATCTTTTCCTTAAATTTTGCGACAGCACTATCTGATAAACATCTAGTATAGTAACTGTTGCTGAGTGGCGTGTAATCGAGTAAAAAGAAATCAAAAGTAATCAGATAATGATCCGATAGCGAGGAATTCTGTGGAAAGACTTTTAGGTTATCAATTTCAATTCCTTACATCAGAACTAGATCGAGGGTATGGTTAAAACAGTGAGTGGGTTCATGTACACCCTGACTGAAGCCAATGGAGTCTAATAATGAGATAAACGCGGTAGCCAGGGAGTCATTATCAACGTCGACATGAATGTTAAAATCGCCTACAATAATAACTTTATCTGATTTAAGAACTAAACTGGATAAAAACTCTGAGAATTCAGATACAAATTCAGAATACGGGCCAGGAGCACGGTACACTATAACAAATAAAAGTGGCTGCGAGGTTTTCCAGCAAAGCTAACATCAGGACGTCATCTGTTAAAAGCCTCCCGTTGTCGGATGCGACATGAAACTACTCCAGTTAGCTCAGTCATGTTGTAACTAAGACATCTGCTGGAGAAAATATTTTTTTCCACGTTGACGAGACAGCGTTTTGGGTGGAGCGGTCGCTATGGACGCGGAGCTTGCTGTTTCTGTAGGTACACATTTCCCGGGGACACCTGTAAGTCTCGGCCACGCCCCCTCCATTGTGATTGGCTAAAGCGCAGCATCATTCAGACTCAAAGCCCCGCCCTCCCCCCCCTCTAGTCGTCTTTCACATAGAGCTGCCAACAGATTCTACGATGTAGATGCAGAATCTGTCTTGAGAGATTAATATAATTCTGACTTTTCTCATTCATAGTTCCATGCTGGTGGAACAAGGTGCCAAGCACCACCAGAGAGTTGGGTCTTCAACAGCTTCTTAAAGACTGAGAGGGGCGTCCCTCTCAGTCTTTAAGAAGCTGTTGAAGAGAACACCTCCTCTCCTAACTTGCACTTACCTAGCATTACTCTTCCTTCCTTCCTCAATCAAGTACTTAGTCTTTGCACTTAAACTTAATCTCTGTACTTGTAGTAGATTAAATGAATGAATGAATGAATGAAGTTACATTTATATAGCGCTTTTCTAGACACCCTAACCCTTTACAGGGAAGGGTGGACCTCACTAACCACCACCAGTAGATTTGTGTTTATTTTTTACACTAAGGTCTCTGTTGCAATGTAGCTTGTATATTATTTCTCCCTTGTAACTTTGGATAAAGGCGTTTGCTAAATGACTAAATATGTAAAATGTAAATGTTTCTGGTCAAGAGAAAAATCAAGTTGTAAACCAGTTGGTGGTTACTAAACGTCGTTTAGCCAAAAAAAACATAAAACCATCGAGCGGGCTGTCAGATGTCACAGACCACTGGTTCTAGGTAGACTAAAAGTCTAAAGATATATCGCTACTAACTGTAGCTCACCATGCATTAAAGCTAAAACTAGGGATGCATCGAATATATTCGGTTACCGAATATATTCAGCCGAATATTGCAAAAAAACACACATTCGGTATTCAGTGGAATAAGTTAAAAACAAGGCCGAATAATAGCGGCGTGTTTTGATAACGCAATCAAACAGCGTGCGGTGACAGATGGAGTAAAATGTTGGCAGTGTGACGATATTTTACTCCGTCCGTCACTGCACTTGCATTTGCGACTAAAAATAGTTTTGTGCAAGAAAAATAAATCATTCAGCACGCTGTGCAAGTACAGCAAGTCATTTGTACAACTAACTAACACTCTCTGATGTCTCTAACACTCTCTGATGTCTCTAACACTCTCTGATGTCTCTCTAACACTCTCTGATGTCTCTAACACTCTCTGATGTCTCTCTAACACTCTCTGATGTCTCTAACACTCTCTGATGTCTCTAACACTCTCTGATGTCTCTCTAACACTCTCTGATGTCTCTAACACTCTCTGATGTCTCTCTAACACTCTCTGATGTCTCTAACACTCTCTGATGTCTCTCTAACACTCCCTGATGTCTCTCTAACACTCTCTGATGTCTCTCTAACACTCTCTGATGTCTCTCTAACACTCTCTGATGTCTCTCTAACACTCTCTGATGTCTCTAACACTCTCTGATGTCTCTCTAACACTCTCTGATGTCTCTAACACTCTCTGATGTCTCTCTAACACTCTCTGATGTCTCTAACACTCCCTGATGTCTCTAACACTCTCTGATGTCTCTAACACTCTCTGATGTCTCTAACACTCTCTGATGTCTCTAACACTCCCTGATGTCTCTAACACTCTCTGATGTCTCTAACACTCTCTGATGTCTCTAACACTCCCTGATGTCTCTCTAACACTCTCTGATGTCTCTAACACTCTCTGATGTCTCTCTAACACTCCCTGATGTCTCTCTAACACTCTCTGATGTCTCTAACACTCTCTGATGTCTCTCTAACACTCCCTGATGTCTCTCTAACACTCCCTGATGTCTCTCTAACACTCTCTGATGTCTCTAACACTCTCTGATGTCTCTAACACTCCCTGATGTCTCTAACACTCCCTGATGTCTCTCTAACACTCTCTGATGTCTCTAACACTCTCTGATGTCTCTAACACTCTCTGATGTCTCTCTAACACTCCCTGATGTCTCTCTAACACTCTCTGATGTCTCTAACACTCCCTGATGTCTCTCTAACACTCTCTGATGTCTCTAACACTCTCTGATGTCTCTAACACTCTCTGATGTCTCTCTAACACTCCCTGATGTCTCTCTAACACTCTCTGATGTCTCTAACACTCTCTGATGTCTCTAACACTCCCTGATGTCTCTAACACTCTCTGATGTCTCTAACACTCTCTGATGTCTCTCTAACACTCCCTGATGTCTCTCTAACACTCTCTGATGTCTCTAACACTCCCTGATGTCTCTAACACTCTCTGATGTCTCTCTAACACTCTCTGATGTCTCTAACACTCTCTGATGTCTCTAACACTCTCTGATGTCTCTCTAACACTCCCTGATGTCTCTCTAACACTCTCTGATGTCTCTAACACTCCCTGATGTCTCTAACACTCTCTGATGTCTCTCTAACACTCTCTGATGTCTCTAACACTCTCTGATGTCTCTAACACTCTCTGATGTCTCTCTAACACTCCCTGATGTCTCTAACACTCCCTGATGTCTCTAACACTCTCTGATGTCTCTAACACTCCCTGATGTCTCTAACACTCCCTGATGTCTCTAACACTCCCTGATGTCTCTAACACTCTCTGATGTCTCTCTAACACTCTCTGATGTCTCTAACACTCTCTGATGTCTCTAACACTCCCTGATGTCTCTAACACTCCCTGATGTCTCTAACACTCTCTGATGTCTCTCTAACACTCCCTGATGTCTCTAACACTCTCTGATGTCTCTCTAACACTCTCTGATGTCTCTAACACTCCCTGATGTCTCTAACACTCCCTGATGTCTCTAACACTCTCTGATGTCTCTCTAACACTCTCTGATGTCTCTAACACTCTCTGATGTCTCTCTAACACTCTCTGATGTCTCTAACACTCTCTGATGTCTCTCTAACACTCTCTGATGTCTCTAACACTCCCTGATGTCTCTAACACTCTCTGATGTCTCTCTAACACTCTCTGATGTCTCTAACACTCTCTGATGTCTCTCTAACACTCTCTGATGTCTCTAACACTCCCTGATGTCTCTAACACTCTCTGATGTCTCTCTAACACTCTCTGATGTCTCTAACACTCTCTGATGTCTCTAACACTCTCTGATGTCTCTAACACTCTCTGATGTCTCTCTAACACTCTCTGATGTCTCTAACACTCTCTGATGTCTCTAACACTCTCTGATGTCTCTAACACTCCCTGATGTCTCTCTAACACTCTCTGATGTCTCTCTAACACTCTCTGATGTCTCTAACACTCTCTGATGTCTCTAACACTCTCTGATGTCTCTAACACTCCCTGATGTCTCTCTAACACTCTCTGATGTCTCTAACACTCTCTGATGTCTCTAACACTCCCTGATGTCTCTCTAACACTCTCTGATGTCTCTAACACTCCCTGATGTCTCTAACACTCTCTGATGTCTCTAACACTCCCTGATGTCTCTAACACTCTCTGATGTCTCTCTAACACTCCCTGATGTCTCTAACACTCCCTGATGTCTCTCTAACACTCTCTGATGTCTCTAACACTCCCTGATGTCTCTCTAACACTCTCTGATGTCTCTAACACTCCCTGATGTCTCTCTAACACTCTCTGATGTCTCTAACACTCCCTGATGTCTCTAACACTCTCTGATGTCTCTCTAACACTCCTGATGTCTCTAACACTCTCTGATGTCTCTAACACTCCCTGATGTCTCTAACACTCTCTGATGTCTCTCTAACACTCCCTGATGTCTCTAACACTCTCTGATGTCTCTAACACTCCCTGATGTCTCTCTAACACTCTCTGATGTCTCTAACACTCCCTGATGTCTCTCTAACACTCTCTGATGTCTCTAACACTCCCTGATGTCTCTAACACTCTCTGATGTCTCTAACACTCCCTGATGTCTCTCTAACACTCTCTGATGTCTCTAACACTCCCTGATGTCTCTCTAACACTCTCTGATGTCTCTAACACTCCCTGATGTCTCTAACACTCTCTGATGTCTCTAACACTCCCTGATGTCTCTCTAACACTCTCTGATGTCTCTAACACTCCCTGATGTCTCTAACACTCTCTGATGTCTCTAACACTCCCTGATGTCTCTCTAACACTCTCTGATGTCTCTAACACTCCCTGATGTCTCTAACACTCTCTGATGTCTCTAACACTCCCTGATGTCTCTCTAACACTCTCTGATGTCTCTAACACTCCCTGATGTCTCTCTAACACTCTCTGATGTCTCTAACACTCCTGATGTCTCTCTAACACTCTCTGATGTCTCTCTAACACTCTCTGATGTCTCTAACACTCCCTGATGTCTCTAACACTCTCTGATGTCTCTAACACTCCCTGATGTCTCTCTAACACTCTCTGATGTCTCTAACACTCTCTGATGTCTCTAACACTCTCTGATGTCTCTAACACTCCCTGATGTCTCTCTAACACTCTCTGATGTCTCTAACACTCTCTGATGTCTCTAACACTCCCTGATGTCTCTCTAACACTCTCTGATGTCTCTAACACTCCCTGATGTCTCTCTAACACTCTCTGATGTCTCTAACACTCCCTGATGTCTCTAACACTCTCTGATGTCTCTAACACTCCCTGATGTCTCTCTAACACTCTCTGATGTCTCTAACACTCCCTGATGTCTCTCTAACACTCTCTGATGTCTCTAACACTCCCTGATGTCTCTAACACTCTCTGATGTCTCTAACACTCCCTGATGTCTCTCTAACACTCTCTGATGTCTCTAACACTCCCTGATGTCTCTAACACTCTCTGATGTCTCTAACACTCCCTGATGTCTCTCTAACACTCTCTGATGTCTCTAACACTCCCTGATGTCTCTCTAACACTCTCTGATGTCTCTAACACTCTCTGATGTCTCTAACACTCCCTGATGTCTCTAACACTCCCTGATGTCTCTAACACTCTCTGATGTCTCTAACACTCTCTGATGTCTCTCTAACACTCTCTGATGTCTCTCTAACACTCTCTGATGTCTCTAACACTCCCTGATGTCTCTCTAACACTCTCTGATGTCTCTAACACTCCCTGATGTCTCTAACACTCTCTGATGTCTCTAACACTCCCTGATGTCTCTCTAACACTCTCTGATGTCTCTAACACTCCCTGATGTCTCTAACACTCTCTGATGTCTCTAACACTCCCTGATGTCTCTCTAACACTCTCTGATGTCTCTAACACTCCCTGATGTCTCTCTAACACTCTCTGATGTCTCTAACACTCTCTGATGTCTCTAACACTCCCTGATGTCTCTAACACTCCCTGATGTCTCTAACACTCTCTGATGTCTCTAACACTCCCTGATGTCTCTCTAACACTCTCTGATGTCTCTAACACTCTCTGATGTCTCTAACACTCCCTGATGTCTCTAACACTCCCTGATGTCTCTAACACTCCTCTGATGTCTCTAACACTCTCTGATGTCTCTAACACTCTCTGATGTCTCTCTAACACTCTCTGATGTCTCTAACACTCTCTGATGTCTCTAACACTCCCTGATGTCTCTAACACTCTCTGATGTCTCTAACACTCTCTGATGTCTCTAACACTCCTGATGTCTCTAACACTCTCTGATGTCTCTCTAACACTCTCTGATGTCTCTAACACTCCCTGATGTCTCTAACACTCCCTGATGTCTCTAACACTCTCTGATGTCTCTAACACTCTCTGATGTCTCTAACACTCTCTGATGTCTCTAACACTCTCTGATGTCTCTCTAACACTCTCTGATGTCTCTAACACTCTCTGATGTCTCTCTAACACTCTCTGATGTCTCTCTAACACTCTCTGATGTCTCTAACACTCTCTGATGTCTCTAACACTCTCTGATGTCTCTCTAACACTCTCTGATGTCTCTAACACTCTCTGATGTCTCTAACACTCTCTGATGTCTCTAACACTCTCTGATGTCTCTAACACTCTCTGATGTCTCTAACACTCCCTGATGTCTCTAACACTCTCTGATGTCTCTCTAACACTCTCTGATGTCTCTAACACTCTCTGATGTCTCTAACACTCTCTGATGTCTCTAACACTCCCTGATGTCTCTCTAACACTCTCTGATGTCTCTCTAACACTCCCTGATGTCTCTAACACTCTCTGATGTCTCTAACACTCTCTGATGTCTCTCTAACACTCCCTGATGTCTCTAACACTCTCTGATGTCTCTAACACTCCCTGATGTCTCTAACACTCCCTGATGTCTCTCTAACACTCTCTGATGTCTCTAACACTCTCTGATGTCTCTAACACTCCCTGATGTCTCTAACACTCTCTGATGTCTCTAACACTCCCTGATGTCTCTAACACTCTCTGATGTCTCTAACACTCTCTGATGTCTCTAACACTCTCTGATGTCTCTAACACTCTCTGATGTCTCTAACACTCTCTGATGTCTCTAACACTCTCTGATGTCTCTAACACTCTCTGATGTCTCTAACACTCCCTGATGTCTCTAACACTCTCTGATGTCTCTCTAACACTCCCTGATGTCTCTAACACTCTCTGATGTCTCTCTAACACTCCCTGATGTCTCTAACACTCTCTGATGTCTCTAACACTCTCTGATGTCTCTAACACTCTCTGATGTCTCTAACACTCCCTGATGTCTCTAACACTCTCTGATGTCTCTAACACTCTCTGATGTCTCTAACACTCCCTGATGTCTCTAACACTCTCTGATGTCTCTAACACTCCCTGATGTCTCTAACACTCTCTGATGTCTCTAACACTCTCTGATGTCTCTAACACTCCCTGATGTCTCTCTAACACTCTCTGATGTCTCTAACACTCTCTGATGTCTCTCTAACACTCTCTGATGTCTCTAACACTCCCTGATGTCTCTAACACTCTCTGATGTCTCTCTAACACTCTCTGATGTCTCTAACACTCCCTGATGTCTCTCTAACACTCTCTGATGTCTCTAACACTCCCTGATGTCTCTAACACTCTCTGATGTCTCTCTAACACTCTCTGATGTCTCTAACACTCTCTGATGTCTCTCTAACACTCTCTGATGTCTCTAACACTCCCTGATGTCTCTAACACTCTCTGATGTCTCTCTAACACTCTCTGATGTCTCTAACACTCTCTGATGTCTCTCTAACACTCTCTGATGTCTCTAACACTCCCTGATGTCTCTAACACTCTCTGATGTCTCTAACACTCTCTGATGTCTCTAACACTCTCTGATGTCTCTAACACTCTCTGATGTCTCTCTAACACTCTCTGATGTCTCTAACACTCTCTGATGTCTCTAACACTCTCTGATGTCTCTAACACTCTCTGATGTCTCTAACACTCCCTGATGTCTCTAACACTCTCTGATGTCTCTAACACTCTCTGATGTCTCTCTAACACTCTCTGATGTCTCTAACACTCCCTGATGTCTCTAACACTCTCTGATGTCTCTAACACTCCCTGATGTCTCTAACACTCTCTGATGTCTCTCTAACACTCCCTGATGTCTCTAACACTCCCTGATGTCTCTCTAACACTCTCTGATGTCTCTAACACTCCCTGATGTCTCTAACACTCTCTGATGTCTCTAACACTCCCTGATGTCTCTCTAACACTCTCTGATGTCTCTAACACTCTCTGATGTCTCTCTAACACTCTCTGATGTCTCTAACACTCTCTGATGTCTCTCTAACACTCCCTGATGTCTCTAACACTCTCTGATGTCTCTAACACTCTCTGATGTCTCTAACACTCCCTGATGTCTCTAACACTCTCTGATGTCTCTCTAACACTCCCTGATGTCTCTCTAACACTCTCTGATGTCTCTAACACTCCCTGATGTCTCTCTAACACTCTCTGATGTCTCTAACACTCTCTGATGTCTCTAACACTCCTGATGTCTCTAACACTCCCTGATGTCTCTAACACTCTCTGATGTCTCTAACACTCCCTGATGTCTCTAACACTCTCTGATGTCTCTAACACTCCCTGATGTCTCTAACACTCCCTGATGTCTCTAACACTCTCTGATGTCTCTAACACTCTCTGATGTCTCTAACACTCCCTGATGTCTCTCTAACACTCTCTGATGTCTCTAACACTCCCTGATGTCTCTCTAACACTCTCTGATGTCTCTAACACTCCCTGATGTCTCTAACACTCTCTGATGTCTCTAACACTCCCTGATGTCTCTCTAACACTCTCTGATGTCTCTAACACTCCCTGATGTCTCTAACACTCTCTGATGTCTCTAACACTCCCTGATGTCTCTAACACTCCCTGATGTCTCTAACACTCCCTGATGTCTCTAACACTCTCTGATGTCTCTAACACTCTCTGATGTCTCTAACACTCCCTGATGTCTCTCTAACACTCTCTGATGTCTCTAACACTCCCTGATGTCTCTAACACTCTCTGATGTCTCTAACACTCCCTGATGTCTCTAACACTCTCTGATGTCTCTAACACTCCCTGATGTCTCTCTAACACTCTCTGATGTCTCTAACACTCTCTGATGTCTCTAACACTCCTGATGTCTCTCTAACACTCTCTGATGTCTCTAACACTCCCTGATGTCTCTCTAACACTCTCTGATGTCTCTAACACTCTCTGATGTCTCTAACACTCTCTGATGTCTCTCTAACACTCTCTGATGTCTCTAACACTCTCTGATGTCTCTAACACTCCCTGATGTCTCTCTAACACTCTCTGATGTCTCTAACACTCCCTGATGTCTCTCTAACACTCTCTGATGTCTCTAACACTCCCTGATGTCTCTCTAACACTCTCTGATGTCTCTAACACTCCCTGATGTCTCTAACACTCTCTGATGTCTCTAACACTCCCTGATGTCTCTCTAACACTCTCTGATGTCTCTAACACTCCCTGATGTCTCTAACACTCTCTGATGTCTCTAACACTCCCTGATGTCTCTCTAACACTCTCTGATGTCTCTAACACTCTCTGATGTCTCTAACACTCCCTGATGTCTCTAACACTCCCTGATGTCTCTAACACTCTCTGATGTCTCTCTAACACTCTCTGATGTCTCTCTAACACTCCCTGATGTCTCTAACACTCTCTGATGTCTCTAACACTCTCTGATGTCTCTAACACTCTCTGATGTCTCTCTAACACTCTCTGATGTCTCTAACACTCTCTGATGTCTCTAACACTCTCTGATGTCTCTCTAACACTCCTGATGTCTCTAACACTCTCTGATGTCTCTAACACTCCCTGATGTCTCTAACACTCTCTGATGTCTCTAACACTCCCTGATGTCTCTCTAACACTCTCTGATGTCTCTCTAACACTCTCTGATGTCTCTCTAACACTCCCTGATGTCTCTAACACTCCCTGATGTCTCTAACACTCTCTGATGTCTCTCTAACACTCTCTGATGTCTCTCTAACACTCTCTGATGTCTCTAACACTCCCTGATGTCTCTAACACTCTCTGATGTCTCTCTAACACTCCCTGATGTCTCTAACACTCCCTGATGTCTCTAACACTCTCTGATGTCTCTCTAACACTCCCTGATGTCTCTCTAACACTCTCTGATGTCTCTAACACTCTCTGATGTCTCTAACACTCTCTGATGTCTCTCTAACACTCCCTGATGTCTCTAACACTCTCTGATGTCTCTAACACTCTCTGATGTCTCTAACACTCTCTGATGTCTCTCTAACACTCTCTGATGTCTCTAACACTCTCTGATGTCTCTAACACTCTCTGATGTCTCTAACACTCCCTGATGTCTCTCTAACACTCTCTGATGTCTCTAACACTCTCTGATGTCTCTAACACTCCCTGATGTCTCTCTAACACTCCCTGATGTCTCTAACACTCCCTGATGTCTCTCTAACACTGCCTGATGTCTCTAACACTCCCTGATGTCTCTCTAACACTCTCTGATGTCTCTAACACTCTCTGATGTCTCTAACACTCCCTGATGTCTCTAACACTCCCTGATGTCTCTAACACTCTCTGATGTCTCTAACACTCTCTGATGTCTCTAACACTCCCTGATGTCTCTCTAACACTCCCTGATGTCTCTAACACTCCCTGATGTCTCTCTAACACTCCCTGATGTCTCTAACACTCCCTGATGTCTCTCTAACACTCTCTGATGTCTCTAACACTCCCTGATGTCTCTCTAACACTCTCTGATGTCTCTAACACTCTCTGATGTCTCTCTAACACTCTCTGATGTCTCTCTAACACTCTCTGATGTCTCTCTAACACTCTCTGATGTCTCTAACACTCCCTGATGTCTCTCTAACACTCTCTGATGTCTCTCTAACACTCTCTGATGTCTCTAACACTCTCTGATGTCTCTCTAACACTCTCTGATGTCTCTCTAACACTCTCTGATGTCTCTAACACTCTCTGATGTCTCTCTAACACTCTCTGATGTCTCTAACACTCCTGATGTCTCTAACACTCTCTGATGTCTCTAACACTCTCTGATGTCTCTAACACTCCCTGATGTCTCTAACACTCTCTGATGTCTCTCTAACACTCTCTGATGTCTCTAACACTCTCTGATGTCTCTCTAACACTCTCTGATGTCTCTAACACTCTCTGATGTCTCTAACACTCTCTGATGTCTCTCTAACACTCTCTGATGTCTCTAACACTCTCTGATGTCTCTCTAACACTCTCTGATGTCTCTCTAACACTCTCTGATGTCTCTAACACTCCCTGATGTCTCTCTAACACTCCCTGATGTCTCTAACACTCCCTGATGTCTCTAACACTCTCTGATGTCTCTAACACTCTCTGATGTCTCTAACACTCTCTGATGTCTCTAACACTCCCTGATGTCTCTAACACTCTCTGATGTCTCTCTAACACTCTCTGATGTCTCTAACACTCTCTGATGTCTCTCTAACACTCCCTGATGTCTCTAACACTCTCTGATGTCTCTAACACTCTCTGATGTCTCTCTAACACTCTCTGATGTCTCTCTAAGACTCCCTGATGTCTCTAACACTCTCTGATGTCTCTAACACTCTCTGATGTCTCTAACACTCCTGATGTCTCTAACACTCCCTGATGTCTCTAACACTCTCTGATGTCTCTAACACTCTCTGATGTCTCTAACACTCTCTGATGTCTCTCTAACACTCCCTGATGTCTCTAACACTCTCTGATGTCTCTAACACTCTCTGATGTCTCTCTAACACTCCCTGATGTCTCTAACACTCTCTGATGTCTCTAACACTCTCTGATGTCTCTAACACTCTCTGATGTCTCTAACACTCTCTGATGTCTCTAACACTCCTGATGTCTCTAACACTCTCTGATGTCTCTCTAACACTCTCTGATGTCTCTAACACTCCCTGATGTCTCTAACACTCTCTGATGTCTCTAACACTCTCTGATGTCTCTATAACACTCCCTGATGTCTCTCTAACACTCTCTGATGTCTCTAACACTCTCTGATGTCTCTCTAACACTCCCTGATGTCTCTAACACTCTCTGATGTCTCTCTAACACTCTCTGATGTCTCTAACACTCTCTGATGTCTCTCTAACACTCTCTGATGTCTCTAACACTCTCTGATGTCTCTCTAACACTCTCTGATGTCTCTAACACTCTCTGATGTCTCTAACACTCTCTGATGTCTCTCTAACACTCTCTGATGTCTCTAACACTCTCTGATGTCTCTCTAACACTCTCTGATGTCTCTAACACTCTCTGATGTCTCTAACACTCTCTGATGTCTCTCTAACACTCTCTGATGTCTCTAACACTCTCTGATGTCTCTCTAACACTCTCTGATGTCTCTAACACTCTCTGATGTCTCTCTAACACTCTCTGATGTCTCTCTAACACTCTCTGATGTCTCTAACACTCTCTGATGTCTCTCTAACACTCTCTGATGTCTCTCTAACACTCCCTGATGTCTCTAACACTCTCTGATGTCTCTCTAACACTCTCTGATGTCTCTCTAACACTCTCTGATGTCTCTAACACTCTCTGATGTCTCTAACACTCCCTGATGTCTCTCTAACACTCTCTGATGTCTCTAACACTCTCTGATGTCTCTTACACTCTCTGATGTCTCTCTAACACTCCCTGATGTCTCTCTAACACTCTCTGATGTCTCTAACACTCTCTGATGTCTCTCTAACACTCCTGATGTCTCTCTAACACTCTCTGATGTCTCTAACACTCCTGATGTCTCTCTAACACTCTCTGATGTCTCTAACACTCTCTGATGTCTCTCTAACACTCTCTGATGTCTCTCTAACACTCTCTGATGTCTCTACCACTCCCTGATGTCTCTCTAACACTCCCTGATGTCTCTAACACTCTCTGATGTCTCTCTAACACTCTCTGATGTCTCTAACACTCTCTGATGTCTCTAACACTCTCTGATGTCTCTCTAACACTCCCTGATGTCACTCTAACACTCTCTGATGTCTCTCTAACACTCTCTGATGTCTCTAACACTCTCTGATGTCTCTAACACTCCCTGATGTCACTCTAACACTCTCTGATGTCTCTAACACTCTCTGATGTCTCTAACACTCTCTGATGTCACTCTAACACTCCCTGATGTCTCTAACACTCTCTGATGTCTCTCTAACACTCTCTGATGTCACTCTAACACTCTCTGATGTCACTCTAACACTCCCTGATGTCTCTAACACTCTCTGATGTCTCTCTAACACTCTCTGATGTCACTCTAACACTCTCTGATGTCTCTCTAACACTCTCTGATGTCTCTAACACTCTCTGATGTCTCTAACACTCTCTGATGTCACTCTAACACTCCCTGATGTCTCTAACACTCTCTGATGTCTCTAACACTCTCTGATGTCTCTAACACTCTCTGATGTCACTCTAACACTCCCTGATGTCTCTAACACTCCCTGATGTCTCTAACACTCTCTGATGTCTCTCTAACACTCCCTGATGTCTCTAACACTCTCTGATGTCTCTTACACTCTCTGATGTCTCTAACACTCTCTGATGTCTCTAACACTCTCTGATGTCTCTCTAACACTCTCTGATGTCTCTAACACTCTCTGATGTCTCTCTAACACTCTCTGATGTCTCTCTAACACTCTCTGATGTCTCTAACACTCTCTGATGTCTCTAACACTCCCTGATGTCTCTAACACTCCCTGATGTCTCTCTAACACTCTCTGATGTCTCTAACACTCTCTGATGTCTCTAACACTCTCTGATGTCTCTCTAACACTCTCTGATGTCTCTAACACTCTGATGTCTCTAACACTCTCTGATGTCTCTCTAACACTCCCTGATGTCTCTCTAACACTCTCTGATGTCTCTAACACTCCCTGATGTCTCTCTAACACTCTCTGATGTCTCTAACACTCTCTGATGTCTCTAACACTCTCTGATGTCTCTCTAACACTCCCTGATGTCTCTCTAACACTCTCTGATGTCTCTAACACTCCCTGATGTCTCTCTAACACTCTCTGATGTCTCTAACACTCTCTGATGTCTCTAACGCTCTCTGATGTCTCTCTAACACTCCCTGATGTCTCTCTAACACTCTCTGATGTCTCTAACACTCTCTGATGTCTATAACACTCCCTGATGTCTCTCTAACACTCTCTGATGTCACTCTAACACTCTCTGATGTCTCTAACACTCTCTGATGTCTCTAACACTCTCTGATGTCACTCTAACACTCCCTGATGTCTCTAACACTCTCTGATGTCTCTAACACTCCCTGATGTCTCTAACACTCTCTGATGTCTCTAACACTCCCTGATGCTCTCTAACACTCCCTGATGTCTCTAACACTCCCTGATGTCTCTAACACTCTCTGATGTCTCTAACACTCTCTGATGTCACTAACACTCCCTGATGTCTCTAACACTCTCTGATGTCTCTAACACTCCCTGATGTCTCTAACACTCTCTGATGTCTCTAACACTCCCTGATGTCTCTAACACTCCCTGATGTCTCTAACACTCTCTGATGTCTCTCTAACACTCTCTGATGTCTCTAACACTCCTGATGTCTCTAACACTCTCTGATGTCTCTAACACTCTCTGATGTCTCTCTAACACTCTCTGATGTCTCTAACACTCTCTGATGTCTCTCTAACACTCTCTGATGTCTCTAACACTCTCTGATGTCTCTAACACTCCCTGATGTCTCTAACACTCCCTGATGTCTCTCTAACACTCTCTGATGTCTCTAACACTCCCTGATGTCTCTCTAACACTCTCTGATGTCTCTCTAACACTCCCTGATGTCTCTAACACTCTCTGATGTCTCTAACACTCTCTGATGTCTCTCTAACACTCCCTGATGTCTCTAACACTCTCTGATGTCTCTAACACTCCCTGATGTCTCTAACACTCCCTGATGTCTCTAACACTCTCTGATGTCTCTAACACTCCCTGATGTCTCTCTAACACTCTCTGATTTCTCTAACACTCCCTGATGTCTCTCTAACACTCTCTGATTTCTCTAACACTCCCTGATGTCTCTCTAACACTCTCTGATGTCTCTAACACTCCCTGATGTCTCTCTAACACTCTCTGATGTCTCTAACACTCTCTGATGTCTCTCTAACACTCCCTGATGTCTCTAACACTCTCTGATGTCTCTAACACTCCCTGATGTCTCTAACACTCTCTGATGTCTCTAACACTCCCTGATGTCTCTAACACTCTCTGATGTCTCTAACACTCTCTGATGTCTCTAACACTCCCTGATGTCTCTCTAACACTCCTGATGTCTCTAACACTCTCTGATGTCTCTAACACTCCCTGATGTCTCTAACACTCTCTGATGTCTCTAACACTCTCTGATGTCTCTCTAACACTCTCTGATGTCTCTAACACTCCTGATGTCTCTAACACTCTCTGATGTCTCTAACACTCCCTGATGTCTCTAACACTCTCTGATGTCTCTAACACTCTCTGATGTCTCTAACACTCTCTGATGTCTCTAACACTCCCTGATGTCTCTAACACTCTCTGATGTCTCTAACACTCCCTGATGTCTCTAACACTCTCTGATGTCTCTAACACTCTCTGATGTCTCTAACACTCCCTGATGTCTCTAACACTCTCTGATGTCTCTAACACTCTCTGATGTCTCTAACACTCCCTGATGTCTCTCTAACACTCTCTGATGTCTCTCTAACACTCTCTGATGTCTCTAACACTCTCTGATGTCTCTAACACTCCCTGATGTCTCTAACACTCTCTGATGTCTCTCTAACACTCTCTGATGTCTCTAACACTCTCTGATGTCTCTCTAACACTCTCTGATGTCTCTAACACTCTCTGATGTCTCTCTAACACTCTCTGATGTCTCTAACACTCTCTGATGTCTCTAACACTCTCTGATGTCTCTAACACTCCCTGATGTCTCTCTAACACTCTCTGATGTCTCTAACACTCTCTGATGTCTCTAACACTCCCTGATGTCTCTCTAACACTCTCTGATGTCTCTAACACTCCCTGATGTCTCTCTAACACTCTCTGATGTCTCTAACACTCCCTGATGTCTCTAACACTCTCTGATGTCTCTAACACTCCCTGATGTCTCTCTAACACTCTCTGATGTCTCTAACACTCCCTGATGTCTCTCTAACACTCTCTGATGTCTCTAACACTCCCTGATGTCTCTAACACTCTCTGATGTCTCTAACACTCCTGATGTCTCTCTAACACTCTCTGATGTCTCTAACACTCCCTGATGTCTCTAACACTCTCTGATGTCTCTAACACTCCCTGATGTCTCTCTAACACTCTCTGATGTCTCTAACACTCCCTGATGTCTCTCTAACACTCTCTGATGTCTCTAACACTCTCTGATGTCTCTAACACTCCCTGATGTCTCTAACACTCCCTGATGTCTCTAACACTCTCTGATGTCTCTAACACTCTCTGATGTCTCTAACACTCCCTGATGTCTCTCTAACACTCTCTGATGTCTCTCTAACACTCTCTGATGTCTCTCTAACACTCTCTGATGTCTCTAACACTCCCTGATGTCTCTCTAACACTCTCTGATGTCTCTAACACTCCCTGATGTCTCTAACACTCTCTGATGTCTCTAACACTCCCTGATGTCTCTCTAACACTCTCTGATGTCTCTAACACTCCCTGATGTCTCTAACACTCTCTGATGTCTCTAACACTCCCTGATGTCTCTCTAACACTCTCTGATGTCTCTAACACTCCCTGATGTCTCTCTAACACTCTCTGATGTCTCTAACACTCTGATGTCTCTAACACTCCCTGATGTCTCTAACACTCCCTGATGTCTCTAACACTCTCTGATGTCTCTAACACTCCCTGATGTCTCTCTAACACTCTCTGATGTCTCTAACACTCTCTGATGTCTCTAACACTCCCTGATGTCTCTAACACTCCCTGATGTCTCTAACACTCTCTGATGTCTCTAACACTCTCTGATGTCTCTAACACTCTCTGATGTCTCTAACACTCTCTGATGTCTCTCTAACACTCTCTGATGTCTCTAACACTCTCTGATGTCTCTAACACTCCCTGATGTCTCTAACACTCTCTGATGTCTCTAACACTCTCTGATGTCTCTAACACTCCTGATGTCTCTAACACTCTCTGATGTCTCTCTAACACTCTCTGATGTCTCTAACACTCCCTGATGTCTCTAACACTCCCTGATGTCTCTAACACTCTCTGATGTCTCTAACACTCTCTGATGTCTCTCTAACACTCTCTGATGTCTCTAACACTCTCTGATGTCTCTCTAACACTCTCTGATGTCTCTAACACTCTCTGATGTCTCTCTAACACTCTCTGATGTCTCTCTAACACTCTCTGATGTCTCTAACACTCCCTGATGTCTCTAACACTCTCTGATGTCTCTCTAACACTCTCTGATGTCTCTAACACTCCCTGATGTCTCTAACACTCTCTGATGTCTCTAACACTCTCTGATGTCTCTAACACTCTCTGATGTCTCTAACACTCCTGATGTCCTCTAACACTCTCTGATGTCTCTCTAACACTCTCTGATGTCTCTAACACTCTCTGATGTCTCTAACACTCTCTGATGTCTCTAACACTCCTGATGTCTCTCTAACACTCTCTGATGTCTCTCTAACACTCCTGATGTCTCTAACACTCTCTGATGTCTCTAACACTCTCTGATGTCTCTCTAACACTCCCTGATGTCTCTAACACTCTCTGATGTCTCTAACACTCCCTGATGTCTCTAACACTCCCTGATGTCTCTAACACTCCCTGATGTCTCTCTAACACTCTCTGATGTCTCTAACACTCTCTGATGTCTCTAACACTCCCTGATGTCTCTAACACTCTCTGATGTCTCTAACACTCCCTGATGTCTCTCTAACACTCTCTGATGTCTCTCTAACACTCCCTGATGTCTCTAACACTCTCTGATGTCTCTCTAACACTCCCTGATGTCTCTAACACTCTCTGATGTCTCTCTAACACTCTATGATGTCTCTAACACTCTCTGATGTCTCTAACACTCCCTGATGTCTCTAACACTCTCTGATGTCTCTAACACTCTCTGATGTCTCTAACACTCCCTGATGTCTCTAACACTCTCTGATGTCTCTAACACTCCCTGATGTCTCTAACACTCTCTGATGTCTCTAACACTCTCTGATGTCTCTAACACTCCCTGATGTCTCTAACACTCTCTGATGTCTCTAACACTCTCTGATGTCTCTCTAACACTCTCTGATGTCTCTAACACTCCCTGATGTCTCTAACACTCTCTGATGTCTCTCTAACACTCTCTGATGTCTCTAACACTCCCTGATGTCTCTCTCTAACACTCTCTGATGTCTCTAACACTCCTTGATGTCTCTAACACTCTCTGATGTCTCTCAACACTCTCTGATGTCTCTAACACTCTCTGATGTCTCTCTAACACTCTCTGATGTCTCTCTAACACTCTCTGATGTCTCTAACACTCTGATGTCTCTAACACTCTCTGATGTCTCTAACACTCCTGATGTCTCTAACACTCCTGATGTCTCTAACACTCTCTGATGTCTCTAACACTCTCTGATGTCTCTAACACTCCTGATGTCTCTAACACTCTCTGATGTCTCTAACACTCTCTGATGTCTCTAACACTCTCTGATGTCTCTAACACTCCCTGATGTCTCTAACACTCTCTGATGTCTCTCTAACACTCCCTGATGTCTCTAACACTCTCTGATGTCTCTAACACTCTCTGATGTCTCTAACACTCCTGATGTCTCTCTAACACTCTCTGATGTCTCTAACACTCCCTGATGTCTCTCTAACACTCTCTGATGTCTCTAACACTCTCCTGATGTCTCTCTAACACTCTCTGATGTCTCTAACACTCTCCTGATGTCTCTCTAACACTCCCTGATGTCTCTAACACTCTCTGATGTCTCTAACACTCTCTGATGTCTCTAACACTCCCTGATGTCTCTAACACTCTCTGATGTCTCTAACACTCCCTGATGTCTCTCTAACACTCTCTGATGTCTCTAACACTCCCTGATGTCTCTCTAACACTCTCTGATGTCTCTAACACTCTCTGATGTCTCTAACACTCTCTGATGTCTCTAACACTCCCTGATGTCTCTAACACTCTCTGATGTCTCTAACACTCCCTGATGTCTCTCTAACACTCTCTGATGTCTCTAACACTCCCTGATGTCTCTAACACTCTCTGATGTCTCTAACACTCTCTGATGTCTCTAACACTCTCTGATGTCTCTAACACTCCCTGATGTCTCTCTAACACTCTCTGATGTCTCTAACACTCCCTGATGTCTCTAACACTCTCTGATGTCTCTAACACTCCCTGATGTCTCTAACACTCTCTGATGTCTCTAACACTCCTGATGTCTCTCTAACACTCTCTGATGTCTCTAACACTCTCTGATGTCTCTCTAACACTCTCTGATGTCTCTAACACTCCCTGATGTCTCTAACACTCTCTGATGTCTCTAACACTCCTCTGATGTCTCTAACACTCTCTGATGTCTCTAACACTCTCTGATGTCTCTAACACTCCCTGATGTCTCTCTAACACTCTCTGATGTCTCTAACACTCCCTGATGTCTCTCTAACACTCTCTGATGTCTCTAACACTCCCTGATGTCTCTAACACTCTCTGATGTCTCTAACACTCCCTGATGTCTCTCTAACACTCTCTGATGTCTCTAACACTCTCTGATGTCTCTAACACTCTCTGATGTCTCTAACACTCTCTGATGTCTCTAACACTCCTGATGTCTCTCTAACACTCCTCTGATGTCTCTAACACTCTCTGATGTCTCTAACACTCTCTGATGTCTCTCTAACACTCTCTGATGTCTCTAACACTCTCTGATGTCTCTAACACTCTCTGATGTCTCTCTAACACTCTCTGATGTCTCTAACACTCCCTGATGTCTCTCTAACACTCTCTGATGTCTCTCTAACACTCTCTGATGTCTCTCTAACACTCTCTGATGTCTCTAACACTCTCTGATGTCTCTAACACTCTCTGATGTCTCTAACACTCCCTGATGTCTCTCTAACACTCTCTGATGTCTCTAACACTCCCTGATGTCTCTAACACTCTCTGATGTCTCTAACACTCCCTGATGTCTCTCTAACACTCTCTGATGTCTCTAACACTCCTGATGTCTCTCTAACACTCTCTGATGTCTCTAACACTCTCTGATGTCTCTAACACTCTCTGATGTCTCTAACACTCCTGATGTCTCTAACACTCTCTGATGTCTCTCTAACACTCTCTGATTCTCTCTAACACTCCCTGATGTCTCTAACACTCTCTGATGTCTCTAACACTCTCTGATGTCTCTAACACTCTCTGATGTCTCTAACACTCTCTGATGTCTCTAACACTCTCTGATGTCTCTAACACTCTCTGATGTCTCTCTAACACTCCCTGATGTCTCTAACACTCTCTGATGTCTCTAACACTCTCTGATGTCTCTAACACTCTCTGATGTCTCTAACACTCCCTGATGTCTCTAACACTCTCTGATGTCTCTAACACTCTCTGATGTCTCTCTAACACTCTCTGATGTCTCTAACACTCTCTGATGTCTCTAACACTCTCTGATGTCTCTCTAACACTCTCTGATGTCTCTCTAACACTCTCTGATGTCTCTAACACTCCCTGATGTCTCTAACACTCTCTGATGTCTCTCTAACACTCCCTGATGTCTCTAACACTCTCTGATGTCTCTAACACTCTCTGATGTCTCTCTAACACTCCTGATGTCTCTCTAACACTCTCTGATGTCTCTAACACTCTCTGATGTCTCTAACACTCTCTGATGTCTCTCTAACACTCTCTGATGTCTCTCTAACACTCTCTGATGTCTCTAACACTCTCTGATGTCTCTAACACTCTCTGATGTCTCTAACACTCTCTGATGTCTCTAACACTCTCTGATGTCTCTAACACTCTCTGATGTCTCTAACACTCTCTGATGTCTCTAACACTCCCTGATGTCTCTCTAACACTCTCTGATGTCTCTAACACTCTCTGATGTCTCTCTAACACTCTCTGATGTCTCTAACACTCTCTGATGTCTCTAACACTCTCTGATGTCTCTAACACTCTCTGATGTCTCTCTAACACTCTCTGATGTCTCTAACACTCTCTGATGTCTCTAACACTCTCTGATGTCTCTCTAACACTCTCTGATGTCTCTCTAACACTCTCTGATGTCTCTAACACTCTCTGATGTCTCTAACACTCCCTGATGTCTCTAACACTCTCTGATGTCTCTAACACTCTCTGATGTCTCTAACACTCCCTGATGTCTCTAACACTCTCTGATGTCTCTAACACTCCCTGATGTCTCTAACACTCTCCTGATGTCTCTCTAACACTCTCTGATGTCTCTAACACTCTCTGATGTCTCTAACACTCTCTGATGTCTCTCTAACACTCTCTGATGTCTCTCTAACACTCTCTGATGTCTCTAACACTCCCTGATGTCTCTAACACTCTCTGATGTCTCTAACACTCTCTGATGTCTCTAACACTCTCTGATGTCTCTAACACTCCCTGATGTCTCTAACACTCTCTGATGTCTCTAACACTCTCTGATGTCTCTAACACTCTCTGATGTCTCTAACACTCTCTGATGTCTCTCTAACACTCTCTGATGTCTCTAACACTCCTCTGATGTCTCTAACACTCTCTGATGTCTCTCTAACACTCTCTGATGTCTCTCTAACACTCTCTGATGTCTCTAACACTCTCTGATGTCTCTAACACTCTCTGATGTCTCTAACACTCTCCTGATGTCTCTAACACTCCCTGATGTCTCTAACACTCTCTGATGTCTCTAACACTCCCTGATGTCTCTAACACTCTCTGATGTCTCTAACACTCTCTGATGTCTCTCTAACACTCTCTGATGTCTCTAACACTCTCTGATGTCTCTAACACTCTCTGATGTCTCTCTAACACTCTCTGATGTCTCTCTAACACTCCCTGATGTCTCTAACACTCTCTGATGTCTCTCTAACACTCTCTGATGTCTCTAACACTCTCTGATGTCTCTAACACTCCTGATGTCTCTAACACTCTCTGATGTCTCTCTAACACTCCCTGATGTCTCTCTAACACTCTCTGATGTCTCTAACACTCTCTGATGTCTCTAACACTCTCTGATGTCTCTCTAACACTCTCTGATGTCTCTAACACTCCCTGATGTCTCTAACACTCTCTGATGTCTCTCTAACACTCTCTGATGTCTCTAACACTCTCTGATGTCTCTCTAACACTCCCTGATGTCTCTAACACTCTCTGATGTCTCTCTAACACTCTCTGATGTCTCTCTAACACTCTCTGATGTCTCTAACACTCTCTGATGTCTCTCTAACACTCTCTGATGTCTCTAACACTCTCTGATGTCTCTAACACTCTCTGATGTCTCTAACACTCTCTGATGTCTCTAACACTCCCTGATGTCTCTAACACTCTCTGATGTCTCTAACACTCTCTGATGTCTCTAACACTCCCTGATGTCTCTAACACTCTCTGATGTCTCTAACACTCTCTGATGTCTCTCTAACACTCTCTGATGTCTCTAACACTCCCTGATGTCTCTCTAACACTCTCTGATGTCTCTAACACTCCCTGATGTCTCTAACACTCCCTGATGTCTCTAACACTCTCTGATGTCTCTAACACTCTCTGATGTCTCTAACACTCTCTGATGTCTCTAACACTCTCTGATGTCTCTAACACTCTCTGATGTCTCTAACACTCCCTGATGTCTCTCTAACACTCTCTGATGTCTCTAACACTCCCTGATGTCTCTAACACTCTCTGATGTCTCTCTAACACTCTCTGATGTCTCTAACACTCCCTGATGTCTCTCTAACACTCTCTGATGTCTCTAACACTCCCTGATGTCTCTAACACTCTCTGATGTCTCTCTAACACTCTCTGATGTCTCTAACACTCCCTGATGTCTCTAACACTCTCTGATGTCTCTAACACTCTCTGATGTCTCTAACACTCTCTGATGTCTCTAACACTCTCTGATGTCTCTAACACTCTCTGATGTCTCTAACACTCCCTGATGTCTCTAACACTCTCTGATGTCTCTAACACTCTCTGATGTCTCTAACACTCCTGATGTCTCTAACACTCTCTGATGTCTCTAACACTCTCTGATGTCTCTAACACTCCCTGATGTCTCTCTAACACTCTCTGATGTCTCTCTAACACTCTGATGTCTCTAACACTCTCTGATGTCTCTAACACTCCTGATGTCTCTAACACTCTCTGATGTCTCTAACACTCTCTGATGTCTCTAACACTCTCTGATGTCTCTAACACTCCTGATGTCTCTAACACTCTCTGATGTCTCTAACACTCCCTGATGTCTCTAACACTCTCTGATGTCTCTAACACTCTCTGATGTCTCTAACACTCTCTGATGTCTCTCTAACACTCTCTGATGTCTCTCTAACACTCTCTGATGTCTCTAACACTCCCTGATGTCTCTAACACTCTCTGATGTCTCTAACACTCTCTGATGTCTCTAACACTCTCTGATGTCTCTAACACTCCCTGATGTCTCTAACACTCTCTGATGTCTCTAACACTCTCTGATGTCTCTCTAACACTCTCCTGATGTCTCTAACACTCTCTGATGTCTCTCTAACACTCTCTGATGTCTCTAACACTCTCTGATGTCTCTAACACTCTCTGATGTCTCTCTAACACTCTCTGATGTCTCTCTAACACTCTCTGATGTCTCTAACACTCCCTGATGTCTCTAACACTCTCTGATGTCTCTAACACTCTCTGATGTCTCTCTAACACTCCCTGATGTCTCTAACACTCTCTGATGTCTCTAACACTCCCTGATGTCTCTAACACTCTCTGATGTCTCTAACACTCTCTGATGTCTCTCTAACACTCTCTGATGTCTCTAACACTCCCTGATGTCTCTAACACTCTCTGATGTCTCTCTAACACTCTCTGATGTCTCTCTAACACTCCCTGATGTCTCTAACACTCTCTGATGTCTCTCTAACACTCTCTGATGTCTCTAACACTCTCTGATGTCTCTAACACTCCTGATGTCTCTAACACTCTCTGATGTCTCTAACACTCCTGATGTCTCTAACACTCTCTGATGTCCTCTAACACTCCCTGATGTCTCTCTAACACTCCCTGATGTCTCTCTAACACTCTCTGATGTCTCTAACACTCTCTGATGTCTCTAACACTCTCTGATGTCTCTCTAACACTCTCTGATGTCTCTAACACTCTCTGATGTCTCTCTAACACTCTCTGATGTCTCTAACACTCTCTGATGTCTCTCTAACACTCTCTGATGTCTCTAACACTCCTGATGTCTCTAACACTCTCTGATGTCTCTCTAACACTCCCTGATGTCTCTCTAACACTCCCTGATGTCTCTCTAACACTCTCTGATGTCTCTAACACTCTCTGATGTCTCTAACACTCCCTGATGTCTCTCTAACACTCTCTGATGTCTCTAACACTCTCTGATGTCTCTAACACTCCCTGATGTCTCTAACACTCCCTGATGTCTCTCTAACACTCTCTGATGTCTCTCTAACACTCTCTGATGTCTCTAACACTCTCTGATGTCTCTCTAACACTCTCTGATGTCTCTAACACTCCCTGATGTCTCTAACACTCCCTGATGTCTCTAACACTCTCTGATGTCTCTCTAACACTCTCTGATGTCTCTAACACTCTCTGATGTCTCTAACACTCTCTGATGTCTCTAACACTCTCTGATGTCTCTCTAACACTCTCTGATGTCTCTAACACTCTCTGATGTCTCTAACACTCTCTGATGTCTCTAACACTCTCTGATGTCTCTAACACTCCCTGATGTCTCTCTAACACTCTCTGATGTCTCTAACACTCTCTGATGTCTCTCTAACACTCTCTGATGTCTCTAACACTCTCTGATGTCTCTAACACTCTCTGATGTCTCTCTAACACTCTCTGATGTGCTCTAACACTCCCTGATGTCTCTCTAACACTCTCTGATGTCTCTAACACTCTCTGATGTCTCTCTAACACTCTCTGATGTCTCTAACACTCCCTGATGTCTCTCTAACACTCTCTGATGTCTCTAACACTCTCTGATGTCTCTAACACTCCCTGATGTCTCTCTAACACTCTCTGATGTCTCTAACACTCCCTGATGTCTCTCTAACACTCTCTGATGTCTCTAACACTCTCTGATGTCTCTAACACTCTCTGATGTCTCTCTAACACTCTCTGATGTCTCTAACACTCCCTGATGTCTCTCTAACACTCTCTGATGTCTCTCTAACACTCTCTGATGTCTCTAACACTCCCTGATGTCTCTAACACTCTCTGATGTCTCTCTAACACTCTCTGATGTCTCTCTAACACTCTCTGATGTCTCTAACACTCCCTGATGTCTCTCTAACACTCTCTGATGTCTCTAACACTCCCTGATGTCTCTCTAACACTCTCTGATGTCTCTAACACTCCCTGATGTCTCTCTAACACTCTCTGATGTCTCTCTAACACTCTCTGATGTCTCTAACACTCCCTGATGTCTCTCTAACACTCTCTGATGTCTCTCTAACACTCTCTGATGTCTCTAACACTCCCTGATGTCTCTAACACTCTCTGATGTCTCTCTAACACTCTCTGATGTCTCTAACACTCCCTGATGTCTCTCTAACACTCTCTGATGTCTCTAACACTCTCTGATGTCTCTAACACTCCCTGATGTCTCTCTAACACTCTCTGATGTCTCTAACACTCCCTGATGTCTCTCTAACACTCTCTGATGTCTCTAACACTCTCTGATGTCTCTAACACTCTCTGATGTCTCTCTAACACTCTCTGATGTCTCTAACACTCCCTGATGTCTCTAACACTCTCTGATGTCTCTCTAACACTCTCTGATGTCTCTAACACTCTCTGATGTCTCTAACACTCTCTGATGTCTCTAACACTCTCTGATGTCTCTAACACTCCCTGATGTCTCTCTAACACTCTCTGATGTCTCTAACACTCTCTGATGTCTCTAACACTCTCTGATGTCTCTCTAACACTCTCTGATGTCTCTAACACTCCCTGATGTCTCTCTAACACTCTCTGATGTCTCTCTAACACTCTCTGATGTCTCTAACACTCCCTGATGTCTCTAACACTCTCTGATGTCTCTCTAACACTCTCTGATGTCTCTCTAACACTCTCTGATGTCTCTAACACTCCCTGATGTCTCTCTAACACTCTCTGATGTCTCTAACACTCCCTGATGTCTCTCTAACACTCTCTGATGTCTCTAACACTCTCTGATGTCTCTCTAACACTCTCTGATGTCTCTCTAACACTCTCTGATGTCTCTAACACTCCCTGATGTCTCTCTAACACTCTCTGATGTCTCTAACACTCTCTGATGTCTCTCTAACACTCTCTGATGTCTCTAACACTCCCTGATGTCTCTCTAACACTCTCTGATGTCTCTAACACTCTCTGATGTCTCTAACACTCCCTGATGTCTCTCTAACACTCTCTGATGTCTCTAACACTCCCTGATGTCTCTCTAACACTCTCTGATGTCTCTAACACTCCCTGATGTCTCTCTAACACTCTCTGATGTCTCTAACACTCTCTGATGTCTCTCTAACACTCTCTGATGTCTCTAACACTCCCTGATGTCTCTCTAACACTCTCTGATGTCTCTAACACTCTCTGATGTCTCTCTAACACTCTCTGATGTCTCTAACACTCCCTGATGTCTCTCTAACACTCTCTGATGTCTCTAACACTCTCTGATGTCTCTAACACTCCCTGATGTCTCTCTAACACTCTCTGATGTCTCTAACACTCTCTGATGTCTCTCTAACACTCTCTGATGTCTCTAACACTCTCTGATGTCTCTCTAACACTCTCTGATGTCTCTAACACTCTCTGATGTCTCTAACACTCCCTGATGTCTCTCTAACACTCTCTGATGTCTCTAACACTCTCTGATGTCTCTAACACTCTCTGATGTCTCTAACACTCTCTGATGTCTCTCTAACACTCTCTGATGTCTCTCTAACACTCTCTGATGTCTCTCTAACACTCTCTGATGTCTCTAACACTCCCTGATGTCTCTCTAACACTCTCTGATGTCTCTAACACTCCCTGATGTCTCTCTAACACTCTCTGATGTCTCTAACACTCCCTGATGTCTCTCTAACACTCTCTGATGTCTCTCTAACACTCTCTGATGTCTCTAACACTCTCTGATGTCTCTCTAACACTCTCTGATGTCTCTAACACTCCCTGATGTCTCTAACACTCTCTGATGTCTCTCTAACACTCTCTGATGTCTCTAACACTCCCTGATGTCTCTCTAACACTCTCTGATGTCTCTAACACTCCCTGATGTCTCTAACACTCTCTGATGTCTCTCTAACACTCTCTGATGTCTCTCTAACACTCTCTGATGTCTCTAACACTCCCTGATGTCTCTCTAACACTCTCTGATGTCTCTAACACTCCCTGATGTCTCTCTAACACTCTCTGATGTCTCTAACACTCTCTGATGTCTCTCTAACACTCTCTGATGTCTCTAACACTCCCTGATGTCTCTCTAACACTCTCTGATGTCTCTAACACTCCCTGATGTCTCTAACACTCTCTGATGTCTCTCTAACACTCTCTGATGTCTCTAACACTCTCTGATGTCTCTAACACTCTCTGATGTCTCTCTAACACTCTCTGATGTCTCTAACACTCCCTGATGTCTCTCTAACACTCTCTGATGTCTCTAACACTCTCTGATGTCTCTAACACTCCCTGATGTCTCTAACACTCCCTGATGTCTCTAACACTCCCTGATGTCTCTAACACTCTCTGATGTCTCTAACACTCTCTGATGTCTCTCTAACACTCTCTGATGTCTCTAACACTCTCTGATGTCTCTAACACTCTCTGATGTCTCTCTAACACTCTCTGATGTCTCTAACACTCTCTGATGTCTCTAACACTCCCTGATGTCTCTAACACTCCCTGATGTCTCTAACACTCTCTGATGTCTCTAACACTCTCTGATGTCTCTAACACTCTCTGATGTCTCTCTAACACTCCCTGATGTCTCTAACACTCTCTGATGTCTCTCTAACACTCTCTGATGTCTCTCTAACACTCTCTGATGTCTCTAACACTCTCTGATGTCTCTCTAACACTCCCTGATGTCTCTAACACTCTCTGATGTCTCTCTAACACTCTCTGATGTCTCTAACACTCTCTGATGTCTCTCTAACACTCCCTGATGTCTCTAACACTCTCTGATGTCTCTCTAACACTCTCTGATGTCTCTCTAACACTCTCTGATGTCTCTAACACTCTCTGATGTCTCTCTAACACTCTCTGATGTCTCTAACACTCCCTGATGTCTCTAACACTCTCTGATGTCTCTCTAACACTCTCTGATGTCTCTAACACTCTCTGATGTCTCTAACACTCTCTGATGTCTCTAACACTCCCTGATGTCTCTAACACTCTCTGATGTCTCTAACACTCTCTGATGTCTCTCTAACACTCCCTGATGTCTCTAACACTCTCTGATGTCTCTCTAACACTCCCTGATGTCTCTAACACTCTCTGATGTCTCTCTAACACTCTCTGATGTCTCTCTAACACTCTCTGATGTCTCTCTAACACTCCCTGATGTCTCTAACACTCTCTGATGTCTCTCTAACACTCTCTGATGTCTCTAACACTCTCTGATGTCTCTCTAACACTCCCTGATGTCTCTAACACTCTCTGATGTCTCTCTAACACTCTCTGATGTCTCTAACACTCTCTGATGTCTCTAACACTCTCTGATGTCTCTCTAACACTCCCTGATGTCTCTAACACTCTCTGATGTCTCTCTAACACTCCCTGATGTCTCTAACACTCTCTGATGTCTCTCTAACACTCTCTGATGTCTCTAACACTCTCTGATGTCTCTAACACTCTCTGATGTCTCTCTAACACTCTCTGATGTCTCTCTAACACTCCCTGATGTCTCTAACACTCCCTGATGTCTCTAACACTCTCTGATGTCTCTAACACTCTCTGATGTCTCTCTAACACTCCCTGATGTCTCTAACACTCTCTGATGTCTCTAACACTCCCTGATGTCTCTAACACTCTCTGATGTCTCTAACACTCCCTGATGTCTCTAACACTCTCTGATGTCTCTAACACTCTCTGATGTCTCTCTAACACTCTCTGATGTCTCTAACACTCTCTGATGTCTCTCTAACACTCTCTGATGTCTCTAACACTCCCTGATGTCTCTAACACTCTCTGATGTCTCTCTAACACTCTGTGATGTCTCTAACACTCTCTGATGTCTCTAACACTCTCTGATGTCTCTCTAACACTCTCTGATGTCTCTAACACTCTCTGATGTCTCTCTAACACTCTCTGATGTCTCTAACACTCCCTGATGTCTCTAACACTCTCTGATGTCTCTCTAACACTCCCTGATGTCTCTCTAACACTCCCTGATGTCTCTAACACTCTCTGATGTCTCTAACACTCTCTGATGTCTCTCTAACACTCCCTGATGTCTCTCTAACACTCCCTGATGTCTCTAACACTCTCTGATGTCTCTAACACTCTCTGATGTCTCTAACACTCTCTGATGTCTCTCTAACACTCTCTGATGTCTCTCTAACACTCTCTGATGTCTCTAACACTCTCTGATGTCTCTAACACTCCCTGATGTCTCTCTAACACTCTCTGATGTCTCTCTAACACTCTCTGATGTCTCTAACACTCCCTGATGTCTCTAACACTCTCTGATGTCTCTCTAACACTCTCTGATGTCTCTAACACTCTCTGATGTCTCTAACACTCTCTGATGTCTCTCTAACACTCTCTGATGTCTCTAACACTCTCTGATGTCTCTCTAACACTCTCTGATGTCTCTAACACTCTCTGATGTCTCTCTAACACTCTCTGATGTCTCTAACACTCTCTGATGTCTCTCTAACACTCTCTGATGTCTCTAACACTCTCTGATGTCTCTCTAACACTCTCTGATGTCTCTAACACTCTCTGATGTCTCTAACACTCTCTGATGTCTCTCTAACACTCTCTGATGTCTCTCTAACACTCTCTGATGTCTAAAAAAACGGTAGAAACCTCAGGAAGAGCAACTGAGGAGGGATCCCTCTTCCAGGACGGACAGACGTGCAATAGATGTCGTACAGAACAGATCAGCATAATAAATTAACAGTAATCCATATGACACAATGAGACAGAGAGAGAGAGAGAGAGAGATGCAGGTAATGACAGTAGCTTACAACAACATTATTGAAAGTAATAATATTATAGTTATAGTTCTGGCTACTGTGGTACAATATGTTGAAAGTATGTATTAATATCTGGCAGTATACATGTGTGACAATAGTCATATGTGTATAATAACAGTAGAAGTATGACTAATGACTAATGATGGCAGCAGCAGCAGGAGGCATCTGGCAGGACCACGGCAGCAGCACAACCACACACGTCACGCTGTCCAGGCACCGCTGTGATATGAGTTAATCTGAGAGACAGTGGAGCACAAAGGCTCCGGAGAAGAAGCCGAGTTAGTGACATCCAGAATGGCCGAGTTAGCAAGATGCAGTAATAGAATACGAGAGAGAGAGAGAGAGAAGGAGAGAGAGAGAGAGAGAGAGAGAGGGAGAGAGAGGGAGCCCGGTGTATTATAGGGGGGTCCTCCAGCAGACTAGGCCTAAGTCAGCCTAACTAGGGGCTGGTACAGGGCAAGCCTGAGCCAGCCCTAACTATAAGCTTTATCAAAGAGGAAAGTCTTAAGTCTAGTCTTAAATGTGGAGACGGTGTCTGCCTCCCGGACCGTAACAGGAAGATGATTCCACAGGAGAGGAGCCTGATAGCTGAAGGCTCTGGCTCCTGATCTACTTTTGGAGACTTTAGGGACCACGAGTAACCCTGCGTTCTCAGAGCGCAGTGTTCTGGTGGGATAATATGGCACTATGAGCTCTCTAAGATATGACGGAGCTTGACCATTTAGAGCTTTATAAGTTAACAGTAGGATTTTAAATTCAATTCTGGATTTTACAGGGAGCCAGTGCAGAGAAGCTAAAACAGGAGAAATATGATCTCGTTTCTTAGTTCCTGTTAGTACACGTGCTGCTGCATTCTGAATTAGCTGGAGAGTTTTTAAGGACTTACTAGAGCTACCTGATAATAGAGAGTTACAGTAATCCAGCCTTGAGGTAACAAAAGCGTGGACCAATTTTTCTGCATCTTTTCGGGTCAGGATAGGCCTAATTTTCGCAATATTACGCAGATGAAAAAATGCAGTCCGTGAGGTTTGCTTTAAATGAGAATTAAAAGACAAATCTTGATCAAATATTACTCCGAGGTTTCTTACGGTAGTGGTAGAGGCCAGAGCAATGCCATCTAGAGAAACTATGTCATCAGATAAAGAGTCTACACCAAACTACACACTGGTTTAATATTTCATGTATTCTTATGACACACACACACTCATTGAGCACTTAAGCATTGTGGTGGAGAAGTACCTAGGACTCACTGTGAATCATTTCTAAAAATAGCATGAGGATGGGTTCAGAAAACACTAGTGGAAAATTAGGGGAATTACAGCTTGTCCTGAGAATGACCCTAGTAAGAGGAGGCGGTCTTAGATCTAGGAAAAACATTACTCAGCAGAAATATGACACCAATATGGTGGAGAAAAAGTGACTCAGCAGAGGTGGGATATGTTACGATCAGAGCCAAGTGAGAAGGATTAAGGGAAAGAGATGACTCAGCAGAAATTCTACGATAAAAGAGCGAGCGCAAACAAAGAAATTCCAGCCTTGCTCCGGAGCTTGGCTCATTTGGGTTGTGATGTGTTTGTTGCCTGCGAGCACATTAAATTCAGTTGCATCTGATTCTACGTGTCTCCAATGACTTTTTTTTTACCTCTGAGTATTTGAGTTTTTGATATCTAATGGAAGACAAAGAAAGTCCGTTTGAGAGGGGAAGAGCGAGGTCGCGAGCTAACTGGCCCGGCTCGGGACCTTGACTTTTTTGCTTCTACATTATTTGGCGAGTCAGCGTAGGAGGACGAGGAGGTCGGATCCTGGGATCGGGGGGCGCTTGGCTGCACATCAGACGTACAGGTGGCCACCAGATAAGGTAAGCAGAGCCTTTTTTCTGCCTAAACCGGGTGCGTCTGAGGTGCAGTTGGGAGCCGCCAAGGTCGGAGGTATTTGACAAATTCCTCTCCTAAAGAACCTAAAATGTGATGTAAAAATTACTAACTAATAACACAACATTGGAACATAGCTGATATATTGCTGGAGACAACTGAATCTAGTGCAACACAGTGTGTGTGTGTGTGGAAGTTAGAGAGATAAACATGGAGAGTGAATGTGGGAGGGAGTGAGTGAGTGTGTGTGTGTGGAATGTGGGGAGTGAGCTAGAGAAACCAAGCAGGCAAAAGAAAGAGTGAATGTGTGTGTGCTGAATGTACGGTAACAAATGTAGTGAGGAAGGTAGTAAGAGTAAAGTATTTAAAGTATTAAGAGTATTTAAAGTATTTAAAGAGACAAAAGTGCACAATAAGAGAAGAAAAGAGTCAGAGATACTCAAAAGCATGTCCGTGGTTACCGCTATTGACTTGACAAACGCATCCTTTAAATCTGTGAAGGCAGGGGCGTTGAGCCAACCAATAGGCTGCTCGGGCGGAATGCAAAAATAAGAGAGTCAGAGGCACTCAAAAGCGAATCCGTGGATACCGCTAGCGACTTGCCACGCACACCTTTAAACCTGTAGGGGCAGGTGTGTGTGAGTCAACCGTTGGGACAGCTCAGACGGAGAGCTTAGGGAATAGAGATTAAGAAAAGGCCTAAAGTAAAAAGCTTCTGTGGATACCGCTGTTTTGAAGAAAGTGACCTCCCAGCCAAGGAGGAGGGGGAGTCACCGTAGACAGAACAGGTCTGACACGGGCAGAACGCTTAAAATGTTGCAACCAAAGAGATAAAGGAAAAGTAAAAAAGACAAAAAACAAGTCAAAACAGTTAACAGATCGATCAAAAGTGTAAAATTGTAAAAACCTAATTGTAAGCTATAAAGTTGCTGTACATACATTGTAGTATATTTAGAAGTAAGTTGTAGTAAACACAGTATAATCTATTTAGAGTAATGCACGAAGCGTTGTATAAAGTGTTGTAAATACAGTAAAGTGTTAAATAAAATGTAACTGTAAAAAGACTGACAAATCATTGGGAGACTGACTAAACAGAGAGCACAAAAGGAGGGGGTGAGGCATGCAGCCAGCACAGAGTGAGGAACACAGCCAATAGAAGTGGGCTTATACAAAAAACAAAGCTTTGTTAAAATTTGATAGTTTGGTTCTGACCTCTATTGGGTTAAAGGTCATTACAAAGAAAAAAAGACATTTTGGGGCCTGAATGTTTTATCATAATCTGGTATCTGTGTGTTTGTTTTATGTGATTTGTTTCAAAGTTTTGTTACATGAGGTAGTTATTAACAGTGTCTCAGTGAAACAAAACCAGACAAGGGAAACCTAACGGTGCCAACAAAAAGTCCACATGTTTCACTGATTGAACCAGTTGCTCGGGTGAACTCCATACAAACTGGTTGGCTGTTAAGGGGAGAATAAAAAAGAAATATCTGTTATTTTAATTTAATTTTATAGATAAATAAAATAAGTGATAAGTATAGTCTCATAAATGAATAGAATAAGCAATAAAATTATAAATAAATTATAAATGATAAGTAGGTTTAGTTTATATGTATAGTTTTATAATAAATACAATAAGTAATAAAATAAAGAAAAAAGAAGTTGAGATCAAGCTGTTAAGAGTTGGATGGAAGAGGGTGACAGCAGTAGTAATGAAATTTGGGCTGAAGAATATTGCATGACTGATGGTTCAGTGGACACTAGAGGCATAAAAAACACATTTTGGGTTGGAAAGAAGCTACATAGACAGCGAAGGGGGTGAGCAGATAGAGAGAATCAAACTAAGCTGTTAAATAAATCAAGTACACAGGCTCGCTGCTGCAACATTGTGAGATCACATTAGGCTGTCTGATAAGGCCTCGCTGCTGCAACATTGGGAGATCACATTAGGCTGACTTCACTGGTACAACATCGTGGACCAGAGATAACACAAATAGGGAGAGTAATAAGGCAAACACATACATTTCACCAGTGACAGGTTAAGAGGTGAGGTTATACATAACTCACAGAACACCTGAAATAGATGGAAGAGGGAAATGAAGGGAGAGTGAGAATAAGACGCAAGAACCAGGTCAGTATGATGCAGAAGAGGAAGCAGACGACGAGGGAGATCAGATATGGTCAGACACAGAGTCAAGGGAAGAATACGAGGAGAGAGCAGTGAAGCTTACAGGATTAATGAAGTCATATACAATGCCATCAGAGAAAGGCAGAGAAGGACAGTACAGAGTCAGCACAGGTTCAGCTGTTAAAACTCCAATTGGAAGATGCACGACGTAAAACCAACGATGCAACAAAAAAAAAAAGCAGAGAAAAAATCAACCAATCAGATGGTTCGGCAGCTTCCACCCTTCCCCATACACACTCCAGATCTATTTCCGACCCCAGAGTGGGTTGATCCTCGCCCTCCCCATTGGAGTGGCTCGAGAAGAGGTACAGGAGGATTCAGAGGCAGGGGTGGGGGTCGTGGCGGCCCAAGAGGGGGTCGGGGCGGTAGAGGGTGTTTTATTTGTGGAGCCACCTTGAATCTCCCTGTGTCTAAACACCAAATATCATCCTCAGCAGTTGAACTAACTGGGTTCTCGGGACAACCACAAAATCTGCCGCTCACCAAACCACTCACTACCACCATACTCCAGGCTGAACAGACATTTTCACGCAGATATGTTTCTTCTTTGTCATGCCCTGTGAATCTATTGGGGAGAGATGTGCTGCTGAAGTGTGGAGCTTCCATACTCTGCACCCGGATGGGCTGATAGTGACCTTCCCAAATGGCTACACTGTGAACTGCTCGTTAACAACTGTGCATTCCTCCTCGCAAATGTTGTTATCAGCGGATACCTCCCCCATGGCTGAAGGACATTGAGCTGATATCTACTGGGGCCTTCTCGAGCCAGAAACCATGGAGACGCCTGGCATTGGCACTCTCTATCAGTCTTGGCGTCCCTGGGTTCAGTCATTAAATCCCTACACGCCTCCTCTCGATCCCCTCCATGTAACTCTTTATTATGACAGGAATGGCAACGAGTTGTATCAACAGGCACTTTATAATGAGATAGAAGGGAAATGTGGGAGATAACATCCACCTGCATACTGGTGGGAAATGAGGGAGTGGCTGCAGCTGTTGAACTGACCTCAGAGCAATTGCAGTGGTATGAGGCGGCAGAGGAAGCCTCCCCTCACATATCCTTGGCAGTACATCAAACATCAAGCCAAAGACTTGGGCCCTATGTGTAAAAAACATTATTCACAGATGGATGTTGTTTTAGACATCCAACGGAGGGACTGAAAGCAGCATATGCAGTGGTAAGACAGACAGAGACAGGGTTTGAGGAAGTGATTACAGAAAGTGTGACAGGAAAAGAATCATCTCAATTGGCTGAACTCCAAGCAATGATTGCAGCATTAGAATGGGCTGAAGGGAAAAGAGAGAACATCTACACAGACTCTGCCTATGTCGTAGGAGCGATCCATGTGGAAATGACACAGTGGATCAGATCTGGCTTTTTAACAGCAGCAAAAACCCCCATTAAGCATGAGAAGGACATGAGGAGACTACGGGAGGCTCTGATGAAGCCGGCACAGGTAGCAGTGATTAAGTGCAAGGGTCACGACAAAGCAGGGACAGTTGTCTCCAGAGGGAATGACGCAGCAGATGTGGCAGCCAAAAGAAAGGCAGGATACAGTCAGCAGTATGTAATGCTACAAACAGAGAGAACAGTGCATGACCTCCTGCCGCCCTGTGATGTAAATATGTTAATAGCAGAACAGCAGAAAGCCTCTCCACAGGAGCTTACAGTATGGAGAGAAAGAGGAGCAGTAAAGACAGAGGGTATGTGGGGGTCTCCAGATGGGAGACCTGCACTGCCCCCAGGGCTGAGGAGATCAGTCCTTCAAGAAGCTCATGGTGTGACTCACTGTCGGAAAACACAAATGGCGCGATATCTCACTCATTGGTGGCACCCGTTTTTGCCAGCGGTGATTGAGAATCGCATCCAAGAATGTAAGATATATACAGAATACACTGTTAGACCCGCGGTGAAACCACATCAGGGGAGATTTCCCCTCCCCAAACTCCCAGGTCAAGAGGTCATTAATGACTATACAGACATGCTAGAGAGAGTGGGAGGATACAGGTGTCTTCTGGTGGCAGTGGATGCATACACTGGTTGGCCAGAAGCCATACCTGCCAAATCAGAGGATGCAAAGACAGTAATCAAATTTCTGATCAATCAATACATTCCTACACATGGGTTTCCCGAAAGAATCAGATCCGACAATGGAACCCATTCCAAAAACAGAGATCTACAAGAAGTAGAGAGAGCATTGGGACTAAAACACACATTTGGCACAGTCTACCACCCTCAATCACAGGGAGCTGTAGAAAGAGCAAATGGTATTTTAAAAACCAAAATAGCAAAAATAGTAGTAGATAGTGGAAATAAGCTTAATTGGGTGGATGCTTTACCGCTTGCACTAATGTCAATGCGTTCACAAGCCAGCCGAGTCACGCATCTAACACCGCATGAAATGCTTACGGGTTCGCCCATGCCGCTACCATACTTAAGAGGTCCCCATGAGGGACCGTCCCTGGAACAATTACAAGGCGAAATGTTTGACTATTTACGAAGTCTAACCCGTATCCATAGGGCTATCTCCCAGCAGGTGAAAGGCACCACAGAGGACAGAAGGGTCAAATCCCAGAAGACCTTCAACGCATACTTCCTGGAGAGTGGGTGTACGTCAAGGTGTTCAAAAGGAAGTGGGACCAGCCACGCAGAGAAGGTCCATACAAGGTCATATTAGCTACACCAACTGCCTTGAAAGTTGAAGGTAAGGACGTTTGGTTCCATCTTAACCACTGCTGCAGAGCTAACAACCCAGAGAGGGTGTCAACAGAGAGCACCTCAGAGGAAAACACCCCTTCCTCAGTCGCCACCTGGTAGCCACAGGGCTGAGGATGAGGGCCCAAGCGCAGAGAGAACAGAGAGAGGAGAGAGAGCAGAGACAGAAAGAGAGCAGGGAGAAGAAAGCAGCAGCTCAGAAACAGGTGAAGATGGTAACCTGACACAAGTTTACATACGTATGTAGACAGAGACCAACAAGTACAACATTCCAATTGAAACACTAAAAACCTCATCAATTCTTGATTGGTTAGAAAAGTTCTCTGTTGGAAAAATCTTACAGACTATAGGAGTAATATTTGGACTCGGCATCCTTCCCCTAGTACAGATCCTGATAAGAAGGGCCATGAGAACGGCCACAGGACAATTTATTATGCTGATACAATAGCAGGAAAAGCTCCCCGAGAAAGGCGAATTGTGGAAACTAGATAAACCGTGGGTAAGATCCTATGCATCCAAAAGATTGAACAACGATTTATATGAAACCATGATTGACAATACGGACATATGTGAGAATATGGCTGACAATATAAACTTATATGAGCCAATGAAGAGGAACCTGGAAGGGGAATACGAGGTTGTATAGAGAGAGAGAGGGAGAGCCGATTCAGGGTAAGAAATAACCAAATAATTGGCAATAGATTCAGGAAAAACCTTGCTGTTACCAAACCCATACTAACAATCGACTGATTAACATATATAGGTTATCAATACAATGTCCTTTCCAACAACAACATGGAGATCCCTGTATCCAAAGCAGCAGAATCCAGGGTTGGCCTACCAAGAGCGCCCAGCCATGTCAGAGGACCAGCCCCATTTGAGCCCAGGCTAGGGATGACCTACAGCGGCAACTGGTCAACCACCACGTGCTGCAACAGGAGATTGAGATGCTGAGGGGATCAGGTGGCGTCTTACTGGCGCCTGCGGATGACTGGTACATCCGCCTATGTGCCCGACGGACAGTAACTTGGCAGCATTAATAGCAAAGATAACTATGTACCTTGCTTACTGTACTCTGTATATGTGAAGTTATCATGTATTCACTGAAGAAAATACCAGTAACGACTGTAGTCACAACCACTGTATAAGAATGTCATTATGATTAATCATGCAACAAGAAAAACAAAGACATTATTAGGCTAGCTCTTATTCTCTATATACATACGAATTATTCGAGGTGATAATCATGAATTGTGTGTGATACCTACAGATGACAAAAGGTGTGACAGATACTGCTGATAATCAATGAAGTATGACTTATGTGCAGCTCTACTGATGTTGATCACTGGAAAATGATTCGTGTGTGATAATAGCCAATCTAAATCTTAATGGTATGGGACTATAAAGTCCCAAAGGGGGGATATATATATTTCCTCCACTTTGCTGTGATTTAAGATATTATATGGGACTATGGAGCCCCAAAGGGGGGAATGTAGTGTAATGTACTGATTTACTGAAGACATATACTGTACCTTTTAGCTGACCTTTAAAGATATGTGTTGAAGCAATATAATCTGTGCAACTGACAAACTACACACTGGTTTAATATTTCATGTATTCTTATGACACACACACACACTCATTGAGCACTTAAGCATTGTGGTGGAGAAGTACCTAGGACTCACTGTGAATCATTTCTAAAAATAGCATGAGGATGGGTTCAGAAAACACTAGTGGAAAATTAGGGGAATTACAGCTTGTCCTGAGAATGACCCTAGTAAGAGGAGGCGGTCTTAGATCTAGGAAAAACATTACTCAGCAGAAATATGACACCAATATGGTGGAGAAAAAGTGACTCAGCAGAGGTGGGATATGTTACGATCAGAGCCAAGTGAGAAGGATTAAGGGAAAGAGATGACTCAGCAGAAATTCTACGATAAAAGAGCGAGCGCAAACAAAGAAATTCCAGCCTTGCTCCGGAGCTTGGCTCATTTGGGTTGTGATGTGTTTGTTGCCTGCGAGCACATTAAATTCAGTTGCATCTGATTCTACGTGTCTCCAATGACTTTTTTTTTACCTCTGAGTATTTGAGTTTTTGATATCTAATGGAAGACAAAGAAAGTCCGTTTGAGAGGGGAAGAGCGAGGTCGCGAGCTAACTGGCCCGGCTCGGGACCTTGACTTTTTTGCTTCTACACTCTCTGATGTCTCTCTAACACTCTCTGATGTCTCTAACACTCTCTGATGTCTCTAACACTCTCTGATGTCTCTCTAACACTCTCTGATGTCTCTCTAACACTCTCTGATGTCTCTCTAACACTCTCTGATGTCTCTAACACTCTCTGATGTCTCTCTAACACTCTCTGATGTCTCTAACACTCTCTGATGTCTCTAACACTCTCTGATGTCTCTCTAACACTCTCTGATGTCTCTAACACTCTCTGATGTCTCTAACACTCTCTGATGTCTCTAACACTCTCTGATGTCTCTCTAACACTCTCTGATGTCTCTAACACTCCCTGATGTCTCTAACACTCTCTGATGTCTCTAACACTCCCTGATGTCTCTAACACTCTCTGATGTCTCTAACACTCTCTAATGTCTCTCTAAAACTCTCTGATGTCTCTAACACTCCCTGATGTCTCTAACACTCTCTGATGTCTCTAACACTCTCTGATGTCTCTAACACTCTCTGATGTCTCTCTAACACTCTCTGATGTCTCTAACACTCCCTGATGTCTCTAACACTCTCTGATGTCTCTAACACTCCCTGATGTCTCTAACACTCTCTGATGTCTCTAACACTCTCTAATGTCTCTCTAAAACTCTCTGATGTCTCTAACACTCCCTGATGTCTCTAACACTCTCTGATGTCTCTAACACTCTCTGATGTCTCTAACACTCTCTGATGTCTCTAACACTCCCTGATGTCTCTCTAACACTCTCTGATGTCTCTAACACTCTCTGATGTCTCTAACACTCCCTGATGTCTCTAACACTCTCTGATGTCTCTAACACTCTCTAATGTCTCTCTAAAACTCTCTGATGTCTCTAACACTCCCTGATGTCTCTAACACTCTCTGATGTCTCTAACACTCCCTGATGTCTCTAACACTCTCTGATGTCTCTAACACTCTCTGATGTCTCTAACACTCTCTGATGTCTCTAACACTCCCTGATGTCTCTAACACTCTCTGATGTCTCTAACACTCTCTGATGTCACTCTAACACTCCCTGATGTCTCTCTAACACTCCCTGATGTCTCTCTAAAACTCTCTGATGTCTCTAACACTCCCTGATGTCTCTAACACTCTCTGATGTCTCTAACACTCTCTGATGTCTCTAACACTCTCTGATGTCACTCTAACACTCCCTGATGTCTCTAACACTCCCTGATGTCTCTAACACTCTCTGATGTCTCTAACACTCTCTGATGTCACTCTAACACTCCCTGATGTCTCTAACACTCTCTGATGTCTCTAACACTCTCTGATGTCACTCTAACACTCCCTGATGTCTCTAACACTCCCTGATGTCTCTAACACTCTCTGATGTCTCTAACACTCTCTGATGTCTCTAACACTCTCTGATGTCTCTAACACTCCCTGATGTCTCTAACACTCTCTGATGTCTCTAACACTCCCTGATGTCTCTAACACTCTCTGATGTCTCTCTAACACTCTCTGATGTCTCTAACACTCTCTGATGTCTCTAACACTCTCTAATGTCTCTCTAACACTCTCTGATGTCTCTAACACTCTCTGATGTCTCTAACACTCTCTGATGTCTCTAACACTCTCTAATGTCTCTCTAACACTCTCTGATGTCTCTAACACTCTCTGATGTCTCTAACACTCTCTGATGTCTCTCTAACACTCTCTGATGTCTCTAACACTCCCTGATGTCTCTAACACTCTCTGATGTCTCTAACACTCTCTGATGTCTCTAACACTCTCTGATGTCTCTCTAACACTCTCTGATGTCTCTAACACTCTCTGATGTCTCTAACACTCTCTGATGTCTCTCTAACACTCTCTGATGTCTCTCTAACACTCCCTGATGTCTCTAACACTCTCTGATGTCTCTCTAACACTCTCTGATGTCTCTAACACTCCCTGATGTCTCTAACACTCTCTGATGTCTCTCTAACACTCCCTGATGTCTCTAACACTCTCTGATGTCTCTAACACTCTCTGATGTCTCTAACACTCTCTGATGTCTCTAACACTCCCTGATGTCTCTAACACTCTCTGATGTCTCTCTAACACTCTCTGATGTCTCTAACACTCTCTGATGTCTCTAACACTCTCTGATGTCTCTAACACTCCCTGATGTCTCTAACACTCCCTGATGTCTCTAACACTCTCTGATGTCTCTCTAACACTCTCTGATGTCTCTAACACTCTCTGATGTCTCTCTAACACTCTCTGATGTCTCTAACACTCCCTGATGTCTCTCTAACACTCCCTGATGTCTCTAACACTCTCTGATGTCTCTAACACTCCCTGATGTCTCTAACACTCTCTGATGTCTCTCTAACACTCTCTGATGTCTCTAACACTCTCTGATGTCTCTCTAACACTCTCTGATGTCTCTAACACTCCCTGATGTCTCTAACACTCTCTGATGTCTCTAACACTCTCTGATGTCTCTAACACTCTCTGATGTCACTCTAACACTCCCTGATGTCTCTCTAACACTCCCTGATGTCTCTCTAAAACTCTCTGATGTCTCTAACACTCCCTGATGTCTCTAACACTCTCTGATGTCTCTAACACTCTCTGATGTCTCTAACACTCTCTGATGTCACTCTAACACTCCCTGATGTCTCTAACACTCTCTGATGTCTCTCTAAAACTCTCTGATGTCTCTAACACTCCCTGATGTCTCTAACACTCTCTGATGTCTCTAACACTCCCTGATGTCTCTAACACTCTCTGATGTCTCTAACACTCTCTGATGTCTCTAACACTCTCTGATGTCTCTAACACTCTCTGATGTCTCTCTAACACTCTATGATGTCTCTCTAACACTCTCTGATGTCTCTAACACTCTCTGATGTCTCTAACACTCTCTGATGTCTCTCTAAAACTCTCTGATGTCTCTAACACTCTCTGATGTCTCTAACACTCCTGATGTCTCTAACACTCTCTGATGTCTCTCTAACACTCTCTGATGTCTCTAACACTCTCTGATGTCTCTAACACTCTCTGATGTCTCTAACACTCCCTGATGTCTCTCTAAAACTCTCTGATGTCTCTAACACTCTCTGATGTCACTCTAACACTCCTGATGTCTCTAACACTCTCTGATGTCTCTACACTCCCTGATGTCTCTCTAACACTCCCTGATGTCTCTAACACTCCCTGATGTCTCTAACACTCTCTGATGTCTCTAACACTCCCTGATGTCTCTAACACTCTCTGATGTCTCTAACACTCTCTGATGTGTCTAACACTCTCTGATGTCTCTAACACTCCCTGATGTCTCTAACACTCTCTGATGTCTCTCTAACACTCTCTGATGTCTCTAACACTCTCTGATGTCTCTAACACTCTCTGATGTCTCTAACACTCTCTGATGTCTCTAACACTCCCTGATGTCTCTAACACTCTCTGATATCTCTCTAACACTCTCTGATGTCTCTAACACTCCCTGATGTCTCTAACACTCTCTGATGTCTCTCTAACACTCTCTGATGTCTCTAACACTCTCTGATGTCTCTAACACTCCCTGATGTCTCTAACACTCTCTGATGTCTCTAACACTCCCTGATGTCTCTAACACTCTCTGATGTCTCTAACACTCTCTGATGTCTCTAACACTCTCTGATGTCTCTAACACTCTCTGATGTCTCTAACACTCCCTGATGTCTCTAACACTCTCTGATGTCTCTAACACTCCCTGATGTCTCTAACACTCTCTGATGTCTCTAACACTCCCTGATGTCTCTAACACTCTCTGATGTCTCTCTAACACTCTCTGATGTCTCTAACACTCTCTGATGTCTCTAACACTCTCTGATGTCTCTCTAACACTCTCTGATGTCTCTAACACTCTCTGATGTCTCTCTAACACTCTCTGATGTCTCTAACACTCTCTGATGTCTCTAACACTCTCTGATGTCTCTAACACTCTCTGATGTCTCTCTAACACTCTCTGATGTCTCTAACACTCCCTGATGTCTCTAACACTCTCTGATGTCTCTCTAACACTCTCTGATGTCTCTAACACTCCCTGATGTCTCTAACACTCTCTGATGTCTCTCTAACACTCTCTGATGTCTCTAACACTCTCTGATGTCTCTCTAACACTCTCTGATGTCTCTAACACTCTCTGATGTCTCTCTAACACTCTCTGATGTCTCTAACACTCCCTGATGTCTCTAACACTCTCTGATGTCTCTAACACTCCCTGATGTCTCTAACACTCTCTGATGTCTCTAACACTCTCTGATGTCTCTAACACTCTCTGATGTCTCTAACACTCCCTGATGTCTCTAACACTCTCTGATGTCTCTAACACTCCCTGATGTCTCTAACACTCTCTGATGTCTCTAACACTCTCTGATGTCTCTAACACTCTCTGATGTCTCTAACACTCCCTGATGTCTCTAACACTCTCTGATGTCTCTAACACTCTCTGATGTCTCTAACACTCTCTGATGTCTCTCTAACACTCTCTGATGTCTCTAACACTCTCTGATGTCTCTCTAACACTCTCTGATGTCTCTAACACTCTCTGATGTCTCTAACACTCTCTGATGTCTCTCTAACACTCTCTGATGTCTCTAACACTCTCTGATGTCTCTAACACTCTCTGATGTCTCTAACACTCTCTGATGTCTCTCTAACACTCTCTGATGTCTCTAACACTCTCTGATGTCTCTAACACTCCTGATGTCTCTAACACTCTCTGATGTCTCTCTAACACTCTCTGATGTCTCTAACACTCTCTCATGTCTCTAACACTCTCTCATGTCTCTAACACTCTCTGATGTCTCTAACACTCTCTGATGTCTCTAACACTCCCTGATGTCTCTCTAACACTCTCTGATGTCTCTAACACTCTCTGATGTCTCTAAAACTCTCTGATGTCTCTAACACTCCCTGATGTCTCTCTAACACTCTCTGATGTCTCTAACACTCTCTGATGTCTCTAACACTCTCTGATGTCTCTAACACTCCCTGATGTCTCTAACACTCTCTGATGTCTCTAAACTCTCTGATGTCTCTAACACTCCCTGATGTCTCTAAAACTCTCTGATGTCTCTAACACTCCCTGATGTCTCTAACACTCTCTGATGTCTCTCTAACACTCTCTGATGTCTCTAACACTCTCTGATGTCTCTAACACTCCCTGATGTCTCTCTAACACTCCCTGATGTCTCTAACACTCTCTGATGTCTCTAACACTCTCTGATGTCTCTAACACTCTCTGATGTCTCTCTAACACTCTCTGATGTCTCTCTAACACTCCCTGATGTCTCTAACACTCTCTGATGTCTCTAACACTCCCTGATGTCTCTCTAACACTCTCTGATGTCTCTAACACTCTCTGATGTCTCTAACACTCTCTGATGTCTCTAACACTCCCTGATGTCTCTAACACTCTCTGATGTCTCTCTAACACTCTATGATGTCTCTAACACTCTCTGATGTCTCTCTAACACTCTCTGATGTCTCTAACACTCTCTGATGTCTCTCTAACACTCTCTGATGTCTCTAACACTCTCTGATGTCTCTAACACTCCCTGATGTCTCTCTAACACTCTCTGATGTCTCTAACACTCTCTGATGTCTCTAACACTCTCTGATGTCTCTCTAACACTCTATGATGTCTCTAACACTCTCTGATGTCTCTCTAACACTCTCTGATGTCTCTAACACTCTCTGATGTCTCTAACACTCTCTGATGTCTCTAACACTCTCTGATGTCTCTAACACTCCTGATGTCTCTCTAACACTCTCTGATGTCTCTAACACTCTCTGATGTCTCTAACACTCTCTGATGTCTCTAACACTCCCTGATGTCTCTCTAACACTCCCTGATGTCTCTAACACTCTATGATGTCTCTCTAACACTCCCTGATGTCTCTAACACTCTCTGATGTCTCTAACACTCTCTGATGTCTCTAACACTCTCTGATGTCTCTAACACTCTCTGATGTCTCTAACACTCTCTGATGTCTCTAACACTCTCTGATGTCTCTAACACTCCCTGATGTCTCTCTAACACTCTCTGATGTCTCTCTAACACTCTCTGATGTCTCTAACACTCTCTGATGTCTCTAACACTCTCTGATGTCTCTAACACTCTCTGATGTCTCTAACACTCCCTGATGTCTCTCTAACACTCCCTGATGTCTCTCTAACACTCTCTGATGTCTCTAACACTCTATGATGTCTCTCTAACACTCCCTGATGTCTCTAACACTCCCTGATGTCTCTAACACTCCTGATGTCTCTCTAACACTCCCTGATGTCTCTCTAACACTCCCTGATGTCTCTAACACTCTATGATGTCTCTCTAACACTCCTGATGTCTCTAACACTCTATGATGTCTCTCTAACACTCCCTGATGTCTCTAACACTCCTGATGTCTCTAACACTCTCTGATGTCTCTCTAACACTCTCTGATGTCTCTAACACTCTCTGATGTCTCTAACACTCTCTGATGTCTCTAACACTCTCTGATGTCTCTAACACTCCCTGATGTCTCTCTAACACTCCCTGATGTCTCTCTAACACTCTCTGATGTCTCTAACACTCTCTGATGTCTCTAACACTCTCTGATGTCTCTAACACTCTCTGATGTCTCTAACACTCTCTGATGTCTCTAACACTCCCTGATGTCTCTCTAACACTCCCTGATGTCTCTCTAACACTCTCTGATGTCTCTACACTCTCTGATGTCTCTCTAACACTCTCTGATGTCTCTAACACTCTCTGATGTCTCTAACACTCCCTGATGTCTCTAACACTCCCTGATGTCTCTAACACTCTCTGATGTCTCTAACACTCCCTGATGTCTCTAACACTCTCTGATGTCTCTAACACTCTCTGATGTCTCTAACACTCCCTGATGTCTCTAACACTCTCTGATGTCTCTCTAACACTCTCTGATGTCTCTAACACTCCCTGATGTCTCTAACACTCTCTGATGTCTCTAACACTCTCTGATGTCTCTAACACTCTCTGATGTCTCTAACACTCCTGATGTCTCTCTAACACTCTCTGATGTCTCTAACACTCCTCTGATGTCTCTCTAACACTCTCTGATGTCTCTCTAACACTCCCTGATGTCTCTAACACTCTCTGATGTCTCTAACACTCCCTGATGTCTCTCTAACACTCTCTGATGTCTCTAACACTCCCTGATGTCTCTCTAACACTCCTGATGTCTCTCTAACACTCTCTGATGTCTCTAACACTCTCTGATGTCTCTCTAACACTCTCTGATGTCTCTAACACTCTCTGATGTCTCTAACACTCCCTGATGTCTCTAACACTCTCTGATGTCTCTCTAACACTCTCTGATTTCTCTAACACTCCCTGATGTCTCTAACACTCTCCGATGTCTCTAACACTCCTGATGTCTCTCTAACACTCTCTGATGTCTCTCTAACACTCTCTGATGTCTCTAACACTCTCTGATGTCTCTAACACTCTCTGATGTCTCTAACACTCCTGATGTCTCTCTAACACTCTCTGATGTCTCTCTAACACTCTCTGATGTCTCTAACACTCCCTGATGTCTCTCTAACACTCTCTGATGTCTCTAATACTCTCTGATGTCTCTAACACTCTCTGATGTCTCTAACACTCCCTGATGTCTCTCTAACACTCTCTGATGTCTCTAACACTCTCTGATGTCTCTCTAACACTCTCTGATGTCTCTAATACTCTCTGATGTCTCTAACACTCTCTGATGTCTCTAACACTCCCTGATGTCTCTCTAACACTCTCTGATGTCTCTAACACTCTCTGATGTCTCTAACACTCTCTGATGTCTCTCTAACACTCTCTGATGTCTCTAACACTCTCTGATGTCTCTAACACTCCCTGATGTCTCTAACACTCTCTGATGTCTCTCTAACACTCTCTGATGTCTCTAACACTCCCTGATGTCTCTAACACTCCCTGATGTCTCTCTAACACTCTCTGATGTCTCTAACACTCTCTGATGTCTCTAACACTCTATGATGTCTCTCTAACACTCTCTGATGTCTCTAACACTCTCTGATGTCTCTAACACTCTCTGATGTCTCTAACACTCTCTGATGTCTCTCTAACACTCTCTGATGTCTCTAACACTCTCTGATGTCTCTCTAACACTCTCTGATGTCTCTAACACTCTCTGATGTCTCTAACACTCTATGATGTCTCTCTAACACTCTCTGATGTCTCTAACACTCTCTGATGTCTCTCTAACACTCTCTGATGTCTCTAACACTCCCTGATGTCTCTAACACTCTCTGATGTCTCTCTAACACTCTCTGATGTCTCTAACACTCCTGATGTCTCTAACACTCCCTGATGTCTCTCTAACACTCTCTGATGTCTCTAACACTCCCTGATGTCTCTAACACTCTATGATGTCTCTCTAACACTCTCTGATGTCTCTAACACTCTCTGATGTCTCTCTAACACTCTCTGATGTCTCTCTAACACTCTCTGATGTCTCAAACACTCTCTGATGTCTCTCTAACACTCTCTGATGTCTCTAACACTCTCTGATGTCTCTCTAACACTCCTGATGTCTCTCTAACACTCTCTGATGTCTCTAACACTCTCTGATGTCTCTAATACTCTCTGATGTCTCTAACACTCTCTGATGTCTCTCTAACACTCCCTGATGTCTCTCTAACACTCTCTGATGTCTCTAACACTCTCTGATGTCTGTCTAACACTCTCTGATGTCTCTCTAACACTCCCTGATGTCTCTAACACTCTCTGATGTCTCTAACACTCTCTGATGTCTCTCTAACACTCCCTGATGTCTCTCTAACACTCCCTGATGTCTCTAACACTCTCTGATGTCTCTCTAACACTCCCTGATGTCTCTCTAACACTCTCTGATGTCTCTAACACTCTCTGATGTCTCTCTAACACTCTCTGATGTCTCTAACACTCTCTGATGTCTCTCTAACACTCTCTGATGTCTCTAACACTCTCTGATGTCTCTAACACTCTCTGATGTCTCTAACACTCCCTGATGTCTCTCTAACACTCCCTGATGTCTCTCTAACACTCTCTGATGTCTCTAACACTCTCTGATGTCTGTCTAACACTCTCTGATGTCTCTCTAACACTCTCTGATGTCTCTAACACTCTCTGATGTCTCTCTAACACTCCCTGATGTCTCTCTAACACTCTCTGATGTCTCTCTAACACTCTCTGATGTCTCTAACACTCTCTGATGTCTCTCTAACACTCTCTGATGTCTCTAACACTCTCTGATGTCTCTAACACTCTCTGATGTCTCTCTAACACTCTCTGATGTCTCTAACACTCTCTGATGTCTCTCTAACACTCTCTGATGTCTCTAACACTCTCTGATGTCTCTAACACTCTCTGATGTCTCTCTAACACTCTCTGATGTCTCTAACACTCTCTGATGTCTCTAACACTCCCTGATGTCTCTAACACTCTCTGATGTCTCTAACACTCTCTGATGTCTCTAACACTCTCTGATGTCTCTAACACTCTCTGATGTCTCTAACACTCTCTGATGTCTCTCTAACACTCCCTGATGTCTCTCTAACACTCTCTGATGTCTCTCTAACACTCTCTGATGTCTCTAACACTCTCTGATGTCTCTAACACTCTCTGATGTCTCTCTAACACTCCCTGATGTCTCTCTAACACTCTCTGATGTCTCTAACACTCTCTGATGTCTCTAACACTCTCTGATGTCTCTCTAACACTCTCTGATGTCTCTAACACTCTCTGATGTCTCTAACACTCTCTGATGTCTCTAACACTCTCTGATGTCTCTAACACTCCCTGATGTCTCTAACACTCTCTGATGTCTCTCTAACACTCTCTGATGTCTCTAACACTCTCTGATGTCTCTAACACTCTCTGATGTCTCTAACACTCTCTGATGTCTCTCTAACACTCCCTGATGTCTCTCTAACACTCTCTGATGTCTCTAACACTCTCTGATGTCTCTAACACTCTCTGATGTCTCTAACACTCTCTGATGTCTCTCTAACACTCTCTGATGTCTCTAACACTCTCTGATGTCTCTAACACTCTCTGATGTCTCTAACACTCTCTGATGTCTCTAACACTCCCTGATGTCTCTCTAACACTCTCTGATGTCTCTAACACTCTCTGATGTCTCTCTAACACTCCCTGATGTCTCTAACACTCTCTGATGTCTCTAACACTCTCTGATGTCTCTAACACTCTCTGATGTCTCTCTAACACTCTCTGATGTCTCTAACACTCTCTGATGTCTCTAACACTCTCTGATGTCTCTCTAACACTCCCTGATGTCTCTAACACTCCTGATGTCTCTAACACTCTCTGATGTCTCTAACACTCTCTGATGTCTCTCTAACACTCTCTGATGTCTCTCTAACACTCTCTGATGTCTCTAACACTCTCTGATGTCTCTCTAACACTCTCTGATGTCTCTCTAACACTCTCTGATGTCTCTAACACTCTCTGATGTCTCTAACACTCTCTGATGTCTCTCTAACACTCCCTGATGTCTCTAACACTCCCTGATGTCTCTAACACTCTCTGATGTCTCTCTAACACTCTCTGATGTCTCTAACACTCTCTGATGTCTCTCTAACACTCTCTGATGTCTCTCTAACACTCTCTGATGTCTCTAACACTCTCTGATGTCTCTCTAACACTCTCTGATGTCTCTCTAACATTCTCTGATGTCTCTCTAACACTCTCTGATGTCTCTAACACTCTCTGATGTCTCTCTAACACTCCCTGATGTCTCTAACACTCTCTGATGTCTCTCTAACACTCCCTGATGTCTCTAACACTCTCTGATGTCTCTCTAACACTCCCTGATGTCTCTAACACTCTCTGATGTCTCTAACACTCTCTGATGTCTCTAACACTCTCTGATGTCTCTCTAACACTCCCTGATGTCTCTAACACTCCCTGATGTCTCTAACACTCTCTGATGTCTCTAACACTCTCTGATGTCTCTCTAACACTCTCTGATGTCTCTAACACTCTCTGATGTCTCTAACACTCTCTGATGTCTCTCTAACACTCTCTGATGTCTCTCTAACACTCTCTGATGTCTCTAACACTCTCTGATGTCTCTCTAACACTCTCTGATGTCTCTAACACTCTCTGATGTCTCTAACACTCCCTGATGTCTCTAACACTCTCTGATGTCTCTAACACTCTCTGATGTCTCTCTAACACTCCCTGATGTCTCTCTAACACTCTCTGATGTCTCTCTAACACTCTCTGATGTCTCTAACACTCTCTGATGTCTCTAACACTCTCTGATGTCTCTCTAACACTCTCTGATGTCTCTAACACTCTCTGATGTCTCTCTAACACTCTCTGATGTCTCTAACACTCTCTGATGTCTCTAACACTCTCTGATGTCTCTCTAACACTCCCTGATGTCTCTAACACTCCCTGATGTCTCTAACACTCTCTGATGTCTCTCTAACACTCTCTGATGTCTCTAACACTCTCTGATGTCTCTCTAACACTCTCTGATGTCTCTCTAACACTCTCTGATGTCTCTAACACTCTCTGATGTCTCTCTAACACTCTCTGATGTCTCTAACACTCTCTGATGTCTCTAACACTCTCTGATGTCTCTCTAACACTCTCTGATGTCTCTAACACTCTCTGATGTCTCTAACACTCCCTGATGTCTCTAACACTCTCTGATGTCTCTCTAACACTCCCTGATGTCTCTCTAACACTCTCTGATGTCTCTAACACTCTCTGATGTCTCTAACACTCTCTGATGTCTCTCTAACACTCTCTGATGTCTCTAACACTCCCTGATGTCTCTAACACTCCCTGATGTCTCTCTAACACTCTCTGATGTCTCTAACACTCTCTGATGTCTCTCTAACACTCCCTGATGTCTCTAACACTCCCTGATGTCTCTAACACTCTCTGATGTCTCTAACACTCTCTGATGTCTCTCTAACACTCTCTGATGTCTCTCTAACACTCTCTGATGTCTCTCTAACACTCCCTGATGTCTCTAACACTCTCTGATGTCTCTAACACTCTCTGATGTCTCTAACACTCTCTGATGTCTCTCTAACACTCCCTGATGTCTCTAACACTCTCTGATGTCTCTAACACTCTCTGATGTCTCTCTAACACTCTCTGATGTCTCTAACACTCTCTGATGTCTCTCTAACACTCTCTGATGTCTCTCTAACACTCTCTGATGTCTCTAACACTCTCTGATGTCTCTCTAACACTCTCTGATGTCTCTCTAACACTCTCTGATGTCTCTAACACTCTCTGATGTCTCTAACACTCTCTGATGTCTCTCTAACACTCCCTGATGTCTCTAACACTCCCTGATGTCTCTAACACTCTCTGATGTCTCTCTAACACTCTCTGATGTCTCTAACACTCTCTGATGTCTCTCTAACACTCTCTGATGTCTCTCTAACACTCTCTGATGTCTCTCTAACATTCTCTGATGTCTCTCTAACACTCTCTGATGTCTCTCTAACACTCTCTGATGTCTCTCTAACATTCTCTGATGTCTCTCTAACACTCTCTGATGTCTCTCTAACACTCCTTGATGTCTCTAACACTCTCTGATGTCTCTCTAACACTCTCTGATGTCTCTCTAACACTCTCTGATGTCTCTAACACTCTCTGATGTCTCTAACACTCTCTGATGTCTCTCTAACACTCTCTGATGTCTCTAACACTCTCTGATGTCTCTCTAACACTCTCTGATGTCTCTCTAACATTCTCTGATGTCTCTCTAACACTCTCTGATGTCTCTCTAACATTCTCTGATGTCTCTCTAACACTCTCTGATGTCTCTCTAACACTCCCTGATGTCTCTAACACTCTCTGATGTCTCTCTAACACTCTCTGATGTCTCTCTAACACTCTCTGATGTCTCTAACACTCTCTGATGTCTCTAACACTCTCTGATGTCTCTCTAACACTCCCTGATGTCTCTAACACTCCCTGATGTCTCTAACACTCTCTGATGTCTCTCTAACACTCTCTGATGTCTCTCTAACACTCTCTGATGTCTCTCTAACACTCTCTGATGTCTCTAACACTCTCTGATGTCTCTCTAACACTCTCTGATGTCTCTAACACTCTCTGATGTCTCTCTAACACTCTCTGATGTCTCTAACACTCTCTGATGTCTCTAACACTCTCTGATGTCTCTCTAACACTCTCTGATGTCTCTAACACTCTCTGATGTCTCTAACACTCTCTGATGTCTCTAACACTCTCTGATGTCTCTAACACTCCCTGACAGTGTTGGGTAAGGGTTACTTTAAAAGTAATCAAAGTACGTTCCTGCGTTACTTTTTAAAAAAGTAACCAGTTACTTTACTGCGTTACTCCCTGAGAAAAGTAACTCAAGCACTTTTTAAGTACTTTTGAGTATTCTACATTTCCTATTGTCCAATTGACCACAGGGCGCTAAGCCTACATTTTTTTGTCTCCAAAATTAAAGTTATGGACCACTTGCCCTTCACTGAGATCCAGTTCTCCCATCACAGCCGTCACTTTGACCAGTAGAAACACACAACGATCTGATATGACAACAACACCCCAGTGTTTTAATATTTCCTCTAGGGATGTTACCACACAGAGTAAAAGGGTGAAATGATGGTGTGAAACAGCAGAGGCACTTTGTCAACCCGCTGAGTTAATGTTACTGTCATTAGCATCAAGCTAGCAAAAAATGGTACATCCTCACGGTCGAACATAAAGTAATAACATTAACAAATAGCGGCGGGGCTTTTACTCACCACAACTGCAGAGGCTCCCAGCTTCATTTGAAGCAAACTACATTATAGACGCTCCGTTATTTATTAATCCCTCTGTGTGTTTATATATTTACTTTTTATCCGCTCCGTTGTCTTTATAAAGTTAACATATCGCACCGTCATTTCAAACTCAACACTTGTTTCAAATTAAAAGCCCCTTATAACCTCGGCTGAGGGAATCCCTCCATTTTCTAAATAGGCTTTTATTCTGAAACATTTGTCAGAACTTCCTGTGAAGATACAGTAGCTTGAATGTTTACGTATGGCGCTTCAAATGTAGCTCCTGCCATCTGCTGACGCTTTTAGGTGACTACAACAACATGTCGGCTGGCACATGAACACACACAGTGACTCAAATAATAGTGAAATAAAAACAGGACAAGAATAACCCGATGACATCACACACGCCGTGAAAGACGCTTGGGGATAATTGGTGAGTACCAGCGTGTAGTGTGTACCAGGCATAAAGTCCTGAGTCTGAAATATGTCTGTCAGTGAGTCCTACTCCACCTACTGAGACTCCACCTGTTTAGACAATGGCAGCATTTCTCCGACCACGTAGCGAGCCACAAGCTCCGTGGCTTCTTTCAGACAGATAGGTTTAACGTTATCTCCGTTATTAGAACCAAATGACAGTCGTTGCTGTTTCAGAGCTGAAGGACCAGCGTTCTAAAAGTAACGGAAGTAACTGATGTCTTGTTTGAAAATGTACTTAAGTATTTGTACGCACAAATCTGTGCTTAAACTGTGCGTACGATCGTTTGACGCACAAATCCGGGATTCATCAATATTTTCTTACCCGAATTTGTTCTTACTCTGCAAACAAATTTAGAACTGCCTCAGACCATGCGTACGCACAAATGAGGAAGGCCGAACTGACTTAGAAAATGCAAACACATACCTTTTAACCCTATGGGCCCGAACGACGCATAGTGCGTCCAAATTCACACCTGTTCTTCTCTATTGATTTTCTCCGCGACCGTGCGTCATAGCCAGAAGCCACACATATCACGTGAAACAGCGGAATTGTAGCTTTCCCACAAACTTGTGGGTAGTCCAATGTTTTCACAGCGAATAACAATGATAAAGTTACACTAAAATTATGTATAACAGAGCTTTCATACAGCTTTGCACACACATTACTCTTGAATGGATTACTCACGAACGCAGGCTCCCACAGAAATGCCACGCATATCACATGAAAGCGCAGGAGCAGAGCTTTTCAGAGATACCACACACATCATTGTACTGTCATCCCATCATGCTATAAATCCAGATTAATTGTCTACAAAATAAAAACCTGGGCCCGTATTCACAAAGAATCCTAAGACTAAAAGTAGCTGTTAGTGACGTCATTCTAAGAAAAATCTTAGAATTCCTCGAATACTAAGATTTTTCTTAGAATTTTCCCTTGGTAAGATAAAAGTTATTCACAAAGCATCTTAGGCCTTAAGAGAGCTCCTAAGGTGAAAAACTGTTAAGAGGAGGGAGGAGGACTTTTAAGAAGCCTAAGAGTGTCTTAAACAGAGAAGATGGCGGAAAGACAGAGAGGAAGGAGAGATATTCTCCGTATATTGAACGACAGTGATTTAATAAGACGCTATACCGGCTTGATCGTGCAGGGACAATGTTTGTGGTTGACCTCATCAGGGATGAGCTTACTTTTCCCACCCAGCGTAGTAACGCAATAACGCCTGCTTTGGAACGACACATTGATTTGTCGGGCAATGCACTCCCAAGTCTACCTCTTCCCTTGTGCCGTGATCCCGGGACCAAATTTCCCTTTTAAAACTGCTTTGTTCTCCTCCACGAGCTGTGCCAACAGCAGGCACTGCTCTTCTGTCCAGTTCGGTTTTCTCATTCTTTTTTTTCTCCATTTCATTTGTTGTTTTGGTCATTCTGCCAAATAAAACCGCTTTTTACAAGGAGGCCAGCAATCACAGTAATTGCTGACAGCTCAGTCTGCGTCCACCATTAATATCAAATAGATTAAGTAGTAAAATTACCAGCATGGCGAGTAAACATAACAATAAGCAAATCAATATAATAATCGGCATGTGAATGAGGTACGTTCAAACATTTTGAAGCTGTGTAACAATTAATTTAATTTTGCTGAGTTTCATCATCATGACATAAAATTATTTTCACGATTACACATTTCTTAATACAGTCTACGTTCTATGATCGGTTCATTTCACTGTCCATTCATTACTAGGAGCGCATTTTTTCTTTTTCTTTTTTGCAACAACCAATCACAGCTTTTAGAAGACTGCGTCATACCTAGTAACGGGGTCAACCACACCTCCTCACTAAGATAAAAGTTTCTGTCCCCTCCTTGCTCAGAGTTGCTCTCAGAAACTTCCTGAATCACTCTTAAGCTAAGATTCCTTGCTAGGAATTTTTAGGCTAAGTTAGGAGCTCTCTGAAAGGACTCTGAAAATCTTTGAGAATACGGACCCTGACCCTGACCATTATACAGATCTTGTTATCAGTCACTTCATATAGTGAGGAATATCGTATCTTACCACGTCTTAGGCTTGCGTGTGTTTCTCCCTGTCTATCCACATTTGTAGTCCAGCTTTCAAGATGCAAATATCTCCATATTGTCCAGTTGACACTCCATCAAACTTTGTATGACAAGACCAGCCACTTCACCTTTGCGCACCCAGACAACTGCAGCCTAATTATGCATGCAGATATAGCATGTGTATGTAGCCTTTAGAATGACTGTGATATGAGCTTAAAGGTAAAGGCAGTAAAAATACCCAAAAACGCCTAGGGCCCATAGGGTTAAATACATGCAGAGTCTATAAAACCACATTCATTACAAAGAGATTTAATTAACATTTTTTAAAATCATTAATTTACTAATATATTAGCCAAATGTATTAAATAACCATGAAATTGACACACGTTCAACCTCATCATTGTGACAATTAAAATATTCAACGATAACAACAGTCCTAGTTTACAAAGGAATATATGAGAATGTACATTTTGAAATGTAGGCCTAACACTTTTGGCTTTCATTTAATTGTTTTGGCCTATAATGATCACCCACTCCCAACAGTTTCTTGTGCCATGAAATTACGCATCTGTGGCCAAAGGCAATTGGTTCATTGGTAGCATGTTAAAAGGCATGCAGGGTATATAAATGATTCTGATTCACCTGTGCAAGTGTTAAGATGGCATATCTAGCCTTGTTAGAGGATATTGCAGCCCGTGCCACAATAGCAGACCGGGCTGGGATTTCACAACCCTCTCTGAGCTGTGTCATCCCACGGGTATTAAATGGCATCCTAAGGCTATTGCCTGAATATATCAAATTCCCATATGATGAACATAATCAGACCGATGTGAAGAGGGGGTTCCATGGCATAGCTGGAATGCCAAATACAATTGGATAGACTGTAGACAGTACCCATGTGCGCATCAAAGCTCCATCGATTGACTCAACGCAATACATGAACAGAAAAACTATCACTCCATCAGCGTGCAGATGATCTGTAATGCAGACTGCCATATCCTTAAGGCTGTGGCCCGCTGGCCAGGAGGCACCCACGACCCATTTATTTTGCAAAACAGTACAGTGGGAATGCGTTTGGAGGCAGGGGCTGTGAGAAGTGGATGGCTTGTTGGTGAGCATCTTTTGTTCTAGTCTTTTATTTCAACTGTTTTAAGTTAGTATTTTCAGTAAGTCTCTATGCTAAAATGTTATATTGTTTGAGTGACCGGGCATATGGCCTTAAAACATGGCTGACACCATACGCAAACCCTGAAACCCCTCAAGAGGTGCGCTATAATAACATACATGCCCACACACGCACCGTAGAGCGCACTTTTGGCGTGCTTAAGGGCCGTTGGATGTGTTTGGATCAGATACGGCCGGGGGCAAACTACTTTATACCCCTGAGAAGGTGTGCAAGATCATCCTGGCATGCTGTGTCCTCCACAATCTTGCAATGACCCATGGCATTCCTGTAAGACCCGGCGCCATTGCTTCTAACAAACTGTGAAATTTACTACTTCTCTCCTCGCGTAACCGCTTCCTTCATTCATGAATCAACTCTAGGCAAGCGGTTTCCTTATATGGAGAAATGGGGGCGTGGTAGTATGCTAATCACGAATTGTGAGCACACGCCTGTCAATTTAGAATGATTCTGATTCACACACATACGCAAGGTGGTGAGAACAAAATTGGCCGGTGCGCAGGTGTCATGAATCCAAAGGTGATTTTGCGTATGCACTTATTTTGTGCGCAATTTAAGAACATTTACACGCACATATTAGTGAATGAGGCCCCCTGTCCTTCTTCTGTGTGTGTGTGTGTGTGTGTGAATTGTTTTTGAACATTCTTCTCTTGACCTCATTCTACCCCATTGAAGGTTGTATAAAAGAAAACATATTTTGCCTCTAACCTGACTATGTGTGTGTGTGTGTGTGTGTGTGTGTGACTTCCCACTAACGGCTCCAGTTCACAGGAAAACAAGATAAAGAAGTGGCACTGACGATGAATCAGTTCCAACTTGCTGTGAAACGTTTGAGTTCTTAATAACTTAGTGAAAGTTTTATGAGACGGAGGCTTCCAATAAGCCCTCTGGGGTTTGTTGCCTCTCCCTGCACTGTGTCTTATTTTTTAATTATTGTTTTGTGTTTTAATTGTGCAACAAGATAAACTAAACATGACAAAAATGAACAAAGTAATAGCACTCCATTAATATCTGTACTTTACTGGAGTTTTTATATTTCTGTCAGCTTTAATTTTTACTCCACTACATTTCCCACAAGCATCTTTGTTCCAAACCACAGAACAGATACAAGATACAACATGCCAGACTGGAACTTTCTCATGCTGAGTTTAATCAGCACACACATACACACACACCTGTTCTTTGTCACTGATAAAGATCAGATTGACTTTCTTAAGGCCACACCAGGGAAATTCACACGTTCCAGCAGCTCAAGATACAAAACCAAATAATACTAATGCTCCCAGCACCAAGGTGTCGGAATTCACGGAACACCGTTTCCCTGCTGTTCCTCCTTTGGAAGTTGACCTGATGATGATTTTTTCAGGTCGCCCATTAAACACGGGAACTGCCCATTGGTTCGACCATATTAAACTCATTGTTCCGAAGTCCCTTCCGAAATCATCATGATGCCCTGTGGTTAAGGTCTGGTTAGGTTTAGGCACAAAAACCACTTGGTTAGGGTCAGGAAAAGATCATGGTGTGGGTTAAAATGAAAAAGAAAGTGACAAACACATAAGCTGTGAGCCTGCTCCGCCTCAAGCCGGTTGCGGCGCACCATACGCCCGCCGTGAGCCGTTCAGCACCGCGGACAGTCGGACTAATGGGATGTCGAACCAATGACATGGACCCTTAAACACATATACCTGCTGAACATCATCATATCAGCATTGTCATTGTGATCATGTTAGCATGTTAGCTCAAAGTGCTATTGTGCTTTAATGAGCCGCAGATTGGTGTTGTGTCGATGAAGGTGTAAGGTTGACAAAATGCTTACATGAGTACGAGCATTTTGTCTGAGACTTTCTGTGGTGTTGCGTTGTCTTCTCTTTTGATGGATCTAAGCAGTGTCGGGGAAACTACGTTTAAATGGTAGTTTACCACACTGGCTTCTTCACTATGAGAAGTAGTTAAATTATCTCAACTGCCTCCAACAAGTGTTTAGCTTGTCAGAGTAAAAGTATTTTAAAGAAAGTAGTTTAACTACATTAGTGATGTGACGTTCGCGAACGAGCCGAGTCTTTGAACCGGCTCTTTGAAGTGAACGAGTGAACCGGCTCTTTAGAGTGAACGAGCCAGTTCCTAATTCACGTTGTGTTGATGACCCCCCCTCGGTTAGAAACGAAAGGTAGGAAGCTAACCCACTATCAGCACTTGCTTGTATTGGCAGGCTTGTTGTTTATAAACGGCGTTGCTATGGCTACACCAAACTTTATATGTGCAGGGTCTATTCTGGGTCCACGTTACAATATCCAGATCATGTGATGCGATAAATCAGCAATGCGATTCGTCGTTGAACCCACCACTAACACCCGCCCTCCACACACACACACACACAGCAATACGAGAGCCAAAGAACCAGCTCTCACAAGTGCACGAAAAATCCCATCACTAAACTACATACAAACTACACAGGAAATGCTTTCAGTCTGAGTCTGGGATCTCATATTGTTACACAGAAGCCCTTTTTAAACAGGAGTTGTGCAAATTTGCAGGAAAGTCCAATCAGTCTTTTTTCAGCATTGGCAGTATAAAAACAAAATCGGGGAGTGCAGCAAAATGCCGCCTACCTACTTTTGTTTATACAGAATGTGCCTTTTTCGGGGCAATGGGGGGCGTGAGCAAGTAACAAAACGTGTAGCTCAGCGTGTGACGTAAACAGTGATGTGGGAGGGAAGCCGCGGCTGGTCAGTCCTTCGGCGATTCTCTCGTAAGTCGGCCCGTTCTTCACCGTCCCCGTCATCTGACGGTTAATGGCCTCTTCGTTTGCGAGGACAAGGTGGGCGCGCAATTCAATTCAATTTTATTCATAAAGCCCAATATCACAAATCACAATTTGCCTCACAGGGCTTTACAGCATACGACATCCCTCTGTCCTTATGACCCTCACAGCTGATCAGGAAAAACTCCCCAAAAAAACCCTTTAAGGAGAGGAGCCTGATAGCTGAAGGCTCTGGCTCCTGATCTACTTTTGGAGACTTTAGGGACCACGAGTAACCCTGCGTTCTCAGAGCGCAGTGTTCTGGTGGGATAATATGGCACTATGAGCTCTCTAAGATATGACGGAGCTTGACCATTTAGAGCTTTATAAGTTAACAGTAGGATTTTAAATTCAATTCTGGATTTTACAGGGAGCCAGTGCAGAGAAGCTAAAACAGGAGAAATATGATAAAGTTATTATTGTAGGCGATTTTAACATTCATGTCGACGTTGATAATGACTCCCTGGCTACCGCGTTTATCTCATTATTAGACTCCATTGGCTTCAGTCAGGGTGTACATGAACCCACTCACTGTTTTAACCATACCCTCGATCTAGTTCTGACGTATGGAATTGAAATTGATAACCTAAAAGTCTTTCCACAGAATCCCTCGCTATTGGATCATTATCTGATTACTTTTGATTTCTTTTTACCCGATTACACGCCACTCAGCAACAGTTACTATACTAGATGTTTATCAGATAGTGCTGTCGCAAAATTTAAGGAAAAGATTACTCCATCGTTAAATTCAATACCAAGTCCCTCAGTAACAGAGGTTTCCTGTACAGACTTTGATCATTTTGTCGATAGCGCCGTAGGCTCACTGCGAACTGTTATTATACACATATGACTATTGTCACACATGTATACTGCCAGATATTAATACATACTTTCAACATATTGTACCACAGTAGCCAGAACTATAACTATAATATTATTACTTTCATTAATGTTGTTGTAAGCTACTGTCATTACCTGCATCTCTCTCTCTGTCTCTCTCTCTCTCTCTCTCTCTCTGTCTCTCTCTCTCTCTGTCTCTCTCTCTCTCTCTGTCTCGGACAGTGTGGAAACCCACGGTGGAAACATTGTGGTCAGGAACATCCGTGTGTAGCCATGACTCCGAGAAAATCATCAGACTGTGACTGTGACAGTGAATGAGGCCCCTGTCCTTCTTCTGTGTGTGTGTGTGTGTGTGTGTGTTTGTGTGAATTGTTTTTGAACATTCTTCTCTTGACCTCATTCTACCCCATTGAAGGTTGTATAAAAGAAAACATATTTTGCCTCTAACCTGACTGTGTGTGTGTGTGTGACTTCCCACTAACGGCTCCAGTTCACAGGAAAACAAGATAAAGAAGTGGCACTGACGATGAATCAGTTCCAACTTGCTGTGAAACGTTTGAGTTCTTAATAACTTTGTGAAAGTTTTATGAGACGGAGGCTTCCAATAAGCCCTCTGGGGTTTGTTGCCTCTCCCTGCACTGTGTCTTATTTTTTAATTATTGTTTTGTGTTTTAATTGTGCAAAAAGATAAACTAAACATGACAAAAATGAACAAAGTAATAGCACTTCATTAATATCTGTACTTTACTGGAGTTTTTATATTTCTGTCAGCTTTAATTTTTACTCCACTACATTTCCCACAAGCATCTTTGTTCCAAACCACAGAACAGATACAAGATACAACATGCCAGACTGGAACTTTCTCATGCTGAGTTTAATCAGCACACACATACACACACACCTGTTCTTTGTCACTGATAAAGATCAGATTGACTTTCTTAAGGCCACACCAGGGAAATTCACACGTTCCAGCAGCTCAAGATACAAAAACAAATAATACTAATGCTCCCAGCACCAAGGTGTCGGAATTCACGGAACACCGTTTCCCTGCTGTTCCTCCTTTGGAAGTTGACCTGATGATGATTTTTTCAGGTCGCCCATTAAACACGGGAACTGCCCATTGGTTCGACCATATTAAACTCATTGTTCCGAAGTCCCTTCCGAAATCATCATGATGCCCTGTGGTTAAGGTCTGGTTAGGTTTAGGCACAAAAACCACTTGGTTAGGGTCAGGAAAAGATCATGGTGTGGGTTAAAATGAAAAAGAAAGTGACAAACACATAAGCTGTGAGCCTGCTCCGCCTCAAGCCGGTTGCGGCGCACCATACGCCCGCCGTGAGCCGTTCAGCACCGCGGACAGTCGGACTAATGGGATGTCGAACCAATGGGCTGTTGAACCAATGACATGGACCCTTAAACACATATACCTGCTGAACATCATCATATCAGCATTGTCATTGTGATCATGTTAGCATGTTAGCTCAAAGTGCTATTGTGCTTTAATGAGCCGCAGATTGGTGTTGTGTCGATGAAGGTGTAAGGTTGACAAAATGCTTACATGAGTACGAGCATTTTGTCTGAGACTTTCTGTGGTGTTGCGTTGTCTTCTCTTTTGATGGATCTAAGCAGTGTCGGGGAAACTACGTTTAAATGGTAGTTTACCACACTGGCTTCTTCACTATGAGAAGTAGTTAAATTATCTCAACTGCCTCCAACAAGTGTTTAGCTTGTCAGAGTAAAAGTATTTTAAAGAAAGTAGTTTAACTACATTAGTGATGTGACGTTCGCGAACGAGCCGAGTCTTTGAACCGGCTCTTTGAAGTGAACGAGTGAACCGGCTCTTTAGAGTGAACGAGCCAGTTCCTAATTCACGTTGTGTTGATGACCCCCCCTCGGTTAGAAACGAAAGGTAGGAAGCTAACCCACTATCAGCACTTGCTTGTATTGGCAGGCTTGTTGTTTATAAACGGCGTTGCTATGGCTACACCAAACTTTATATGTGCAGGGTCTATTCTGGGTCCACGTTACAATATCCAGATCATGTGATGCGATAAATCAGCAATGCGATTCGTCGTTGAACCCACCACTAACACCCGCCCTCCACACACACACACACACAGCAATACGAGAGCCAAAGAACCAGCTCTCACAAGTGCACGAAAAATCCCATCACTAAACTACATACAAACTACACAGGAAATGCTTTCAGTCTGAGTCTGGGATCTCATATTGTTACACAGAAGCCCTTTTTAAACAGGAGTTGTGCAAATTTGCAGGAAAGTCCAATCAGTCTTTTTTCAGCATTGGCAGTATAAAAACAAAATCGGGGAGTGCAGCAAAATGCCGCCTACCTACTTTTGTTTATACAGAATGTGCCTTTTTCGGGGCAATGGGGGGCGTGAGCAAGTAACAAAACGTGTAGCTCAGCGTGTGACGTAAACAGTGATGTGGGAGGGAAGCCGCGGCTGGTCAGTCCTTCGGCGATTCTCTCGTAAGTCGGCCCGTTCTTCACCGTCCCCGTCATCTGACGGTTAATGGCCTCTTCGTTTGCGAGGACAAGGTGGGCGCGCAATTCAATTCAATTTTATTCATAAAGCCCAATATCACAAATCACAATTTGCCTCACAGGGCTTTACAGCATACGACATCCCTCTGTCCTTATGACCCTCACAGCTGATCAGGAAAAACTCCCCAAAAAAACCCTTTAAGGAGAGGAGCCTGATAGCTGAAGGCTCTGGCTCCTGATCTACTTTTGGAGACTTTAGGGACCACGAGTAACCCTGCGTTCTCAGAGCGCAGTGTTCTGGTGGGATAATATGGCACTATGAGCTCTCTAAGATATGACGGAGCTTGACCATTTAGAGCTTTATAAGTTAACAGTAGGATTTTAAATTCAATTCTGGATTTTACAGGGAGCCAGTGCAGAGAAGCTAAAACAGGAGAAATATGATAAAGTTATTATTGTAGGCGATTTTAACATTCATGTCGACGTTGATAATGACTCCCTGGCTACCGCGTTTATCTCATTATTAGACTCCATTGGCTTCAGTCAGGGTATACATGAACCCACTCACTGTTTTAACCATACCCTCGATCTAGTTCTGACGTATGGAATTGAAATTGATAACCTAAAAGTCTTTCCACAGAATCCCTCGCTATCGGATCATTATCTGATTACTTTTGATTTCTTTTTACCCGATTACACGCCACTCAGCAACAGTTACTATACCAGATGTTTATCAGATAGTGCTGTCGCAAAATTTAAGGAAAAGATTACTCCATCGTTAAATTCAATACCAAGTCCCTCAGTAACAGAGGTTTCCTGTACCGACTTTGATCATTTTGTCGATAGCGCCGTAGGCTCACTGCGAACAACACTTGACTCTGTAGCTCTTCTTAAAAAGAAGTTAAAAAAGCAAAGAAAGTTCGCTCCTTGGTATAACTCTCAAACCCGTAAGTTAAAACAAATATCGCGAAAATTTGAAAGGAATTGGCGATTGACCAAACTGGAAGAATCTCGTTTAATCTGGACAGACAGTCTCAAAACTTATAAGAGGGGCCTCCGCAATGCCAGAGCAAACTATTACTCAGCATTAATAGAAGACAATAAGAACAACCCCAGGTTTCTTTTCAGCACTGTAGCCAGGCTGACTGAGAGTCAGAGCTCTATTGAGCCTTGTATTCCTTTAGCCCTTAGCAGTAATGATTTTATGAGCTTTTTTAATGACAAAATTCTAACTATTAGAGGCAAAATTCATGACCTCCTGTCCTCAGATAGTACCTATCTAACCTCAAACACAGCTGTAAGACCTAATATATATTTAGATTGCTTCTCCCCAATTTCTCTTCAAGAATTGACAGCAGTGATTTCTTCATCTAAATCATCAACGTGTCTCTTAGACCCCATCCCAACTAGGCTACTTAAGGAGGTCTTTCCTTTAGTTAACACTCATATATTAGATATGATCAATATATCCTTATTAACAGGCTATGTACCACAGTCTTTTAAGGTAGCTGTAATTAAACCTCTACTAAAAAAGCCCACCCTGGATCCAGAGGTGTTAGCCAACTATAGACCAATATCTAATCTTCCCTTTATGTCAAAGATCCTTGAGAAAGTAGTCGCAGACCAGCTGTGTGATTTTCTCCATGATAATAATTTATTTGAGGAATTTCAGTCAGGATTTAGAGTGCATCATAGCACTGAGACAGCTCTAGTTAAAATTACAAATGACCTTCTGATTGCTTCAGACAAAGGACTTGTCTCTGTACTTGTTTTATTAGATCTTAGTGCGGAGTTTGACACAATTGACCATCAAATTCTACTGCAGAGACTGGATCACTTAATTGGCCTAAAAGGTTCTGCACTAAACTGGTTTAAATCTTATTTATCTGATCGTTTTCAGTTTGTTGACGTTCATAATGAATCATCCTTACGTACTAAAGTTTGTTTTGGAGTTCCGCAAGGTTCTGTGCTCGGACCAATCCTATTTACTCTATATATGCTTCCTTTAGGTAACATCATTAGAAATCACTCTATAAATTTCCATTGTTATGCAGATGATACACAGTTGTATTTATCGATGAAGCCAGAAGAAAGTAATCAATTAACTAAACTCCATAACTGCCTTAAAGACATAAAAAATTGGATGAGCACCAATTTCCTGATGTTAAATTCAGACAAAACTGAAGTTATTGTTCTTGGCCCCAAACAACTCAGAGACTCTTTATCTGATGACATAGTTTCTCTAGATGGCATTGCTCTGGCCTCTAGCACTACCGTAAGAAACCTCGGAGTAATATTTGATCAAGATTTGTCTTTTAATTCTCATTTAAAACAAACCTCACGGACTGCATTTTTTCATCTGCGTAATATTGCGAAAATTAGGCCTATCCTGACCCGAAAAGATGCAGAAAAATTGGTCCACGCTTTTGTTACCTCAAGGCTGGATTACTGTAACTCTCTATTATCAGGTAGCTCTAGTAAGTCCTTAAAAACTCTCCAGCTAATTCAGAATGCAGCAGCACGTGTACTAACAGGAACTAAGAAACGAGATCATATTTCTCCTGTTTTAGCTTCTCTGCACTGGCTCCCTGTAAAATCCAGAATTGAATTTAAAATCCTACTGTTAACTTATAAAGCTCTAAATGGTCAAGCTCCGTCATATCTTAGAGAGCTCATAGTGCCATATTATCCCACCAGAACACTGCGCTCTGAGAACGCAGGGTTACTCGTGGTCCCTAAAGTCTCCAAAAGTAGATCAGGAGCCAGAGCCTTCAGCTATCAGGCTCCTCTCCTGTGGAATCATCTTCCTGTTACGGTCCGGGAGGCAGACACTGTCTCCACATTTAAGACTAGACTTAAGACTTTCCTCTTTGATAAAGCTTATAGTTAGGGCTGGCTCAGGCTTGCCCTGTACCAGCCCCTAGTTAGGCTGACTTAGGCCTAGTCTGCCGGAGGACCCCCCTATAATACACCGGGCACCTTCTCTCTCTCTCTCTCTCTCTCTCTCTCTCTCTCTCGTATTCTATTACTGCATCTTGCTAACTCGGCCATTCTGGATGTCACTAACTCGGCTTCTTCTCCGGAGCCTTTGTGCTCCACTGTCTCTCAGATTAACTCATATCACAGCGGTGCCTGGACAGTGTGACGTGTGTGGTTGTGCTGCTGCCGTGGTCCTGCCAGATGCCTCCTGCTGCTGCTGTTATCATTAGTCATTAGTCATACTTCTACTGTTATTATACACATATGACTATTGTCACACATGTATACTGCCAGATATTAATACATACTTTCAACATATTGTACCACAGTAGCCAGAACTATAACTATAATATTATTACTTTCAATAATGTTGTTGTAAGCTACTGTTATTACCTGCATCTCTCTCTCTGTCTCTCTCTCTCTCTCTCTGTCTCGGACAGTGTGGAAACCCACGGTGGAAACATTGTGGTCAGGAACATCTGTGTGTAGCCATGACTCCGAGAAAATCATCAGACTACACTCCCGGTATTCCTGATGACTCCGGGTTAGCGCTGTAAGCTCGTCCATCTTATTCCCCAGTGATCTCACGTTGCCCATGATGATAGATGGGAGACACGGCTTGTATGTCTTCCTCTCCATAAGAAAAGAGGGCTTCCACCCTCTGTTGCATGGGCCGTGTCCCGCAACCACGTTCTGCCCAGTCGGGATCTGCTTGCAGGTTCTGACAATGTTTATCGATGTGGCCAGGTTCAACAGACGCCCAGCAGCTTTTGGGAGGGCTTGTCTACCAAATGTTCCTCTTTGCGCTCCCCAGGAGGGCCAAGCAAACTGTCTCAGTGGCCCATAGCCTTGAGGAATTTGCTGCTGATTTTGTCCACCTCCTCCTCAGTCCTGTTTTCCACCTTTTGAGTTGTTTGTTGATGTACACAGCAGGGTTCTCATTGTCCAAGAGGGGCTGCTGCGCGTTTTTTTCCTTCCTCCTCATCCTCTCCACTTTTACACACTTAACTTCCTGTCATCAAACTCCAGTTTGACTTTCTTTAACTTCTATTCACACTTCCTTTACACTCTCTGTCTTCCTTCTCAACTCACTGCGTCCTCTGCTCTCATTCTCCTGACACATAATTTTAAAAACTCATCTTTTCTGCCATCTTGACAACATTCCCTCATGCATTAAACATGCATTCATACACAGTTTAACAACTCAAGCAAAGCAACTCAAGTATCAGAGTTGGACTTGGTAGGAAAGGGTTAAGGCACCGCTGGAAGCTGCATCAAGCTTGGCAAGTGTGCGGTTTCACACATCCTTCAGCTGCACACACACACAACTACTCCACACATAGACAACACACACACCTGTATAAAACATAGTCAATCCATCAGTGGTCAAAGTCAGTCCGCTAGGTATCATCTTATGTACTGATTGATTATCAGATATGAAATTTATTTCTTTCACTGTTTGTTCTTTAAGAAGGACATACTGACTCGGGCCGTGCTCATGTGTACATGTGTCTACGTTGGCTTCCACTACTCCCTCTCCCAGTCGTGGCTCATAAATCTCTTTCAGTATCTCCAGTGCCAATTTATTTATGTGCCTCATTGACTATTTGAAAACGCAGTTTATTTATCCTGTAAGGTTCCCCACGCCTCTGTGAGGATATGAATATATTCTAATGCGTAGATTTTTTATGCCCTTCTAGAGAAGGAAATGACTTTTCAGAGTCCCACAGTCAGTGCAACTGTAACCGTCGTGTTTTCTTACAATCTCGTCACCTGCCATCCAACTGCTTTCTCCTTTCTCGTGATATTCTAGTGATATATGACTCGATGACTCGAGGTCGATCTCACAGCCTTAACAGGTTTATTGAAGATACACCTCACAACTTCACACTCTGCAACAATGAGACAGCAGCACAGAACAGTTCACCAAACCTCCTTATACTTCTCCTCAGATAGACATCATACCGAACTTTCTGTGTGCGTGTGTGTGTGTGTGTGTGTGTGTGTGTTTGTGTGAATTGTTTTGGAACATTCTTCTCTTGACCTCATTCTACCCATTGAAGGTTGTATAAAAGAAAACATATTTTGCCTCTAACCTGACTATGTGTGTGTGTGTGACTTCCCATAAACAGCTCCAGTTCACAGGAAAACAAGATAAAGGAGTGGCACTGATGATGAATCAGTTCCAACTTGCTGTGAAACGTTTGAGTTCTTAATAACTTAGTGAAAGTTTTATGAGACGGAGGCTTCCAATAAGCCCTCTGGGGTTTGTTGCCTCTCCCTGCACTGTGTCTTATTTTTTAATTATTGTTTTGTGTTTTAATTGTGCAACAAGATAAACTAAACATGACAAAAATGAACAAAGTAATAGCACTTCATTAATATCTGTACTTTACTGGAGTTTTTATATTTCTGTCAGCTTTAATTTTTACTCCACTACATTTCCCACAAGCATCTTTGTTCCAAACCACAGAACAGATACAAGATACAACATGCCAGACTGGAACTTTCTCATGCTGAGTTTAATCAGCACACACATACACACACACCTGTTCTTTGTCACTGATAAAGATCAGATTGACTTTATTAAGGCCACACCAGGGAAATGCACACGTTACAGCAGCTCAAGATACAAAAACAAATAATACTAATGCTCCCAACACCAAGGTGTAGGAATTCACGGAGCACCGTTTCCCTGCTGTTCCTCCTTTGGAAGTTGACCTGATGATGATATTTTCAGGTCGCCCATTAAACACATATACCTGCTGAACATCAGCATATCAGCATTGTCATTGTGAGCATGTTAGTATGTTAGCATGTTAGCTCAAAGTGCTACTGTGCTTTAATAAGCCGCAGATTGGTGTTGTGTCGATGAAGGTGTAAGATAAGATAAGATAAGATAAGATACACCTTTATTGATCCCATAATTGAGAAATTCCAGTGTTACAGCAGTCAAGGAAAAAGAGTCAGATTAAAGATTTCAAAATTAGACTTAAAAAACTTAAATAACTAGGCATGCAAATAAGTACAAAAATCCAAGAGATGGCGATAAATAACAATAACAATAATAATAATAATAATGAAAATAATAGGAAGTGGATAATAATGAGCAGCAGTGAATGAAAATGAGCAGTGGATAAAGGGAGCACATCTAGTGCAAGTGATTGTATGTGCAAAACAGCAGACTGCTGTGGTGTCCATAAAGTGTCCATAGTGTCCATGGTGCAGTTTACTGTGAGCAGTGCTGGTTATGTAGCCTGACAGCAGCAGGCAGGAAGGACCTACGATAGCGTTCCTTCACACACTTTGGGTGAATCAGTCTATCGCTGAAGGAGCTCTCCAGAGCTTTTATCTCCTCCTGCAGAGGATGGGAGTCATTAGTCCTCAGGGATGACAGCTTGGCTGTCGTCCTCCTTTCTCCCACCACCTGCACAGAGTCCAGAGAGCATCCCAGGACAGAGCTGGCCTTCTTGATCAGCTTGTCCAGTCTCTTCCTATCTGCAGCTGAGACGCTGCTGCCCCAGCAGACCACTCCGTAAAAGATGGCTGATGCCACCACAGTGTCAAAGAAGGTCTTCAGGAGCGCCCCCTGCACTCCAAAAGACCTGAGCCGCCTCAGCAGGTAGAATCTGCTTTGGCCTTTCCTGTACAGTGCTGTTATGTGATTAGTCCAGTCCAGTTTATTGTTAAGATGAACACCCAGGTACTTATAAGATGTCACCATCTCAATGTCCTTTCCCTGGATGTTCACCGGTGTTGGGGGGAGGAATCTGTGCCTGCGGAAATCCACCATCAGCTCTTTGGTTTTCCCCGTGTTGATCTGAAGGTGGTTCCTCAGGCACCAGTCCACAAAGTCCTGGTTCAGTTCTCTGTAATCCCTGTCGTCCCCATCTGTGATGAGGCCGACTATGGCAGAGTCGTCAGAGAACTTCTGCAGATGACAGGTGGAGGTGTGGTATGAAAAGTCTGCAGTGTAGAGGGTGAAGAGGAACGGTGCCAGCACTGTCCCCTGCGGGGCCCCTGTACTGCAGACAACCAAGTCCGATACACAATCCTGGGTCCTGACATACTGTGGCTGGTCCGTGAGGTAGTCCAGGATCCAGGATGTGAGGTGATTAGCCACCCCTACGTGCTCCAGTTTGTCCCTCAGAAGCGCAGGCTGTATGGTGTTGAAAGCGCTGGAGAAATCAAAGAACATGATTGTCACAGAGCTTCAGAGCTTCTCCAGGTGAGAAAGAGCTCTATGCAGGAGGAAGATGACGGCGTCGTCCACCCCAATGCCAGGGTGGTAGGCAAACTGCAGCATGTCCATTGAAGGGCCTACTGCGGGGCGGAGACGAGACAGGACCAGGCGCTCCAGAGTCTTCATGAGGTGTGATGTTAATGCCACCGGTCTGAAGCTGCTGAAGTCCTTGGGGTGCGGAGTCTTGGGCACAGGTACCACGCAGGATGTCTTCCACAGCTGTGGTACTCTTCCCAGCCTCACACTCAGGCTGAAGATGGTTTCAACTATCCCGCACAGTTGGTCTGCGCAGGACTTCAGGAGCCTGGAGCTGATGCCGTCTGGACCCGCAGCCTTTCTCGTCTTTATCCTCCTCAGCTGATCTCTCACATGAAAGGTAGTAAAGGACAAGTCTATCAAAAATAAATCTATTGAAGAACAGATTCAGATCATTCACCCACTGCTGGTCACCTCTGGTCTGGGAGCCTGGTTGTTTGTGTCCTGAGGTGGTTTTCAGACCTCTCCAGACTCCGCTGACATCACTCTGCTTCAGCTGTTCCTCCATCTTCTTTTTATATCCTTCCTTTCCCTGCCTGATGTTTCTCCGTAGCTCCTTCTGCACGGCCTTCAGCTCCTCCTTATTTCCAGAGTTAAAAGTTCTCCGCTTCTCCTTCAGGAGAGCTTTTAACTCTGGAGTAATCCAGGGTTTGGTGTTGGAGAAGCAGCGTACAGTCCTGGTGGGTACGGTGCTTTCCACACAGAAGTTAATATAGTCCGTAATGCATGACGTCATACTGTCAGTGTTCCTCCCCATGGTAATCACTGAGTACCTGCCACACAGTGGCCTCGAAGCAGTCTTTCAGGGCCTCCTCGGCCTCATCACACCACCTCTTCAAAGTGCGGGTGGTTGCTGGTTCTCTCTGCATCAGAGGTCTGTAGACAGGCAGAAGATGAACCAGGTTGTGATCAGCTCTTCCCAGGGGGGGCAGGGGGGGTGAGTGATATGCCTCCTTGGTGTTGGCATAAAATAAATCCAGTGTTTTATTGTCTCTGGTGTGGCAGGAAACATACTGGGTGAAGGTGGGCAGGGTGGTGGATGGACAGGCGTGGTTGAAGTCCCCAGAGATCAGAAGGAGGGCCTGAGGGTGCTGTGTCTGCAGCCTACTTGTAACAGAGTGGAGAACGTCACAAGCAGACTCAGCCTTTGCAGACGGGGGGACATACACTGCTGCCATAATGACATGAGAAAACTCCCTGGGTAGATAATATGGTCTCATGCCAACAGCCAGCAGCTCAATGTCCCTGCAGCAATGCTGTTCCTTGATAGTGATGTGCCCAGAGTTGCACCATTTATCATTCACAAACACAGCCAGCCCTCCTCCTTTCCTCTTACCGCTGTCCGCTGTCCTGTCGTGTCTGATGAGCTGGAATCTGTCCTGCGCGGCGATCGTGTCCAGTACTTCCGCGTTCAGCCATGTCTCTGTAAACACCAGCACGCTGTTCTGCCGGTACTCTCTCTGATGGCGAGTCAGCGCCGACAGCTCGTCCATCTTGTTGGGTAGCGATCTTACGTTCCCCATGACGACGGATGGGAGGACGGGTTTGTACTGTCTCCTCCGGTGTCGGCGCTGCACTCCGGCGCGACATCCCCATTTCCTTCTCCGCAGCTTGCCGGGAATGTCGTGCCTCTCCTCGGGCCGCACCGCGGTGTGACGCAGCGCTAACAGCTGGTCCCGGGTGTAAACAATGGAGGCACAGCTGGGCGCCGGGTCCCCACACACGATCGTATCCATAGCAAAATGGGAGAAAGTGCTAGCTAGCTAACTGAAAAAAACTCAAAATAATTAAGTTAAATGAAAAGAAATTGAAAAAAGCTCAGCGGTGAGCAGGAGCTGCTGTAACAGGCGTCCGCAGTGGGGGCGCCATCTTACGAAGCTCACAAGGTTGACAAAATGCTTACATGAGTACGAGCATTTTGTCTGAGACTTTCTGTGGTGTTGCGTTGTCTTCTCTTTTGATGGATCTAAGCAGTGTCGGGGAAACTACGTTTAAATGGTAGTTTACCACACTGGCTTCTTCACTATGAGAAGTAGTTAAATTATCTCAACTGCCTCCAACAAGTGTTTAGCTTGTCAGAGTAAAAGTATATTAAAGAAAGTAGTTTAACTACATACAAACTACACAGGAAATGCTTTCAGTCTGAGTCTGGGATCTCATATTGTTACACAGAAGTCCTTTTTAAACAGGAGTTGTGCAAATTTGCAGGAAAGCCCAATCAGTCTTTTTTCAGCATTGGCAGTATAAAAACAAAATCGGGGAGTGCAGCAAAATGCCGCCTACCTACTTTTGTTTATACAGAATGTGCCTTTTTCGGGGCAATGGGGGGCGTGAGCAAGTAACAAAACGTGTAGCTCAGCGTGTGACGTAAACAGTGACGTGGGAGGGAAGCCGCGGCTGGTCAGTCCTTCAGTGATTCTCTCGTAAGTCGGCCCGTTCTTCACCGTCCCCGTCATCTGACGGTTAATGGCCTCTTCGTTTGCGAGGACAAGGAGGGCGCACAATTCCTTGTCTCCCCAGTTGCTCATCTTTACTGTGTCTGTCAGGTTTGTGTTTCCCTCTTGCTACTAGCTGCTCGCTAATTCCTGCTATCAGCTGTTTCCTGTTTATCCACCGCCAGTGGCTCGCACGTGTGGTGTCATCAACAGCTCCTCCCACAAGTCATCAACATCCCCTCCCACAAGTCATCAACATCCCCTCCCACAAGTCATCAACATCCCCTCCCACAAGTCATCAACAGCTCCTCCCAAAAGTCATCAACAGCTCCTCCCAAAAGTCATCAACAGCTCCTCCCACAAGTCATCAACAGCCCCTCCCACAAGTCATCAACAGCTCCTCCCACAAGTCATCAACAGCTCCTCCCACAAGTCATCAACATCCCCTCCCACAAGTCATCAACATCCCCTCCCACAAGTCATCAACATCCCCTCCCACAAGTCATCAACATCCCCTCCCACAAGTCATCAACATCCCCTCCCACAAGTCATCAACAGCTCCTCCCAAAAGTCATCAACAGCTCCTCCCACAAGTCATCAACAGCCCCTCCCACAAGTCATCAACAGCTCCTCCCACAAGTCATCAACAGCTCCTCCCACAAGTCATCAACATCCCCTCCCACAAGTCATCAACATCCCCTCCCACAAGTCATCAACATCCCCTCCCACAAGTCATCAACAGCTCCTCCCACAAGTCATCAACAGCTCCTCCCACAAGTCATCAACAGCTCCTCCCACAAGTCATCAACAGCTCCTCCCACAAGTCATCAACATCCCCTCCCACAAGTCATCAACATCCCCTCCCACAAGTCATCAACATCCCCTCCCACAAGTCATCAACAGCTCCTCCCACAAGTCATCAACAGCTCCTCCCACAAGTCATCAACATCCCCTCCCACAAGTCATCAACAGCTCCTCCCACAAGTCATCAACAGCTCCTCCCAAAAGTCATCAACAGCTCCTCCCACAAGTCATCAACAGCTCCTCCCACAAGTCATCAACAGCTCCTCCCAAAAGTCATCAACAGCTCCTCCCACAAGTCATCAACATCCCCCCCTGTTGCAGAAGGCCGCCTCGGTCTGTTTAAACTAAAAGGGTTCCACCAATATGTCTACCCTACGAGGCGGAAAATTGGGCACCTCAGATCAACTCGCCAATCCGGCTCTCAGTGTTTAAACACTCCCAGCTTGGCGGCAAAACGGCCCAACATTCACTGAAAATCTGGCAGTGTAAAAGGGGCTATAGTCAGATACAACCTAACTGACACAGAGTAAAGTGTGGGTATGTTTGATTTATGGACCAGGGCAGTCCTCACCTAGGGAGCATGAGGATGTGCTTTAAAGGCAGGACAGGGAGCATTTGTTGGGGTGTAATCAGGAAAATGCAATACTTCTAGGCAGGCCAGCTATTACAAGATATGGGCAGGGGGACAACATTTTCGACAGTGGGCCCCTCATCCACCCACATCACAGGAGGGGGACAGGGTGGCGATGTCAATATGCATATCACCATACAAAATGTTATACTTTTTGTGAATACAATCCAGTTAATCATATTTCCACATGTATTTTATATCTACTCTGTAGACTTTTCCCATTTTGAAAAGCAGAGAAAGTCACATGTGTGTTTTGGGCTGAAAAACACCCTCTGATGACGAATGACTACAGAAAAGTAAAATTAAATAATGATTGAAGAAATTACTGCAATTTAATCAAATTATAAGTTAAAAACATGAGTGAACAAAGTTTCTTTCTTCATTTATTAATTCAGTCATGAGGCTACTTTAGTTCAATTTTCGTCAAATTGTGTGTGGAACTGAAATAGTGTAAAGAGTATATGGCTGTCAACTCTCAGTTTTCCAGTCATACTCAATTTATGTCATTTCAAGACTGCTCAGAGACCCCAGTATGCAGAAAGATTTAAATACACCATTTTGAAAAATGGCAATATTGGTTTTTCTGTCGCCAAAATTGAATGTAACTTTGGAGCATTATTTGACCCTCCCTTTCTGACGAGATAGCATAACATGGGAGTATCCGATGACACGTTGAAATGTGTTTTAATGATAAAATACCTTTATTTATCATGTAAATACATATAACTTGTGTATATGTGTTGATGAATGGCTGATGGTCATATTGGGCAGTAGGATTTGTCCTGTATCCTAGGCCTTTTGAGTATTTTTAATGTTGAGAGCTCAATCAGAAATTACAGAGTTGAGCTTTGTAAAGTAAATGCTCCTTATTGCAGTGAATGTTTATACTAAAGGAGGAAGTACATCTTGTATAACAGTGACCACATGTTATGGTTTCTATGGGTTGCCATGATTGATTGTGTCTTTCTATGTTTGTGGTCGCTGAGCCTGTAGGTGGTTAGGATCTGTCTATGCTTTATATTTCTGACACTAGAGACATCATGTCTTTGTAGAGCCAGATAACATTCTGATGTACTCAGGCTGTTAGTGTTGTCTTTCCAGTGTTCTGAATATATTTCTTCACATTATGTTATAATTTGGTTTACTGTGGTTGGTGTTTGGAGACCAGTCTTCAACAAGACTGGTCTCTGAGGAGGTAGTTAACCTCAGCATTAACTGACACACAGGGGACTGTTTTCTGGGCTCAGGTCTGGATCTCTGGACAGGAGGTTGTCTCTGGGGCTGGATTTATTAGAACATTTGAATGTTAATTATCAGTAGACTTGCACCGATTACAATTTTTTGGGCCGATTCCGATTTCATTTTTTTCAAACCACTTTACAGCACACAAGATATTGCAGTATTTTCTATCTTTCCTTTACTAGAACATTTTAACAGGAAAAAAAAACATAAAATTCACACAGGGCTTTACATCTACAAAATGCGGTGTTAAGGACATTCTTATTTTAACAATGAGAAAAAAGGTGCACATTTGTAAAGGCTGCCATGGAACATTCATATTTGGTGCACATTCCCTGAGGGATCAATAAAGTACCTACCTACCTACATTTGAACAGGCTGCCGCTCCTGTGAGAACGCTCCCGTCAGTAAGCGCGCAAACACGGCCACGTGCATCTTTGGCACGCAGGCACGCGCCTCATCAGTTTCAAGCGGCACAGCGAGAGCTCCGCTCCGTTAAGTTTAACACGCACAATTAACAACTTTTTCCTTCTGTCTTTTGATGTGTGTGCATGAATGATTAAGGTGAGAAGCTGCCCATGTTTACAGATTGTATATGCATATTTGTAAGAATTGAGTGTAAAGCTATTTTTCTTTTGTTTATTTCAGAACACACACACACACACACACACTACACCTGTGATCCTCCTGCATTGATAATTAAAGTATCCTCTCAACCCTGATTCTTTGGCCGGGATCATTTACTCCATAGTTGTTCTACCCAAACCAGCGTGTTCCTGAGGTCTCCTTCCTTTCATCGCTCAGGCCTGAGCTACACTTGTGCGTGTGTGTGCGCTGCTGATATTATGCGATGTCAGTCATGCGGCGCGGGGGGAATTTTACTGGCATTTTAAATCGGCATATTTTAGACTGACCGGCCGGTCGCAGGTCATGACCGATCACATGAAAACCGGCCCAATTCCGAGCACTGCCGATAAATCGGTGCAAGTCTAAGTGGTTATCTGTTTGATTCTGCTGTAGATGCATCTGGAGGAAGTCTCTCTTTAGATCAAAGTGGCTGGCTCTTAAAAGGACCTTTGTGTGTTCGGTGTTCTGGGATCAGTGTACCCTCATAAGCCGTACAAGAGGCGGCCCTGTCAGGTATGACACATCATTGTCTCCAGGAACACCTTCAGCACACCGGAGATACACCTTCTGTTAATAGAGCACACACTGGAAACACACAGAGAATCAAAACACAGAATGATAATCAACAAAACACACAAACCTCAATGACTTTTTTTAAAAAATATCTTTATTGAAAATTTATACAATATACAGTGATGGCGCATGGTCTTCCTCAACATCACTACTCGTGATGGTTCTATATATTTTACGCAAAAGAGACTGCAGCTGCCTTAAGAGCCACGAAGTGCCTCCAGACAGTGTACGCAGTAACATTCTGAGAAGCATGAGATTGAGGCTTTCTCCGCTGATTGCAACACAGTCGAATAAGTTGTAAACTGATCCGAGCATACTGTACTTTCCTTCTCCAAGTAATCTGTGTAAGAGCTTCACCACTGACACATCCACAACTTCTCCACAGACATTCATTCGCAACTCAAGTCTTTCGTTGAATCCCAAATATTGTATGAAATCCTGATGATTGTCTTGGACCGACATAACGGTGTTATCTTTCTTCGTCGAGTCAACGAGTACTACGAGAAGCTCTTTTAGCACGGGCAGCTAAATGTAGTACGACTAGCTCGGTTCCGTATCCTTTAGCTCCTGTCACACAAGTAGCTAAATGTAGTACGACGAGATCGGTTCTGTATCCTTTAGCTCCTGTCTCACAAGTAGCTAAATGTAGTATGACGAGCAGGGGTGCTGCCAGGGATTTTGGGCCCCATGAAAAGAATTTTTACTGGGCCCCATACACAGCTGGCTGGGAGGCCGCCGAAAATTTTTGATGCTATTTTACATAAAACTATGCATTTTGATGGTATTTTTGACTATCATTCCCACATTTGTGAAAAAAGAACAATCTCTTCCTCCACTTCCACATTCCTCCCTGACAAACTTGAAGAGGATCCTGGACCTGGCTCTGTAGAGTGTACCTTATAAGGCTGACCCAAAAAATTCAAAGCTTCGAATCTTCATTTGATGGCACGGGATTCGATTGTGAAAAAAAAAATCGAATATTCTGCCTTTTTTTCTCCCGTTTTTTGGGGGGACCTTGAATGCAACACCATCTCCGACAAGGAACTAGAAAGCCCAACATGCAATGAATGGAGACCTATTATCCTGCTTGAACACAGACAACTAAATTCTTTCAACAATTTGACTCAAAATAATGATAGATAATAAATAATAAATAAATAGATTTTATTTTATTGATCTAAGATAATATGCTGATGGTGACATTTTCCACCAGTCTGGTGTCAGTGACACATGCTGCTCTGAGTCGCGCATCTGTCTGCTTGTGCTGCAGTGTGCGCCAGGGTTTTAATTTTTAGTGTTAAATCAAAAGTTAAACACTACTTATCAGCAACCAGAAGTGTTTTTCGTTTGTGAATATTTTTATCTTAATTCTAGGGTTGCAAGAAGCTAACTTTTCGCCATAAAAAATGTTGTTTGCTTGCTCATCCCTAACTAAAATGATCACCTTCTTCTTCTTCTGGTCTATAAGCTGCTTATAGACCACATGTGACATTTCCGTTTGCCAGTTAGCTCAGTGAGATAGAGGATGGTTTTTGGTGTTGGAGATTGTGAGTTCAAGCCTCAGCTCGTGCAACACTTCCATATGAGAAATCTACCCAAACTTTTCATAAAGGTCCAGTCCCATGCCAGATGTCCGCAACTGGAAACACAAGACAATAGTCCTAGTGGTGGCGCTACAGCAAGCCTCTAAATGTCAAAACTTTGAAAATTCATAACAAATCAACCATATGTGCTACAGCTTTGGAACTTTCACTTTGAAATTTGCTTTTCGATGGCATGGATGGCTGCTGTCTGGCACCCTGATGCTTGGCTTAGTTAATTTGCGAAGCTGTCACTTGCCAATTAGCTCAGTGAGATAGAAGAAGGACCTCAGTCTTGGAAGTTGTGTTCAAGCCTCAGCTAAGGCAGAACGGACATTCTAATGTGAAAGTCCTATGTTCAGGCATCATGCTATGTGGATTAGAGACTACCAAGGTTAAAATAATTATGATCCAGGCAGTTTTGTGGAGAGACAAATACTCTTTATCAACACTTTTCCCTGTTATCCCTCGTCTCTTTTCCCTGTTTATTTGGCTTAGCTATCAGTCAATATGCAGAGTCTATCCAATAGCTACTTTTACATTTTAAAAAATGTTTTCATCTTTGTCACCATGGATAATGTTTAGCTTTAAGCTAGATCAGGCCAGTTTGTTCATAATTGCTAGCAGTTAATGTTATTCTTACTTTCTTGTTCTTGAGTTTTTTCTTTCCTTTGTATATTATGAGTCTGATCACTTCAGCCACTCATCCACAATTTGAAGGGCATGCCATAATTATATGATGTAACTTCTATGTTGTGATATGCTTTGTTTTAGTGTGTGTATTACATTTTTCACATGGGCTTTTACATATACCACACATTCAGTGTTTTATGATGAAATAGATTATGACTTCTTAAAAAAGGGACCATAGAGTTGCTGGTTAGTGCTGGGTTAGACATCAGTGTTGAACAATGTTATTGAAGCTACAGGGAACAGAATAACAAACATATTTATAAAAAAGAAACATCAGTATGGGATTTAGAAAGAGTAATTTGGCAAGTCTCACCAATCCATTCTGAAAAGTAGCTTCTGTCCTAAAAACAGTTTTATCAATGAATTCCACCTAGGAGTTTGATGCTCTAAAACAGGCTTTTTCTCAGTTATGGGATGAGCACCTCTTTGTTAGGAAAAACTGTTCTTTTTGTATAAGGTAGTGCAATGGTAGATTAAAAGTCTTGACCTCGGATCAAAGATGTACCCCTGTCTTGAAAACATATATACACTATAAGGGAAGGTCTCCAGTTGTCTAAAATATCCAAGAAGTAAAAGCATTTTTTTCCCCCCAGTTGACCAAACAACCAACATACCTGGTAAAGTTTATAGTATAGGTTGTTATTGATCTCATTTTGTGAGTTGTGTTACATCATCTGAAAATTGCACTACAACAATTGAACAGTAAAAATGGCTGAACAATGGGATGAATTCACAAAATACATTTTTGCATCAACGGAAACCACTACACACTAGACACTCAAAATTTATCATGTGGACCTTTTAGTCTTTATTTCCAAAGTAATTAATCACAGAAAAAAAACAACAACAAAATATTTAAAAACACCACTTGGTCTACTTTTATACTTACCAAATGATACACATACAGGATTTATATTACTTTACAGGACTTGGTATCTATATATCTATCTTGGAATCTATACCTTGGATTAATTCAGGATTACAACAATCCAATTCAGGTGCACTCAGAAGATTGAGTCAGCTATTGGTGAGCTGAAATAAATATGCGTCAGTCATCACTGTACATCCTGATCCATTTTAAGGGGATTCAGAGGGAAGTTCACCAAGTTTCATCAAATTTCTTTCATCATATTTCTTTCATCATATTTCAAGTCAGTTCAGGTTGGTTTGTCAGTTCAGTTCAGGTTCATGGTACGCCTACATGAAGGGGATGGCATTAATGTCAGTTCTGTTCATGTCCGTATGGTTCAGTTTCCAGTCGAGTTCAACTGTAAAATTAAACATGATAGTTCACTGTTTACAAGTAGGGGGTAGTATTCAAGTCAGTTCTGTTCAGGTCAGTATGGTTTACTTCTCAGTCCAACTATAAAAAAGGAAAAATGGGAGAGAAAGTTCAAATTTGAGACAAATAGGAGATTCCTTTTTTACTTATTACTCAAAAAATGTTAAAGAAATTGCATTGTGAAAACTGTAATATTTTGTCTTTACAGCTATGTCAACATTCTGCACAGATTTCATATAAATATGATCAATCAGAGTGCCACCCTCGGTGATAACATTTAAAACATAGTGCCTGTAACCATATTTACTCATCATATTCAGAATTGATGATGAAGTCAAAATATTATCATTGAAATCTCCCTTTATGATTTTACCACCATCTTCCATCTCCAAATCATTGATAAGACATGTCAAATTCCTCTTGAACACACTCACTGAGCATGTGCCTGGTCTGTATAAAAGAGCAACATTCAAATTATTCTCAGGGAACTTGATATGTAAACATTCAGTGTTGCACAATGGATAACTCAGTTCTGTTTTCACATTTGCTCTGCAGTGTGCACCTACACCACCACTGGACTGTTGTTTTAATTGAGAAAACATATTGCTACTATTGTCATAACTGCTGCATCTTGGTCTATGATACAATACAAGCCCAGGGAATTGTAGTGGACCAGTGGGGTCATCTGCATGCAACCATGTTTCTGTAAGACAGATACAGTTTGCATCAATTAATCGATCATCAGCAATTTAATGTGCGCTTTCAAACTATGGATGTTATGTAGAACCATTTTAAAAGACTGTTGTATTGGTGCAGAATCATGTTTCACTTCAATGAACTGTGGCATTTTGCTCAGCAACTTGAATTTTTTTCATCACAATAAATTGCAGATTTTTTGAAATCTTGAATAATTAATCCTTCAATGGCCCATACTCTGCTTAAAGCAACATAAGCTTGTCCAGGTGCAAATATCTTCTTTAGAGAAACAACTGCATTGTCCACTTTTAAACCTTGCATTTTATGCACAGTACAACTGTAGGCCAAACGAAGGGGAAATTGTCTTCTTTTGCCCGCATGGTTATTGACTTGATCTTCCTCTGGCATTATACGTGTTGCGTTTTGTGGGATACAGGACATGCAAATTACTTTTGACCTTTGCTTTTGTCCAATTTTTGGGTTATCAAAAATAATATAAATCCCTTTGGGAAAACATTCAAGATGACAGTCAATGTAAGCAACAGTTCCAAAGGCTCCATTTGTCAAACCATCTGACACGCAGATATTCTTAACCAATATGACACGAGCACCTACGCCCAAAGAAAGAGATTTCTTCAAACAGGTGTTGAATACATTTGAGTGGTGGCCTATTTTCTTTTCCAATCTTCCGGTTTTAGCATTTCTTTCAAAATCTTGAGCTTGAATCTCCATTATGTCATTACAGGTTTTACTAAGCATTTCTGCATTGAATCTGTCAACTTCTTCATTTGTTGCAAAAATATGGATGTCATTTTTTTCTTCTCCTGTTTCACATCATTTCAACATTTGGACATCAGTTTCCAGCAATGGTTCACCCTTCTTTTGCCTCCTTATTCTGTTAAGCAATTCAGCAAATAATGCATCTTTTTGTCTGACAATTTCTTGAAGTTCGATCATCGCAAAATTATCTGCCCACAAGTCAACCAGATGCGATGGAACATAAAGTGGACGGTTTCTGCAAGGAGGGAGCTGATAGAAATCACTTACAGCAATGATAGATGCCTTTCCAAATGGTGAATATTCTCCTGTTTGTTTTATTTGTCTGAGACATCCATGTTCAAATAAACACAAGAAGTTTGTGCTCTAGAGAAAGGATCAACACACAGTGAATAACCTAAGCCCTATGATAAGCTAATATGGAAAGGCTTAACTATACAAACCAATGAGCAGTGATAACTAGCATGTCTTTGGGGTCATCGGGTGGGAACCTCCTTTCACCAGTGTTTCGTCTAGTTGGTCCCACGACACCTCCAGGAGGCTAGACAGTGATCTCTGGCGTCCCAGAGACACTCCCCTAATGCCAGGTCTCACTGCTCCCCGCACCAACCCAACAACCTCCTTTACCTTACTTACACATGGCTTTCTCAGCCCAAACAGCACTGCCACCTCCAACAAACCCAGGCTCCGTACATGCGAGCTCCACGTAGAAGCAGTGCTGATACTACCTTTCCTAGCACATCACCATACTCCATTTCACACGCTACATAGCATAACTACAATATAAGCTAAAGTTAAAGGAGCTAAATAAACTTACAGGATCAGCAAACACACTCACCTTGCAGCATGGTCTCAAACAAAATGGATTCAAATAGGCCACTCCCACACTTAAATAACCTTCCTCTTCCTGGACTTCCTCCTTACTTACACATGGCTTTCTCAGCTCAGTTGCTCTTCCTGAGGTTTCTACCGTTTTTTTCCCCGTTAAAGGGTTTTTTGGGGAGTTTTTCCTGATCAGCTGTGAGGGTCCAAAGGACAGAGGGATGTTGTATGCTGTAAAGCCCTGTGAGGCAAATTGTGATTTGTGATTGATTGATTGATTGATGCGGTAAGAAAAGCTGTAATTTGATAGTACATTCCAGGGTCTTTTGTCAGAGACAGTCTCACGTATCTGACAACAGCAGGTTGAGTTGCAGTTCTTCTTCTAACATAGCCAAAGTCCCCCTTCAGTTTCACAATGTTTTCATCGTTTTTCATCTGGCTCCGATTTACTTCAGACTTTGACAACTCCCTCTATTTTGAGGCAAAGCTTGCAAGACACAGGTTTTCCAAGTTTAGTGTGTTTGGTCTATTTCGATATCTGTCTAACAAGCTGACCATCCACAGTTCTTTTTCATCAATGGTTCCCTCTAAAAGGTGGAGGGGTTTACTCATTTTCACAGGATTTTCTCCAGTTGGAATGAACCGTACCTTCCGTGAGCATTTTTTAAGCGGCATGCCAGTCAATCTGTATACAGCTTCTTGAGCACACACTTCTCTACTGTGGAGATAGTGAGTACCGAGTTCTTTCAAGGCTTGTCTTGCATCATGGTTTTCTTGATTTCTTGCATCCTTTTGGGTATGCTCCAGTAGCAATCCCATTTCTCTCTCAGCCTTTGAAATATATGATATGATATATATGACACAAGAATAAGCATCTATCACATACTGGATATCCATGTTTGCATTCCAGGCCCGTAAGAAATTTTTATTGTATTGATTTATCCACAGAGCATTCGTCTCTCTTTTGAGAACAATACTGGTTTTATTGCTTAGTCTGGCATGAGCTTTTTCCAACTGCTATTCCAATTTTTTCAAAAAAATCTTCTGTCATTAAGGCTTCAACGTCATCTTCAAGCAATGAGAGTTTTAGCTTAGTCAATATAGCAATGGCTGCTTCTTCTGACATTTCAGCTTTAGTCATATTTGAAGCATCCTTGGACTCCTCCTCATTGTCATTTGCTTTAGCATTTCTGCAGATAAACGTTCTGCAAGAGGGCTCACGTGGGAAATTAAATCAACATGTTGTACCCTTTTCCTGCATGTTTTTAAATGCCTTTTGCTGTGTTTTTGAACACTTGTGACTTTCTCATCCAAGTCTGCATCATTTGATGGTCCTTTGCAAGTGATATATTGATCTACAAACTGAACAACATCCCTGTCTTCATCTTTGTCAATCTGTGGAGCATTTTGTACCCAAAACAGGCAATGAGCATGAGGAGATCCTCTGTGTTGAAACTCAATAGGATAAAAGTAGTCCTTTATTTTACCGATTGGGTTAGCATCCGAAAGGATAAGTTTGTTTAACAATGTTTGAAAACGATGATCAAACATTCTTGCTGCAGTTACTGGATTTCGTTTCAATAAATAATTCTTTTCCAACCAGTCCATTTCATCAGTATTTTTGTTTATGCCTTCTTGTGTCATAATTTTCTCCAAGATTTCTGTCCTTCTCATTTCAGCACATGAGAAAGAAGTGAACCAGGTTGGTAAACCTAGTTGTCGCAGCATCGCAAATATATCTTTTTGTACTGATTGCCAGAAAGAAGGAGTGCTACGCATAGGCTTTAAGAATTTGTAACCCTGATCAAATTTTAATATCTCTTGAAGAGATTTTCAATTTGTCAACATGCTTGCAGTGACATTCCTAATGCAGTTAGATGACCCTTTCCTCAAAGCAATTGAAACATTTGAGCGAACCTTCCATCAGCATTTAAGATTCTGTGTTTCAAATAATTTGCAAGTGTAATTCTTAGTGGTCTTTTGTCAGAGAACGTTGGACCTCCTGTTGGATATAAAGATGGAAAACATTTAGCTTCATTGGACACGTCTTTTAACAAATGGACAGGATTCCTTCCTTCAGCTGGAGGGAGGCAAAACACATCATCAAAATGATGATCCAAAATTTCTTGGCCAATGTCAACAGGTTGTAAACATGTATCCAGACAGATTCCTTGTTGTTGCTCAGTGTAAGTCAAAGTCTCCTCAACTTCATCCACTCCACTGTCGTTGTTTTGTATTCTTGAGTCTTCATTTTCATCCATATCAGTGTTTTGCAATACACCTTCAGTTGACATGTCTTCAACTTCATCACATTCATCTTCCACTGATTCATTTTCCTCCAGAGGGTTCACCCATTGGTCATTCACATTTATATCTGCATACAATATGTTGTTTTTAATCAAACACTCCAAAGCCATTTTTACATGTTTTGTTCTAACAAACTGATATTGGTAATGTTCTTTGTATGATAATTTTCTTTTGAGCTTGACTTTAATAATCAAATTGCGTTGGTCTTCTCTTGGTAGAATACTTGGGACATCATTGATGTTAGAAGACACACAATCGACAAGACCAAGAACCCCATTCTGTCCTAATTTAGGCAAAAGAACAAGTTTCATAAATGGGACATTCAACGCTACCAAGTGTTCTTCAAGAGAATTCAAGCATTTTAACTCCACCGGAATCAGTTCTAGATGAAGACCATTTACAGCACTTCCTTCAGGCATTTTACCATTCTGTAGCTTTCAATGGGATGTATGACAAATCCACAATTTTTCTCTCTCCCAGCTGCAGAGGTTGCGTTCGGTACCACATTCTTCATTTTGTTCATGCAAGTATGTAGTTGTGATAATTTGGTGGCTAATGCAGCAGTTTCACTGTTCTTTTTATATGAACCCACTTTACACTGAACGACTTGGTTTCTGAACAACAGTCTGTGACAAACACAACATATATAACCAAGATTTTTAGCAACTTTATTATATAAGTTTTTAATTGCATTAACAATATTCTTGTTATTTTCAGCTTGTTTTAAATATTGTGATTTACGACTTGCAATCTTATATTCCTTGTGTTCATGATTTATGTTGTAAATTTCTCTCATTTTTTTCATTTTTTTTGTTCCCGGTAGTCAGGATCAGCATAATTTTCTCTACTTTTTTCAAGTTTCTGCTCCCGATGGCCAGGATTAGTTCTGTACTTTCTTCTCATTTTCTCAAATTTCTCTTCATAATCAGGGTCCATTTCAGGTTTCCTTTTGAGTCTCTGGGATCCGGTGACTTGCTGCAATTGTATTTTGTGCTGAAAACCATCATTTTCTTCTTTGCAAATTCCTGCACAAATTGCTGAATCATTTTTATGCTTTACACAAGTAACAACTTCATAATGATTTCTATTGCAGTGCTTCAAATATATATTGCACCTCAGTTGGAAGGTACATGACTAACATGCTGTTCACATGTGCACAAGTTCCACCTGTCCACTTTGTAAGTATAAATGTTGATATTGAATAAGTCAGCTGTGGCTAGAATCTCCAGTTCCGTAGCCCATGAGCCAACATTCTTCATGCGAGAAGATGCCAGATAATTATCCATTGAAGAATACTCATTTCGTAAATAAGGAGTAAATGTCAAGTGATTTTGCTTCAGATGACTTACAACTGCTTTTCTGATTTTATTATGTTGATTTTCCTCTCCACAAATTGAGAAAGAGATGGCTCTAAAAAAGCAGTTTCCATCACCATTTATGGACTTGGTATCACATGGTTCACCCATGTAACTGAATGAGTTTTTGTCTTCAGAGACTATTAGATTTTTCATCTTCACTTTTGCACAGCTTTCTTCTTGCTGCTGTCTAGCGATAGGAAGAAATTGCAAGTTGGGTTCTTTTTGACTAACAACAATCACTTCATCGCAGATTTCCTCACATGGTCTGATATCTGTCAGGGTTTCAACCCCATAAACCATGAGCTCATCTGTCAAGGTTTGCTGCAGAGACATTTCTTCAATAGTCTCTTTATTCTCATCGCAATCAAACAATGTATTTTCATTATCATTTCCCTCAAGTCGTCTTATATTCTTCAAGGTTTCAGCCTCATTACCAGTCCCTTCTGCTGTCACTTCTTTTGCAGTGCTATCTTCATTGTCATCATCTGGTCTCAGATCAGCATTCCAAAGTTCTGTCTTAGGGCAGGTGGCTTGGCTGCTGATAGATGGCTTTGCAGTTGATTCATCGGTATGAGTCAACATTTCTACATTCACTCCAGTAATCTCAAACAATTCTCCAAAAGTCAATCCCAATGATGCTGCAAACTCTTCAAAGTGTCTAAGAACATGAGTAATGTCTTTGTGATACACAACGACAGCTTTACCGTCTTCATCTAGTTGACCTCTTTTGTTGCGTGAATGAGGATCAAATACAGCAAACCAACTGCCATCTCTGATGACCGCACATGTTAAATCCTTGAGAGTTACCAAACAAGCACTGAAATCTAAGAAGACCATTTGTAATGCCATATCTAAAGGCTGCGTGACAGCTTCTGCATTGTCATAGTCAAATACACCAATCTGTCCAAGTGTAGGAACACCCAAACTGAGAGAAAATGTGTCATTCTCCAGCCTGTAGATGTCAGGTAGTTCAGTAACAAGCATGTAGCCATATTTAGACTTTATCTTGCCATTTTGCCGCAGATTATGGTGGAGATTATTTCCATTCTCTAAAACAGTGTCAATATCATCAGTGCTCCATGTGCGTATGCTTTTCCTGACAGTCTTAACAACTGCACTGAAACTGTTGTCAGTTTCAGCATACATAGCCTACCAAATTGTTTATCACCCTGGTGGTATGAACCTTGTATAGAAAGCCTTCCTTGAAAAGCACATGATGTAGCAGGGATTTGACCAACATTTCCAGATCCATCAACAGAAGTGCTGTTATCAGTTTTACCAGCACCAAAGCAGTCAACTTTTTGTACTTTGTTAGAATGTGCATTATCTACAAAGGCAGCAGAGGATGAAGCAAGGTTACCTTTAACAACATCTGCATAAGTCTTTGTAGAGCCTGTTTTACCTTGGACAGCAGGGCAGTGTGAGAGTTTCTAAGATTCCTTGTCACTCAGGCAGTCAGTTGAGGTATTAGGACAGACTTTTTCAGCTTTCTTTGCAGTGTGTAGCTTTTTCATGGTCTCATTCTTTTTACCTTTGCGTGGCATCTGAAAACATCAGTTTAAAATTTAAGATCAGTTTATTCACACAGACAAATTACTGTGTGATATACATGAGACAATGTAATTTTAGTAATTTTAGAATTTTCTTATGTTCGTTTTACGTCTTAATCGACTACAAATTCCAAAATTGCAACATACTAAAACAACATACTCCGCAAAACAACATTGTTAACCTTTTGAAAGGTAGAGTATCCACAATTTTCAGAACAAAAAAAATATGTGAACTTCAATAATTCCTCTCAATCATCACTTATGACCCACTACAAGAGTGTGGTGGTGTGTTTATCTGCATAAACTCAGCCCTCTGCCTGTATTTCTCATTGTTTTGCTGTGTGGCTGGGCTCCTTCTGGGTGGCAACCTTTGGGCAGTGTGTTTGTAGCCGTGTTGTCTTTGTCTCTTTCAGTGATATAATAATATTTTTTACTGGGAGCATGAACAGTGTTGCGAGTCTTTCCATTTTTCTGTGTGAGTGTGTGTAGCTCCCAGCCTATCACCGCACAGCCATTCAAACATTGCCACTTTGTCACGCCTGTCAGCACGTGAGACTCACACACAGACACACAGTACAAAGTGGGGACCGTTTTGTCGCCATACAAACGCAGAGTGCATTGAAACATAATCTGGCAGAGTTGTGTGGAGTTGTGAGTGTTCATTAGTGTTTTTAAAACTTGACCACTGTGAAAAAGTCAGAAAATAGTGTTTTAATCATCTGTTTCAGAGGTTGCTTCTGCCCAGAAAGATTCACTTCACTATGTAGTACACACACTCACAGGCAGCGGAGCAGGAGATGAGGAGGGAGAGTGGGGAAGCGCGAACCTCGAGTGAGGCTGTTTGCAAATAGAGCATTTTTCATTTGGAAAATACTGCATACTCTACCTTTAGGAAGTTATGAAAGTAACAATAACATATCTTTTACTTGTATCTTGAATGGTGTTATCTGTTTCTGGATTTAAGTAAAATTAGTTTACAAATGCAAAGGTAAATCACAAAATTCAACAGAGTTGGTTCTTTGTTATAGTTAGTCAATATTGTGACTGAAACTGATACTTATATGGATGGGTAAACCTGGAACATTATAGGTGGATTATGCTGTATCTATTGCAGGGAATTGGGATGGGAGGTGAGACCACGGAGGAGGAGGAGGAGGAGGAGGAGGAGGAGGAAGAGGAGGAGGACGTCTCCTGTTGCTGGCCTGGATAAGTGTCTAGAAAATGGATGGGTGGATATGCATTCCATTATCCCACATAGATGTGAAACAAAATTGTAAATGTCAAAATAACATGAAGTCACCAATGACTATGCATGAATAACGATTTCAGTTGCAAACTTCAGTTGTTTGCAATGCTGTGATCCTATGAATCTTAAGCAGTGTTTTGTGGATTTAAAAACTTCAGATTTTCTAATTGCATGAAGATGAGTAGATGATGACTGAATGTTCATTTTTGGGTAAACTATCCTTTAATCGTCACGTTGTAGACTTCTAGAATATGAAAAATTGGATTAATGACAATTTAGTTAGTCTATCAAGAATATGCCTTGTGGTTGGACAAATATCACTCTCAAACTGAATGAGTGAGCTTGAAATAGAATGAATGGCAGTGCTGCAATAAATAAATCCAAGTCCTATAGATCTGTGAGTGGTTTACCTCTGTATGGCTCGTAAGCAGTATCTCACTGTGAGTGCACAGGCGGGCCAATAGGAACATGGACTCCCTGACAAAGAGTCCCACACAGGGCTTCTGGCTGTTGGAGGTTGTGTGTCAGAATATCAAGCTATTTTTTCTTAAAAATACATCACTTATGACATATTTAACTGATTAATTCTTAACCCGTTTAATCCCAACAATTGTTGCCAGTCATTTTTTTTTAACTTCTGGAAGCTCTAAAAGTGTTGTTTTGGCTTTGGGCAGCTAATGCAAGTTTTAAAATAAAATAATAGGTTGTCTCCTCTAAACTGTATCAATGTCATGTAACTAGTGTGAATGGTCACATGACTAGGCCTCTTTACTTCCTGCTTGCACCTCTGGAAGGAGATGTCTGCCTCAAACTTGTACAAGAGGAAGTAAGTAAAATACCTTAGATGACAGATATAACTGAAATATTTTGTACATATATTTTTTAAAGGGTCTAGTACTGATATATAATGAGAATTACACACATAGTCATAGCGTTATGCTAGGTGTCAAAGGTTTTGGCTGTTTATTCTATTTATCTTATGTTTTTTTCTACACAGCTTAAAACTATCAGAGATTTTATATTTATATATATATATATATATATATATATATGTATATATACAGTACAGGCCAAAAGTTTGGACACACCTTCTCATTCAATGTGTTTTCTTTATTTTCATGACTATTTACATTGTAGATTCTCACTGAAGGGATCAAAACTATGAATGAACACATGTGGAGTTATGTACTTAACAAAAAAAGGTGAAATAACTGAAAACATGTTTTATATTCTAGTTTCTTCAAAATAGCCACCCTTTGCTCTGATTACTGCTTTGCACACTCTTGGCATTCTCTCGATGAGCTTCAAGAGGTAGTCACCTGAAATGGTTTTCCAACAGTCTTGAAGGAGTTCCCAGAGGTGTTTAGCACTTGTTGGCCCCTTTGCCTTCACTCTGCGGTCCAGCTCACCCCAAACCATCTCGATTGGGTTCAGGTCCGGTGACTGTGGAGGTCAGGTCATCTGCCGCAGCACTCCATCACTCTCCTTCTTGGTCAAATAGCCCTTACACAGCCTGGAGGTGTGTTTGGGGTCATTGTCCTGTTGAAAAATACTAAACGCAAACCGGATGGGATGGCATGTCGCTGCAGGATGCTGTGGTAGCCATGCTGGTTCAGTGTGCCTTCAATTTTGAATAAATCCCCAACAGTGTCACCAGCAAAACACCCCCACACCATCACACCTCCTCCTCCATGCTTCACAGTGGGAACCAGGCATGTGGAATCCATCCGTTCACCTTTTCTGCGTCTCACAAAGACACGGCGGTTGGAACCAGAGATCTCAAATTTGGACTCATCAGACCAAAGCACAGATTTCCACTGGTCTAATGTCCATTCCTTGTGTTTCTTGGCCCAAACAAATCTCTTCTGCTTGTTGCCTCTCCTTAGCAGTGGTTTCCTAGCAGCTATTTGACCATGAAGGCCTGATTGGCGCAGTCTCCTCTTAACAGTTGTTCTAGAGATGGGTCTGCTGCTAGAACTCTGTGTGGCATTCATCTGGTCTCTGATCTGAGCTGCTGTTAACTTGCCATTTCTGAGGCTGGTGACTCGGATGAACTTATCCTCAGAAGCAGAGGTGACTCTTGGTCTTCCTTTCCTGGGTCGGTCCTCATGTGTGCCAGTTTCGTTGTAGCGCTTGATGGTTTTTGCGACTCCACTTGGGGACACATTTAAAGTTTTTGCAATTTTCCGGACTGACTGACCTTCATTTCTTAAAGTAATGATGGCCACTGGTTTTTCTTTAGTTAGCTGATTGGTTCTTGCCATAATATGAATTTTAACAGTTGTCCAATAGGGCTGTCGGCTGTGTATTAACCTGACTTCTGCACAACACAACTGATGGTCCCAACCCCAAGAAATTCCACTAATTAACCCTGATAAGGCACACCTGTGAAGTGGAAACCATTTCAGGTGACTACCTCTTGAAGCTCATGGAGAGAATGCCAAGAGTGTGCAAAGCAGTAATCAGAGCAAAGGGTGGCTATTTTGAAGAAACTAGAATATAAAACATGTTTTCAGTTATTTCACCTTTTTTTGTTAAGTACATAACTCCACATGTGTTCATTCATAGTTTTGATGCCTTCAGTGAGAATCTACAATGTAAATAGTCATGAAAATAAAGAAAACGCATTGAATGAGAAGGTGTGTCCAAACTTTTGGCCTGTACTGTATATATATATATATATATATATATATATATAGTACAGGCCAAAAGTTTGGACACACCTTCTCATTCAATGCGTTTTCTTTATTTTCAATGGCGCATTGAATGAGAAGGTGTGTCCAAACTTTTGGCCTGTACTGTATATATATATATATAGTACAGGCCAAAAGTTTGGACACACCTTCTCATTCAATGCGTTTTCTTTATTTTCATGACTATTTACATTGTAGATTCTCACTGAAGGCATCAAAACTATGAATGAACACATGTGGAGTTATGTACTTAACAAAAAAAGGTGAAATAACTGAAAACATGTTTTATATTCTAGTTTCTTCAAAATAGCCACCCTTTGCTCTGATTACTGCTTTGCACACTCTTGGCATTCTCTCCATGAGCTTCAAGAGGTAGTCACCTGAAATGGTTTTCCAACAGTCTTGAAGGAGTTCCCAGAGGTGTTTAGCACTTGTTGGCCCCTTTGCCTTCACTCTGCGGTCCAGCTCACCCCAAACCATCTGGATTGGGTTCAGGTCCGGTGACTGTGGAGGCCAGGTCATCTGCCGCAGCACTCCATCACTCTCCTTCTTGGTCAAATAGCCCTTACACAGCCTGGAGGTGTGTTTGGGGTCATTGTCCTGTTGAAAAATAAATGATCGTCCAACTAAACGCAAACCGGATGGGATGGCATGTCGCTGCAGGATGCTGTGGTAGCCATGCTGGTTCAGTGTGCCTTCAATTTTGAATAAATCCCCAACAGTGTCACCAGCAAAACACCCCCACACCATCACACCTCCTCCTCCATGCTTCACAGTGGGAACCAGGCATGTGGAATCCATCCGTTCACCTTTTCTGTGTCTCACAAAGACACGGCGGTTGGAACCAAAGATCTCAAATTTGGACTCATCAGACCAAAGCACAGATTTCCACTGGTCTAATGTCCATTCCTTGTGTTTCTTGGCCCAAACAAATCTCTTCTGCTTGTTGCCTCTCCTTAGCAGTGGTTTCCTAGCAGCTATTTGACTATGAAGGCCTGATTGGCGCAGTCTCCTCTTAACAGTTGTTCTAGAGATGGGTCTGCTGCTAGAACTCTGTGTGGCATTCATCTGGTCTCTGATCTGAGCTGCTGTTAACTTGCCATTTCTGAGGCTGGTGACTCGGATGAACTTATCCTCAGAAGCAGAGGTGACTCTTGGTCTTCCTTTCCTGGGTCGGTCCTCATGTGTGCCAGTTTCGTTGTAGCGCTTGATGGTTTTTGCGACTCCACTTGGGGACACATTTAAAGTTTTTGCAATTTTCCGGACTGACTGACCTTCATTTCTTAAAGTAATGATGGCCACTGGTTTTTCTTTAGTTAGCTGATTGGTTCTTGCCATAATATGAATTTTAACAGTTGTCCAATAGGGCTGTCGGCTGTGTATTAACCTGACTTCTGCACAACACAACTGATGGTCCCAACCCCATTGACAAAGCAAGAAATTCCACTAATTAACCCTGATAAGGCACACCTGTGAAGTGGAGACCATTTCAGGTGACTACCTCTTGAAGCTCATGGAGAGAATGCCAAGAGTGTGCAAAGCAGTAATCAGAGCAAAGGGTGGCTATTTTGAAGAAACTAGAATATAAAACATGTTTTCAGTTATTTCACCTTTTTTTGTTAAGTACATAACTCCACATGTGTTCATTCATAGTTTTGATGCCTTCAGTGAGAATCTACAATGTAAATAGTCATGAAAATAAAGAAAACGCATTGAATGAGAAGGTGTGTCCAAACTTTTGGCCTGTACTGTATATCTATGTATAATCTGTTTGACCATTTCATGTATAATGTCCCATTGTTGTGGCTGCACAGGTCTGTACGCCTCCTTCATTATGTGCAACAAGCTAAAGATTTAAGTTGCACAAATATACAATTATCAGCACACACAGCTTTCATTGGTCAAAAATGTATTTCTGCTAATATGATTATGAACAAAGCGGTCTGTTTTATACCAGTATTAAGTCTGATATTAGACATTCACATCCGTTTGACATTCAAAAGAAAAGTAAATATCTATTATATGCTAAAACCATTTGAGTGAATGATGTCAAACCAACTGTCTAACATAGAGGCTAATATTCCTCACATGCCACAACACGTCTTTTTGAAATATATCTTATGTAGTCTATAAGTTTTGAGGACTTTTTAAATGTAAAAAAAAACTCATATAAAACTATTATTCTCCATATAAAGCTATTATTGACCATGTGACCTCTGGATGCCAAACCAACTGTGCAATATTAGAGGAATATTAGACTATGTTAAACTTAAAGGCCTCAATTTTCACTAAATTGATTCATCAACTTTCAATACTTTTTAAATCTCTGCAGACACCCTGGATGTAATATCTTGCAAACCTTTCACAACTCACCAGCACATGTGCAGTAGATACAGATATCACTTAACACGGGAGCATTTCTAGTAGCATATGCTATAAAGACTGTAGCACTGTACAGCCAACAATCAGACATCAGAAAAAAACACTACTGTCACATCACAAGTGTACAGCTGTAAAACCTCATGTTACATGTTACATGAGTGAGAGGAGACAGGGACAGACCCAAAGAACAGTGAGGTGGGTAAAGAGTGGCCAGCTTCATTTTTGGGCAATTTCAATTGTCACAGGTGCGTTCAAATTTTGGTGCAGTACCTCAGCCAAACCAGCAGATGGGGTGCTTTCATAGACCTAATATATATTTAGATTGCTTCTCCCCAATTTCTCTTCAAGAATTGACAGCAGTGATTTCTTTATCTAAATCATCAACGTGTCTCTTAGACCCCATCCCAACTAGGCTACTTAAGGAGGTCTTTCCTTTAGTTAACACTCATATATTAGATATGATCAATATATCCTTATTAACAGGCTATGTACCACAGTCTTTTAAGGTAGCTGTAATTAAACCTCTACTAAAAAAGCCCACCCTGGATCCAGATGTGTTAGCCAACTATAGACCAATATCTAATCTTCCCTTTATGTCAAAGATCCTTGAGAAAGTAGTCGCAGACCAGCTGTGTGATTTTCTCCATGATAATAATTTATTTGAGGCATTTCAGTCAGGATTTAGAGTGCATCATAGCACTGAGACAGCTCTAGTTAAAATTACAAATGACCTTCTGATTGCTTCAGACAAAGGACTTGTCTCTGTACTTGTTTTATTAGATCTTAGTGCGGCGTTTGACACAATTGACCATCAAATTCTACTGCAGAGACTGGATCACTTAATTGGCCTAAAAGGTTCAGCACTAAGCTGGTTTAAATCTTATTTATCTGATCGTTTTCAGTTTGTTGACGTTCATAATGAATCATCCTTACGTACCAAAGTTTGTTTTGGAGTTCTGCAAGGTTCTGTGCTCGGACCAATCCTATTTACTCTATATATGCTTCCTTTAGGTAACATCATTAGAAATCACTCTATAAATTTCCATTGTTATGCGGATGATACACAGTTGTATTTATCGATGAAGCCAGAAGAAAGTAATCAATTAACTAAACTTCTTAACTGCCTTAAAGACATAAAAACTTGGATGAGCACCAATTTCCTGATGTTAAATTCAGACAAAACTGAAGTTATTGTTCTTGGCCCCAAACAACTCAGAGACTCTTTATCTGATGACATAGTTTCTCTAGATGGCATTGCTCTGGCCTCTAGCACTACCGTAAGAAACCTCGGAGTAACATTTGATCAAGATTTGTCTTTTAATTCTCATTTAAAACAAACCTCACGGACTGCATTTTTTCATCTGCGTAATATTGCAAAAATTAGGTCTATCCTGACCCGAAAAGATGCAGAAAAATTGGTCCACGCTTTTGTTACCTCAAGGCTGGATTACTGTAACTCTCTATTATCAGGTAGCTCTAGTAAGTCCTTAAAAACTCTCCAGCTAATTCAGAATGCAGCAGCACGTGTACTAACAGGAACTAAGAAACGAGATCATATTTCTCCTGTTTTAGCTTCTCTGCACTGGCTCCCTGTAAAATCCAGAATTGAATTTAAAATCCTACTGTTAACTTATAAAGCTCTAAATGGTCAAGCTCCGTCATATCTTAGAGAGCTCATAGTGCCATATTATCCCACCAGAACACTGCGCTCTGAGAACGCAGGGTTACTCGTGGTCCCTAAAGTCTCCAAAAGTAGATCAGGAGCCAGAGCCTTCAGCTATCAGGCTCCTCTCCTGTGGAATCATCTTCCTGTTACGGTCCGGGAGGCAGACACCGTCTCCACATTTAAGACTAGACTTAAGACTTTCCTCTTTGATAAAGCTTATAGTTAGGGCTGGCTCAGGCTTGCCCTGTACCAGCCCCTAGTTAGGCTGACTTAGGCCTAGTCTGCCGGAGGACCCCCTATAATACACCGGGCACCTTCTCTCTCTCTCTCTCTCTCTGTCTCTCTCTCTCTCTCTCTCTCTCGTATTCTATTACTGCATCTTGCTAACTCGGCCATTCTGGATGTCACTAACTCGGCTTCTTCTCCGGAGCCTTTGTGCTCCACTGTCTCTCAGATTAACTCATATCACAGCGGTGCCTGGACAGCGTGACGTGTGTGGTTGTGCTGCTGCCGTGGTCCTGCCAGATGCCTCCTGCTGCTGCTGCCATCATTAGTCATTAGTCATACTTCTACTGTTATTATACACATATGACTATTGTCACACATGTATACTGCCAGATATTAATACATACTTTCAACATATTGTACCACAGTAGCCAGAACTATAACTATAATATTATTACTTTCAATAATGTTGTTGTAAGCTACTGTCATTACCTGCATCTCTATCTCTCTCTCTCTCTCTCTCTCTCTCTCTCTCTGTCTCATTGTGTCATACAGATTACTGTTAATTTATTATGCTGATCTGTTCTGTACTACATCTATTGCACGTCTGTCCGTCCTGGAAGAGGGATCCCTCCTCAGTTGCTCTTCCTGAGGTTTCTACTGTTTTTTTTCCCCGGTAAAGGGTTTTTTTTAGGGAGTTTTTCCTGATCAGCTGTGAGGGTCATAAGGACAGAGGGATGTCGTATGCTGTAAAGCCCTGTGAGGCAAATTGTGATTTGTGATATTGGGCTTTATAAATAAAATTGATTGATTGATTGATTGATTTCATAGGCACTCCATCTGCTGGCAGAGCAGAGGTACAGCACGTGTTTTCCCACCAGTCTTTTAGTATGTCCGAATGGACCCAACTTGTTTAGTAGGTAGGAGTAGTATCTAGTGGTAGTATGTAGTAGTAGTATGCAGTATGCCAGTGGGCCTTTCAGACGCAGCCACTGGCTGTGTACTGATTAGTCAGTCACCTAATTGCTGATAGTTTACACCTGGTTCAGACAGAGAAGTATTTAAAGGAGTTCTGGAGTTTTCCCCACTTATAAATCATGGAAGAGAACCCAAGAAAGAAGCCTAAAGCAGATCAAAGTGATGTTGCCACTGTAGCGGGATATATCAGTAAAGTGAGTGCAGCTAAGATATCCAAAAATGGAACGCATTACTTTAATGCAGTAATTCAGATTTCAAGTGGAAGATTTCACAACGTTGTTTCCTACAAGATGCAGCTCCATGTGCATTTTTTGAAGTTTACAGAAACAAGACAAGCCATCAAACTCTTCAACATAAGAAAAGCATGCAGTAAGTATTTATAAAACAACTCAACTTTTTGCTTAATCATCTTTATCATAAAATACAGTTCTGCTATAATGATCAGCTGACTAATTGTTTTACTTTGGATATTTTAATGAACAGGTTACCGACAATACTCAGAGTATGATGTGATCTGCAAATTCAGCACCACAATGGAACCTACCCATGTCAAACTGCTACCCTCTCATCATAAGGTAAATGTGTTTACTCACTAGCTCCTCTTTCTCCACTGTTTAATCTTTAACATTAATAATTTAACAGTTTAAACATTAATATTATCTTATTTCATCAGATTGACTCAATCAGATGCAAGATCACATCAGTTGCTACCCACAAATGCACCATCTCTGTCCATGGCAGTAACCAAGAGGTCACTACAGTGGTGGGGAATGACGGAACAGCTGCTATGAAAATCCAGGTGTGGAATGAACAGTATCAGTGCATACAGGCACAGAAGTCATACATTATTACAAACTTGTCAACAAGGCATTTTGCTGGACAATGTCTACTTACAACAACTCCACACTCAACTTTTACGGAGTGCAAAGATATTACACTGCCTATCAACCATGAAGACATTGATGTGGATCAAAACATTAAAACACTTCTGGGGCAAGCTGTTGCTGTGGACATTAAATCTAAATTACGTTGCATCATTTGTAAAAAGCACCAGACAGGGAATTCCAATCCCATGGACAAATATCACAGATGTGATCACTGTGAAAGAAAACAAAAGATGTCTACATATGAGAAAACCTTAAGGGGCACTGTGACATTAAAAGAAACTGTGGGTGTAATAAGAGACTACAGAATCAACAATGCCACCATAACCCAAGTACTGCAACAACAAAACAAAACTGAATTGACTCCCAATCCTGATGAAATAGAAGAAATGCTCCTAGAAATGCCGACTGTGACATGTTTAGTGGATAATGATGACAATAGAATCATAAAGATTGACCCTTGCACATCAGTTACAGAGCCTTCTTTTAGAAATCAAAAGCAGCAGGGCAGTGAAGATATGTCACTGGAGCTGCTGTTCCAAGAGCCTCCAGTGTAGATGGTCCAATCCTAAAAGTGGAAACAATATTATTTTTCTTTTTACTTTTTATGTTCATCTTAAAAGTGTTAAAGAACAGTTTTAAAAAACTGGAATGTGTAGTTTTTCAACTTAATTTACTAATTTCATTTGTAAAGATGAACACAGAATTTAAGTTGTTAAACTATGTAAGGATTGTATTTTTTTTTACTTTCAATGGGAAGTAACAAAGTACATTTGAGTACTGTACTTAACTGTGTTTAAGTATTTTTTTAAAAAAATCAGCCTCAAGGTCATAGACAACCTTGAGGGCTCTTTTCTTTTCCACATCCATGTTAATGAAAAAAAAATTCACGCATGTAATGGTTACTTTGTTCACCCCAGCCTTTGTTTTCTGTTTTAATTTTTTTTTTTTTTTTTTAAATAATTCCTGATGTTCTGCAGTCTGGTGTTGTGTCACTAGAGGGCAGAGTTGCTAATACTTCTCATTTGTTGTATCTGAGAAATAAAAAAGTCAAATCTGTCTGTACATTGGGTGTATTGTGTACTGCCATTACGTGCGGAAATGCACTGATCGTTATTACGTTGTGATAAGTTAAAATGTTGTATAGCCTACTTTAGCTGGGAGGGGTGGAGGTGTTCTAAGCTGTGTGGTGCAATATCTGTATTTCTACCAGTGCTAACTAAATGCTCTGTGTGTAACTTGGCTTCTCTCCAACCAAGGATGGAGTATCTTGCGCAAGGTTATGTAAACCCAACCAATTAAATATTAAAATCAAATTCTCTCCTGTGGCCCATTTTTCCATTTCATATTTTTGATCTGAGCCTAAAATCTAAAGCATGATAAACAAGCCCTTTTCCTTTTTTGGTATCAGATTCAAAAACAAATAACCAGTCACTCTTTCATTTTTTGATTTGTGATTGTCAATTGAAAATGGAAAGAACAAAATGATACACGGATTCTGGTTCATCAGAGAGAAGCATGTGTCTGCAGACCCGCAATGCACCTGTGTGTACCTCACTTTTCAACAACTATGCACAGCATATTTCCTAATGTCATGCAACAGCCAGCTGATAATGTGAAATCTGTGATTCCTGCCCAGCCAGTATTCCCACTCGATCACTCTTAAATGTTCCTTCAAAAGGTTTGTGGTACGGTTTCCACGGTGCCTCCATACTTCAACCTTGAATGTCTGCCATGCACGTTCCAAGTGCTGAGTGTGGGCTCCAGTGTATGGGTCAACCAAATGTCTTTTATGACATACTGTGTGATGGTCAAACCCTAGATTTGTAAGTGCCCGCTGGTAAGCTCGCCATTCATCAGAGACAATTTGTGAGCCTCCTCTGACATGACATATTATGGTTGGCAGGAGATCTTCTCTAGAGCGGCCTCTCACCACCTTCAGTATGGGTCGTCTTGATATTTGCCCCACTTCAAGTAAGCCCAAAACCCACTTCTTTGTCCGGCGCCAGGCAGGTCCAACCCGTCCTCTGTTATACTGTAAAACCAAATATTTTCAGATGAAGTGAGAAAGCTTTCTTGGAAGCCACTTTTCAACCCAGTAAATGACACTGTAAAATATTACTATTTAACCAAAGTAAAGACAAGATAACAAGGAGGACTGTGCACAATAATAACAGCTTCATGATGATAAAGACTAAACAATTTCAGGGTTCCCAGGACTTTTCCAGGACATTTTCAGATGCTACATTATGCAACACCATACACTAATACATCCCCTGCCCCCATGCTTTGGAGAAATGTTTTTTTTTGTTTTTTTGTTTTTTTTTTACAGTTTTACCTTACTTTTTGTACATTTACACAGATTGCTTCTATGTTTATTCCTCTCCCACCCCCAGATGTCTGATTAAAAAGATGTGCAGTCTATGACTATGACATATCTATAAAATAATCTCTTACATTCTTAGAAATTATGAAAAAGGTATCATAGCTCCATCACACCCATAGATTACAGTGTCGTATAACCAACTGAAATTACAATATTGTTTTTTTTTTGGTTTTTTTTTTTGCGACCATTCCGGAGTCATTTGTTTTTTTGCGACCACTCCGGGGTCATAGTTTATTTTATTCTGCGACCACTCTGGGGTCTGTTGCATAAACGAGGGTTTTTGCCCGCATAAACCACAAAAAAAAAACTTTTCTGGAGGGACTGAATTAAATACAGCTGAGAACAGACATGTATGCTCAAAACTTTTAGCCTGTTTGTGTTCACTCATAAAGCATAAAGAGAGAGGGATGATAAATAATTTTCCAGGACAACTCAGCTTTTCCAGGACATTTGACTTTTTTCTCATTTTCCATATGTTTTCCATGACTGGAAAATTGGTCAATCATTTTCCAGGTTTTCCAGGACGCGTCTTCATGTTACCCTGGTGTCTGATTTTATTGATGGCTGTAATGCAGACCTTGAGAGATGGAAGTTTGATATTAGAGCTTGCTCACATTTGAGACAGGCAAGTTGATCAAAATATTCCACAAGTATATATTCTACTGCTTACAAAGTAATTTAAATATCTGCATATATCTGGTATACAGCAATACACTGTTGTATTGCTGTATACCAGACATTTTTATAACTTGTTGTCTGGCGAGATTCCTGCATTAGCCCTTTTAATGTAGACCAGACTTCCTGGCTAACTTCTGGGTATCCCTCTGCTAACTGGGGATAAATTCAATCATGCAGCTCATCCAGGCTTTCTAAATGTTATCAGTTCAAATGGATCAAAATGTTGTAGTGAACTGAGTCAGGGGTTGTTTGATGCTCAACACAATTTATCCACTGTTTTACAGTTCAGTTTTACATTAGCGCCACAGTAGGCTACATTGGAGTTTATGAAAAAAAGCTGCATTCAGCTGCATTGGATTGTCCCTTTCTTCTGACTTTGGTGTGTTCATGAGCTTTTAATTTGTAATATGGAGCCAACATGGCGGCTACACAGATGTGTTGTATTCAATTGCTCAGTGCTTTTAAACACATTAATAGCTGTTTTTAGTTTTTGCATGACAACAAACAGTGAAGTAAACGGTCGGGAACTCATTTTTCCAACACCACATGAATGCAGCACACATATTCAGACATATGAAGGCAAAAGTTACAACGTCCAAAAGTTACACAGTATAGCTTAAAATCCATTTCATATCATTGAGACAACACCTTTCTCAAACTGGAGGCCATCTTGGTCAAAGTGGAACTGCTGCTAGCAATGCCATCCTCCATCATATCAGTCTGTCTCAGCCTCAATCCTTGAGAATACCTTTGACAGAAATGGTTAATCTTAGTAAAACTAAAAATGAAAACATGAAAAGGTGCACTGGCAATAATTAGTCTATGAATCATTTGGATAATAATATTAATTAACACAGAAGGGAGAACATTTGTTTAAGATAACTAAATTGTTAGTGTTAGTTTCAAATGAGCAATAAGGCCAACATACGCAGCCTTTTGTAGTTATGTTGTTGCTGTGCTGAGTTTTTAGTTCTATGTAGTTTAAGTGGTGTCCTTCAGCCCTGTGTTGGGATTGTGGTCGTGGGGAGCCTTGTTATCCTTGATTCATTCTTTTTTATTTCTTTCCTTTTTTCTTATTTTTTGTCCTTCTTTCATTTGTTTTGTCAATTGGCTGTAGATTAGTATGCAGGACTATGTAAAGGCAAAGTTTGCATATGTTTGTTTACACATCTATGAATTTCTTTATATATCTGCAAGATGCAGAACTGTTAATGTTTTTTCTGCACACATGTACTGGCTGGATGTGTAATGCATGTGTACAGTATGTGTTGATCAGAGAAGGTTGGTCCATAGAAGCAGCAATGGTTCTCCTGCAAATGCTATGATACAGGGCCGCCCCTCCCTAAACGCAGAACACGTGCTGTGTGTAGGGCCTCATCTTCCATGGGGGGCCACATTTTGCGTGAGGGGACGCATTTGTGCATATGCGCAATGGATGAGCACATGCGCTACCGTGAGGCGCGCGTAGAATCAGCTCGAGGAAGGAGAGAAGAGGGGTGCGCTGGCAGGCACTTGCAGAGCTGCAGCAGGTGAAGAGTTGTCGACATGTCATCCAAAAGAGCCTCAGGAGTGTGTGCGGGGTTGGGACGGCAGGCGAGCTCCACGGAGGGGGAGACCCGAGCCTCGGGGGTATGTGCAGGGCCGGGAGGTCGGATGCTCCCAGAGAGGGGAGAGGGAGAAATATAGCTAAATAAGATGAAAATAGAAAAGAATGTCTCTGTATTTTATTTCTGTTTACAGTGTTTAATTAAGGTGGGAGAGGCGGAGGGCTGAGGGAGATCGGACGCCTCCAGAGAGGGGAGAGGGAGAAATATAGCAAAATAAGATTAAATAGGAAAAACCTGTCTCCCTCTTTTATTTTATTTTCAGTGTTTAATCAAGGGTGGGGGATTGAGGTGGTGGAAGTTACTTTCTTTTGATGAGTAATTGACGGGTATTTGTGACTCAGATTTGTTTATTTATTTATTTCAGTTTGAAGTTATTTTTATTAAATATTTATTTATTTATTTCAGGTTGAATTTTATATTTTATTTGACTCATACAGCCAAACTACTGTATCTACAGTACATTTGTTATTGCCAGTAAAGGTTGTCAAGTTAAATTGCAAGTTGTTGTACGGTCATTTTGTACCTGTGATACATTTGGGATGGGGGCCTCCAAATAAAATTTCGCTTAGGGCCCCAATTTGGTCAGGGGCAGCCCTGCTATGATATATAGAAAGACATAATGAGAGTTATTTCACCTCATGAAAACATGCATTGTGGATATATCCCCTTAACTCTGGCAATGTTACTACACTAGTACTCCTATTATATGTCACAATGATGCGACATTCGCATAATGTTTTGTAAATAAAGTTAATTATTGTTTAATTTCCAGGTACATTTTCAACATACCGTAAATTGATATAACCATACAACATCAAAAACATGTTGAACACTACATTTTGTCAAAAAACATTTGATTGGGGACTCACTCTATTTCACTGCATCAGAAAACCTATTAACAGCAACTATCTTCTATATAATTGGATAGGTCTATTGTCTGTGGGATCTTAGCTATAATGGTGATGTTGCCTTTTAAATTTAGATTATACTAGGTAAGGATAAAAACAGTTATTCCCTTTATTGCATTTCCAGATTCATTTTAGGTAAGTCTATATTATTTTAGATGAGTTTCTTTTCTTCCTAGGATAGGGCTAATGTTAGCTTAAAAATAAAATAGAATCATACATACATATTCATTCAGAGATCCCTTACTGCTGCATCCAAATAACCATATTAATCATATTTTGGTCATTTCCAAAATGGTTAATGTTAACTAATAATACACCAACCGATGGATGAACTCCAAATGGCTCTGGAGAGGTCTCCGGGAATTGAAGAAGATTGATCCACTTCTGACAGATTTCTTCTGCTGACGGTGGCCTTTGCTGCCACAAGACCTAAAGGGTGAATTTTAAAAATAAACTATTAACCAGCGGTAGATTAAATTAACACTATAATGTTAATGACATAAAAAATATTACATCAATATACTTAACGTTGCAATTAGGGATGTTCCTGGCGACTAATTTGCTAGTCGATTAAACGAACATTAAAATTTTGACTAATCGACTAGTCTAAAAGTAAGACAACACCCAGAAAACAGTCAAACTTGAGAACAATTTAATCGACACAGTCTGAAAAAATACTGCATGTACGTGGGAGCCATTTGAAACCGTTAATCACATTTCTCAGTAACCACATCACATTGAATGGAAGCATATTTTGTGCAGTCACTGCCGTGATGAGTTTCATTATTTTTTCGGGTCTCCAGATTGGAGCTGTAAACGATGTGATATCACGGTTGCCAACTTTGGGTACCTGGCTGGAGTGAGATTTTGCTTATTATACATGCGTGTCCTCAATGCATATCTATTTTTACGACTTTTTTCTACAAGTTGTACGCCTTTTTCCCTCCAGTAATATAACTTTTTCTAAAACTGTTACGACTTTTTTTTCTGTAAATATTGCCAGTTTTTCTACAAATTTCTCTAGAATTTTTTCAAAACTTCATCCCATTGACATTAATTTGAACATACATTGACAAAGAAAGTAATGTTATTCAGTCTCAGTTAATAAATATTTGTGTACTTCTGGTGTTTATGTTTCAAAATGTTATCAAATGGGGGTCCGTGGTCTAATTTGTCTCAGTTTAGGGGTCCTTGATGTAAAAAAATTTGAGAACCGCTGATCTAATGCAGCCATCAGGTTTAAATACTCAGACCAAAGAGTGTTTTAAGGGAAGAAGATGCTTTTGAACTTTTCTATTGACAGTTTCATTTCAATTTCAGTTTTTTTCTTTTTTTACAAAGCTCAAATTATGAACCATCTACATAACTTTTCAGAACATATGTTTTTTTCTCTTTATTAATGAATGAATGTCTGGTCACTGCTTACAGTAGCATGCCTCTCTGTCTCTCTGTGCTGTGTGCTGCCTGCATTGTGACCAGATATCATTATTTTACCAGAAAAACAATGACTGACCATGATGTTCATTTTAATTTGAATATTCTTATTTATTACTCGTTTTATTTACTGCTGACATCATGTAGGACTAAGTTAAAAACTCATGTTATCAAGTTGTTTATTCTCATATTCCGCCACAATTTAGCTTAACTTTGGAGCGTTATTTAGCCCCTTATCCGACAAGCTATCATAACATGGTTGGTATCAGTGGATGCTTCAGGTCATCTAGTTTATATGATAGCAGTATCTTCACTCTAGCTTTAAAACTGAGTCTGTTACATGGTTTATTCCGTTCATTTTTAATGCGTTTTAATGCATTAGTTTGGACAACAGCTTTACTAATTAGGTATAGTTAGCCTTCTTACTGTCTGAAAAAAACGGTATGCCTGCTGTCTTTCCTGGTACAGACACCGAATGAGCTCTCTGTAGATACTGTGGCCTGTGACAGTGTCACTGTCTGTGGGTTCAGACTGGCTGGCTGTTGTTGAGTTGCGGGACGTCAACTCCCGCCTTACTGGGCTAATACTCACAGGGCTTAAGCAGATGTCCAATCAAGATGGGAATAAGCATCACACGCCAATCAGAGAGTAATTTCTGAGCCTATACGAGCATACCATCAATGGAGCCTACACACAACCTGGATTTCATTTTCTAGATTAAAATACTGCCAAACCGTGCAAGTTTTATGAGATGTCATCTCTCCAACGTTACCCCTCGTTTACATCCGGCCGAGTGGGGAGATTGGGGCTGGGGAGGGGGTCGCAGCACCGGCTAAGTGGCGGATAGCTGCATCTTAGACGCAACAGTTAATCAGGTAATCAGCGTTGTACATTAATAAAATATTAATAATTAGGTTAACTGTCTATTGTTTCTGGTGCCGACTAGTGATGTTAGAAACGTTTAACTGACTAGTCAAATAATCGTGCACATCCCTAGTTGCAATGGCATTTCTTACCACACATATCCATCAGCTTTGGAGACAGCACGTAGGCGCATGGCTCCCTTGCAAGTGGAACAAATCATGCGACGGGTTAGGATACCTCTTATTTGCATCCACACAACAATTTTTCTCCGGTTGCGTAAGTTGTCCTCTTGTCATATTAATCAACGAATTTCTTCATGCAGCACGTTCGCCATGATAGCACTCCACAGTATCAATCTGGCAGGGCCCGGGCAGGGTAGGGCAGGGCAGGGCACAGGTGTGCTGTGATTGGTTCTGTGCTTGTGTGTCTGTGGGCATGCAGGTGACATGTGGGTAGGCTGATCTGTCCCAGAGTCAGTTTGACAGGATTTGGGTATAAACATTTGTCATTCAAAATATGAATCTTTATTCATGAGCATTATTCATAATCTGTATGCAATAGGTCTGCCCAAGCGCAACCCGCGGACAATTTTTTTTCACCCGCGGCAACACTTAACACGTAGCCAAATTCCGCGGAAAAACTGCGGACCAGGCAACCCTGTGCAGCAGTAGGAGATGAACTGCGCCTCATCTGAAAAGTAGACGAGAGCAGGCGGCCGCAGCGGGGGGCGGTGACAAAAAGCTGCGGTGAAGTCGGACAGTTTCCCGACAGTTTCCAGCGGCCTTCAGTCCGTACAGGAAGTCACAGACACACTAACATCCTGTCTGGAATGATTCCGTTCATTAAAAAAGTGATCAGACCCATATATCAGTTTGTTTTCACCATCAGTCACACAACATGTTTTCTGTTCACACAATAAACCTTCAGATCAGACAAATACAGTCTTAATCTCTAAAATACAACAAAAATGAGTAGTTTATCTAAAACGTCATCTTGTTGAGTTGACGTCTAAACCAATCAGCTGTTAGATCAGGTGAGAGTCAGGCGGTACAGTCAGTGGAGAGCAGCTGCAGCGCCTGGCTCTAAAAACTGCGGCTGTCTCGCTCTCGCGGCTTTATCGCCGTCCACTTTTGTAATACGTCAGAGCAAGTCGGGATGAAGTCGGACACAAAACTAACCGACGTGCATTGTGCGCCGATCGCCGGTGATTGAATCTGCGCAGGCCTGGTTCATCTCGAACGAACCTAATAACCTCCTGCGCCTTATCCAAATCTCCCAGCATCCGTTGAGACTGCTGTGTTCATGACAAGTCGGAACGCTGGGAAAAAATAAATCTGAATTGTTAAATTGAATAAAATGGTTGTCCAGCTTGGAATTACAGGTCCTCATGTCGGGTGTCTATTCAGAGCTACTATTTTTTATGACGTTTTAACATGTATTTGATTTGTAGTTATGCATTATGTGATTGTATAGTTTATATTTAACTCACATATAGCAATATGTGAAATTCAACAACTATCTTATTGATTAATTTAGCTATACTGTGTTCGCTGGCAACATTAGCCTATCTGAGAGATTTTTTTCCCTCAACTTTATTAATCAAAATCTGGCTTGTACAATCAAGTAATTTCAATAGAAAAATACACTGAGCATTTACAACATATCTGCATTGAACAGTACATACATCAAAAAAATAAAATAAAAATAAATAACTGAAATAAAAGTCAGAGGTCTAATCAGAAATTAATACATTCATATTGTCATAAACAGTCAAGGCTTGTTTGGTTTTTACATATTTCAGTTTTTTTTTTTTTTTTTTTAAAGTTTATTATCTCATTCTTATATACTAGCAACAGTGGGTGGCTCTTCATAAATCTGCATCTGTGGATGGACTGTTTGGCAATAATAATTAAGCTGTTATACATCATTTCCCGTTTTTTGTTTTGTAATATAACTCCATACTTAATGTTCTTGTATTCCAACTTGGGCAACTGAGTGTCCTTTTCAGATATCCAGTCTTGAAATGCTGTCCAAAACACTCTGGTATAATTACAGTCAAAGAACAAGTGTTCTAAAGTCTCAATGTCCGAGTCACAAAAAGCACAGTTGTTTCTATCGATGTTGAATCTTTGTCTCAGGAACTCATTGCAAGGATAGATATCATTTAAGGTTTTAAAATGGGTTTCTTTAGCTTTTGGTGATATAGATAGAGTGAGGTATCTGGTTCTAATTCTGACAATAATCTCTTTAGGATAATCTTTAAACAGATTTTTCCTTTTTAATGGTAAAGGGAAGAGATTAGACGTGAGGACACCTCTGATGATTTTGTTAGTACATTTTTTTTCTATGAAATTAATATCATCTATAAAAAAGTGACGGCATCATGGGTATTCTCTTATCATAAAGCAACATACCTTTCACCATGTTCACCATACTTTGTGGAATCGCTTTGATCACCACTGAGTATTGTTGTTTAGTACTCTTCATATTAAATTTATTAACAAGATCATCATAATCAAGAAAGGTCCCTCTTGAATCCATTAAGTGCAGAATCGACCAAGCCTATCTGAGAGATTATACAAGTAAACTGAAACAACCCATTGTCAAGTCAGAATATCACGCAGGAAAGAAGCAAGCACTCTCAAAATAAATCCCCTCGAAAGGTGCAAAGACAAAAACAGCAAAAAATAATCCAGAAACACAGACGTTTCGACAGAAAGTCTGCTTCACTGAAGAAGACTTTCTGTCGAAACGTCTGTGTTTTTGGTACTGCCACCCAAGTTGGTTTATTAAATTTACCAAAAGGACATTTGTGAGTGCTGGCATCTTTCCCTTTTTCAAAAGTCAGAATATCCAATGTGACTTGAACATAACAGAGGGCATTGTGGGAGGACTAGGTGGAGATGCACTTGACTGCAGTTTCTCAGGAGATAGAAAGTCGCCAAATCGTCACGTCAAACCAAAGTCTCAGGTAATATTTTTCAACGCAGGTTGTGAAAATATGGACTTATGGTTAACTTAGCCATCAAGGCGAAGCAAACTGGTTCGCCATGTGCCTAAGCTAACCCAGCCAACACGTTGAGGCTAAAGCTAAAGGTGTCAACGTGGTAGCTCAATTTCAAACTACCACCCGGAAACCCCGCGGAAAGTTTCCTAATAGCTATGGCTATGAGGGGAGTACATTACATGATTGATTTGAACGTTTATGGAGACGTAAATCTATAAAGACCCGTAGGTGCTACCGAAAAAAGGGGGGTAGTTTCTAAGACGTTCATGCAGTGATGAACGTCTTGGTACCAAGGCTACCTGCTATCACGTGAGCCAAATCCTAAAAGTTAACCAACGGTTGATATGCTCTCTCAATAGCCATGCATACAAGAAGGGGTGCTGTGAATCCTGCGCCACCGAAGGAGGACGACGATAACAACCCTGCCAGAGATGAAGAAAAAAATGGTATGTATCTTTTTCTGTAAATTGGCCAAATTGTATTAGTCAATATGGGTTTTCTCATATTATTTAGAGTTCAAGCTATGGATGTCAGTTTCGGTTAATTTTGCTTTCTGTATTCCCACACCTATTAACTGACAACCAACTGTTTAAATAAAAAAATAAATAAAAAATGACGTGAAATACAAGAAGTGCTGTAGTCCAGTGTTGTGCCAAGTCACATTTCCGGGAGCGCGCATGCATTAAGTGACGATGAAGCTACATTACTGTGCTTGATTTCACCTAAGTAAACAGAACTTCTAACATTTGCATTTCGAAGCACTGTCAAACATTTCTGACTGCGCTATAACATCACCTCATCTATAAATAATAAAAACGAATGAACAAAAAGTAATAGCCTAACCATACCTACCTGTAGTGGACACATCAACAGGTGGGGCAGCTGGAATAAACTTTTTTTTGGCGTGGGGATTTAGACTCAAGAGTATGAGATCTCCTCACTCCAATAATCGACTTAATGTATAATATTATAACTGCAGTGGCGATCAGAGGTATGAATGCTTGGAAATCTCATGTGTTTTATTTTAGGACCTTCTAGCCTTCAGAAAACATCAAATACACATATTTAGGAAAAGCTGAGAGGCTTCTAGTTTTTATTTAAACATAGTTATTTGCATTATAAAAACCCCAAACGATTTCAAAAACCCCCGCTGTCGTTCGCTGCGCTGATTGGTTGATTTTACGTGGCTGTGCAGTGTAGACAGTCAGCATACTCTTTCATTCATTCAGTAGGCAGACTGTATGCAGTGTATACTCATTGAGTATGTAGTAGTAGTAGTATGCAGTATGTAACTATGTCATTTTGAACACAGCCTGAATTATTATTATTGTGTGCACACTCTACAGTGTCTGGGCGCTCCACTGTCCTCGAATTTCAGTTCCGCTTTTTCCTGTCTGTCAATATCACATTATTAATTAAAATTAAAAAACTCAATTTTTTACTTTTGAATTGGAAATTTATCATCCACATCCACATTGCGATGCATCTAAGAATCAAAAATTTCCCCCACCCCTACTCATATTCAAGTCATTAAATACATTAGAAAGTCTAAGTGAGCTTATGCCTGGTTGAGTCATATCCAGCATGAAGATTGTGTTTCATACATGAATAGCATCCCTGTCATGGCTTTTAGCACAACTTTTTGAATGTCATATATCACATTGACACTTATGTCAGTCCACAACATTACCATTGCCATCATCAACTCTTTTCCCTATAAAAACTGAGAATTTCCTCTCGTAGCAACATTCTACTTTTGAAATCATGAAGCAAAACTAAGTTTTATTTGTCTGTGATCTGTTGTTGTGTGCAGCACCTACAGTCACGCATGAGCTGGCCTTGACAAAACTTCAGCTGGAGGCAGAAAAAGAAAGAGGGCGACTCAGAGAAGAAACCATCGTAATGTTGAAATCAGACAAAAACCACCTTCAGAAAGAACTGACCAGCAAAGATGAATTCCCGCGAGAATTACTCAAGAATGGGAACAGATCGATGGAGCCTTCATCAAGTTCAGGTGATCAATTATATGCCAGCTTGTGTTGCTTATGGGTTATTCCATCTAATTTCACACATACATTTTTTTGGCAACTACAATCTTGGATTGTTCTAATATGTTTACTATAGACATAGACACATGAGCATTTATGTTTTAATTATTTCATCATCATTCATTATTTTGTTAAAAAAATGAACTGTGTTTGTATCTGTCTGATTTATTGCAGGGGACTCTTCCAAGGTTCAAAGTCAGTTCAAAAGAGTCTTGGTCTTTGATGATGACTCTGAAGTCGCTTTGACCTTAGCCATCGACTCGCCACTGTCCGACTCATCCTTGGAAGATGACTCCAAGAAGAAGAAGAAGAAGTTCAAGAAGAAGAGATCTCCAAAGTTGGCTGGAAGCCCCATATCAGAAACCAGTCGTGTTCGTGGTGAGATTGTTTTATAAATCAGTAATGAGTAAATTTGGTGACCTGTGAGCACTTATGATAGAACAAGACAAAGAGTCTAATTACGGCGTGGGCTGTGAATGTAATTCATGTGTCATAGTTGTTGTTCCTACATCTGCAGGACAGATATGAGCACTGGAATCAGGAGGATATTGGTGTATTTGTGTGAAATTTGTCCTACAGAGTTCAATCCACTCTGTAAATATTCCGTTTTTGTTTTCAACCCCAAAAACTGCAATTCAATCCAGTTCACAACCAAAGTAAGAAAGACAACTCAGAAATCCGTTCCGGGTTTTACCACTGATTCTGACAAAATAAAATGAAATGAGATCTAGGATAAAATGCACGTTTATTGAACAATAACAAATATACAAACACCCGAAAACCCCCCGGAAAGTTTCCTAACAGCTATGGCTATGAGGGGAATACATTACATGTTTGATTTGAATGTTTATGGAGACGTAAATCTATAAAGACCCATAGGTGCTACCGAAAAAAGGGGGGTTGTTTCTAAGACGTTCATGCAGTGATGAACGTCTTGGTACCAAGGCTACCTGCTATCATGACAGCTAGTCCTCCTGCTAACAACAGTAATGCCAACACTTCACACACGTCTGTAAACACTGACAGATATATTATCAACTCTTCTGTTAATTTTGTTGCGATAAACTGCATTAACCATCACACAAAACTCTCCCAAAAACCCGTTGATTTACTGCACTTCCCGTACGACAACTACAGACCTTAAAACGGTATGAGCCCAAATTAAACATAGATTTTACAGCGATTTACTTGCAATAAACAGATCAAATGAATCCCGAAATAACTACATGATGATATCGATTCATAAAAAGTATGAATTAATGCTTTGTCAAGTCTGTCAGCATGACGACAAGCAAACAACTTTTAAAATGCTTGTTTTCTGAATGGAGCTCAGACCGAGCAGAGCTGTGCTAACATTGTAGCTACACTCGCTAATGGTGTGAGCTACGGTAATTTCTTTAGAAAGCTGGAGGCTTTCTAGAGGAATAAACACACACCAGGCCGCCACACCAAGCTCTGCTATAAATCCGGAGCCGTTTACAGGTGGGAGTTTATTTTTTTCGGAATATGATCACCATTTACTTCTGCATCCAGGAAACTTGTGGATACAGAGCATAGACTGTATAAAATAATGGACGTAGTCACCGTGACGTCACCCATCCGTTTCTGAAGACTGGATTTGAAGCTCAAAATACTCCGCTCTGGACGTCGGCATCTTGGCAGTGCCTGACTCCGCCCAACTCAGACAATCAAAAATGGGCAAAGAGGCGGGCCGAAGGAAGCCTGGTGTCCTAAACACGCCCACCTCGCTCGGCGCTGCTAAGTTAGCTAAGGCTAACAAGCTAGGCTAACAAGCTACGCTACTTTGGCTAGCCCTGTGGTGATGTCTGCTCTCGCTTGGTGCCAGCTCCCCTGCAGCTCCCTCACGAAACTTGAGGTAAGTTGAGTTTAGCTGAAACTAACGTTATACAACAAACCTTGAAACAATGATTCAGCTGTTATCTTAAAAAAAACAAAAACAAAAAAATGCTTCAACTTTTTTTTTTAAATATATAACGCTAATTATTTATTACACTCATTTTACTTTCATATGCACAGTGTGGATCATTGGTGACAGGTATGTCCGGCGTGGTGTCCAGAGAGCTGCAGAGACCTTGGGAATCACCCTCAGCATGCCGGGCATTCGTGTCTGCTGGTTTGGCTGGGGTGGACTGCAGTGGGGAGGCCTTTTCTCCTTCTTTTCCCACTCCCTGCAAGTAAGAGCAGCACCAGATGTCCTCATCATCCACTGTGGCGGCAATGACATGGGGAAGGTCAGCAGTGTCAAGCTGGTCAGCATGATGAAGGAGGACCTGCACCAGCTTCACCTCCAGCATCCTGGCATTAAGATAATATTTTCTTCATTGGCCCAAAGGTGCAGGTGGGAGGCTGGTGGCAATCCAGCAAAGATTGATAAGGCCAGGAAATGAGTTTACAGTGTTATGGCTACATTTGTTCATAGTTTAAATGGTGCCATAATTGAGCACCCTCACATCAGACACATTCATCTCACAAATAGGAGAATTTATATGTTTTTAAGTAAATTAGTTAATTGTCTTAAAGACCACCTCCAAATGCAGTGAACTGCTTACTGTTGGCAGTGTCACTGCTTTTGAATTTGGCCTTTAGGACACATTTTGTTAGGCCTGATCATAGCCCAGGCTGTCATAGCTAATGTTGAGTTTATGATATTCATCTATAACTTGTTTAAAATTTCAATAAATTCTATTTATATTTGCACTGCTTTTGTCTTTGTTACTGACTGAATGTTGTATTTCACAATCAAATCTGACTGTTAATTGAAAGGACAAACAAATCATACACTACAGATAAAACATTAAGCATTAATGTTTAACATTGCCACTGACAAAAAATTAAGCAGTCCATTTCTGTGTGGGCCTGATTATTTTAACTTTGTACTTGAAGATAACTAAGCACCTTACACCCAGCAGCAGAGCCTGAGAAGATTTTGGAGAGTACCCTTTGTTTGCTGCTCTGTTAGAAGTCTAGTTTTAACACAGAAGAATGTGACTGGATAAAAGGGCTCAAAGTGAAAAACAAACAATTAGCTGGACACAATAGTTTTGAAGCCCCCAAGGAGGTATCACTTGTTCACTATGTTGCCAACTCTGAGAGGGTCTTCCTCAGGCAAAGGTATCGTGACGTTTTTATAGTGAGGCAAACAGAAACATAATCAGCCAATTATGTGTTGTTGTTTTTAGCCTCACTATATAAGCCTCAGTACCGAGCAATACCCACAGAACCTTCTCATATGTCACAATGTCACAAATATATAATACCTCCTACGGGACTTAAAACTATTCAGTGTGCAGATATTTCCTTGTTTTTCACAAAAGGAGAATCGTTTCTCAGTGAATTTTCTTCATTTGTCTTAAAGAAATGTCCAAACAAAACCAGCACATAACATCAGCCTTTCATTTTTTCTTTACATTCTGCTAAGATAAATGCAAACTTGGGTAAATGTTAAGACATAAATGAAAACATTAAGATGCCATTAATAACTATTATATTTTGTTAATGGTTTAAATCACCACTATATTTCCAATCATCACAGGAAACTGATGAATGACAGCTTTCAAAAAATTTGCTTTTACTCTAAAGTAAATTTTGACTGATCCATTTTATATAAACAAAAGTTATAACCATTACACAAACAGTTTAACAAAATTAAGTCAAAGCTTGCATTCATGAAATCATCACTATTAAAAGGTTACAAAAAGTACACATGAAATAAATGAAAAGATTTATAACAGTAATTATAAAACCTATGGATTAGGACCCAGTGTCATAATTTGCAAAATTTTAATTTCTTGTGAAACAACCTCTTCACTGTGGAGTAAACATCACATTGGTCGAGGCGTTGTAACTTTCCTCAAGTGTCCTACATGAGAGAAAGATGACAGGTTAAGAACACAGGTAGAAAACATTGACTACAGCCTGTCTTGGTTAAAAGCCCACTCACCACCAAAATGATCTTATTGCTGAGTAAGTGGCTGTCATTCATAAAATAGTTTTGTGTTTAAGTTCTGTAGATATTCGACTTTATATCTGAATGTGATTTTAAATTTAACAGTGTATTACCAAGACAAATGGAGTATGAATATACAGTATGCAATTCATCCACATTAAAATAATTGTTGCTATCAAAAGGAAACTGAACTGTTCTCAAAGCTCACTGCCACTGTGGAATCATGCTACGTTCGGCTGTCTCATTATGAGAATATTTTATTCCACTGGTTCTTCACAGACTGTGTGTGGGGAAAAAGGTAGTAAATCTCACTTTGATAAAGGGTCTTTGCATAAAAGGCACTAAAATGTTAAAGTTGGTAAATACATGTCATGTTCCTTGATTGATAAAATCTTCATTTGGCCTTTTGCATCAGGGGAACACTAAACTGCACTGGTGTGTCAGTAATTTCACCTTATCAGTAATAGTACAGAGCAAGCTGTGCCCTAATCGAGTACTTAGTAATGTATGACAATTAGTAATTTATGTAATGCATTTAAATGTATTATGGACAATAATTCATCATTTTAAACTAATAAGTTTCTTGACTCTTTGTGAGGTACTGTATGAAAAAAAGTGTCTTTATCCTGGAGTCAGTGCTGAAGTGATGACTCTCAAAGTGTTCACTGCACAGACAGGAAGTCTTGTTTGGAGTCCAGCTCTGTCTCCTCGTGTTGAGTGTCCACTGGTCCAGTCTGTCTGGGTCACCTAGAGGAAAACTTTACACATACAAATAGATATTAAAAGTAATATATGTGTTAGCTTCCTACTTCACAGACACCTTAACATGCAAACAGTACAACTTAACTTACTTCAGTGTTCAACAGATCATAATCAGTTTATTTAAGCAAAACAAAAAGGTGGTGGCCATCACAGTCCTCATATTCTGTCTGTGCATTATCTATTGTTGTGTAACTACACGCCTACAGGCCTTTATCATACACTAGTCTTATTATTTTATATGTGACAGTCAAATGTCACATTAGTTTTTTTTAATTACGTTACACACCTTATTGTAATTTCACACAGTTCGCCACTTTTTAATTTACATACACAAGTATAGCCTTAATGTAACATTAACGTTACACTGCTCGTATGACAACGTTAACATCGCATCACGTTAGCTAACTAACGTGATGGACCTTTATTTTCAAACCTCACACAGCCTCAGCCTTTTGTTCAAAATATTCTCTCCCTAAATGCCTACATCCTAACACTTCTCTGTCAGGCTCTGACTTCGATGCATCCCCGGACTGGCGTCTTGCTCGAAGGCTAACCGCTAGCTGGCTGGTTAGCTAGTTAACGAGCTAAGCTTGTGTTGTATCGTATTGTCTGTGACTCGGTAACTTGATGTGGATGTTGCTGCATTAGGATTTAGAGTGCATCATAGCACTGAGACAGCACTAGTTAAAATTACAAATGACCTTCTGATTGCTTCAGACAAAGGACTCGTCTCTGTACTTGTTTTATTAGATCTTAGTGCGGCGTTTGACACTATTGACCATCAAATTCTACTGCAGAGACTGGATCACTTAATTGGCCTAAAAGGTTCTGCACTAAGCTGGTTTAAATCTTATTTATCTGATCGTTTTCAGTTTGTTGACGTTCATAATGAATCATCCTTACATACCAAAGTTTGTTTTGGAGTTCTGCAAGGTTCTGTGCTCGGACCAATCCTATTTACTCTATATATGCTTCCTTTAGGTAACATCATTAGAAATCACTCAATCAATCAGTGCTAACATATAAACATAAATAAAATAATACTAGAATTTCCAAATTTCACTTACCGAAAAACCTGGAGCACAGACTTGTTGGACGGTCTGTTGGTATAATTAATCGAACAGCAAGCCATATTACTCCAATATTTGCCTGAAAAAATATCCAAAAAGCACAAACACGGCTGAGAGGACAGGTTCAATGCCTTGAACATGGGCACGAATTGGCTGAGATGACGCCGAGCAGACGGCCGAGTCTGAGCTCAGCTCCACACAGCAGAGCCAGCGGCTAGTTAGCATGCTAGTTAGCCACCCGTGATGGTGCGACCTGTCATTCAAAGTGACCACGCCCTTAATTATGCGTAATTTCAAACCTTAATAACATTTAAACGGAAGAGTTAGAAAAAAATCCCCCCCACGCCATAAAAATAAATGCATCAAGAGAAGACATTGGGGAAATCTGTGCATCCACAATATAATATCAAAATGTAAAAAAGTCAAGTAAACGGGTCATCTCCTTCAGGGACAATTAGATCATCCTTGAGTTAGTCCCAATCATTTCTTTAGATGTATCCTACTGCTCTGGGGATTGAACTGACGACTTTCCTAACGAAAGCTCGCTTCTCTAACCATTAGGATACCACTGCCTGTAAACTGCCTTGTCAGTCCTAGTCGGTGGAAGAACAGAGCGCTGTGTTCAAATTTAAAAATTTGCAGCTCGGTGCAGACTGTGGCAAGGCAAGGCAAGGCAAGTTTATTTGTAGAGCACAATTCGTACACAAAGTAATTCAAAGTGCTTTACAGAACAAGAAAATGCATTAAAATCACAATACAAAATAAAAACATAAATAATCATTATAAAATGAACTTTAAAAGAGGAGAGTGCAGATAAGATCCTTTCAGTCATATGCACAGTGAAATAGAGCTGTTTTGAGCCTAGATTTGAACATTGTCAGAGTAGAGGCCTGTCTCACATCTTCAGAAAGACTGTTCCAGATTTTAGCTGCATAAAACTGGAATCCTGATTCCCCATGTTTAGTCCTGACTCTGGGCACCAGCAGGAGGCCGGTCCCTGAGGTCCTCAGAGTCCAAGATGGTTCATATGGCACTAACATGTCAGAGATGTACTTTGGTGCTAGGCCGTGGAGAGACTTGTACACAAGCAGAGCTGCTTTAAAGTCTATTCTCTGAGCCACAGGAAGCCAGTGTAGAGACCTGAGCACAGGACTTATGTGCTCGTACTTCCTGGTACTGGTCAGGACCCGAGCAGCAGCATTCTGGATGTACTGCAGCTGTCTTACGGCCCGTTTGGAGAGGCCAGTGAGCAGGCCGTTACAGTAGTCTAACCTACTAGAGACAAATGCATGGATAAGTCTCTCCAAGTCAGGTTTAGACATTATACCTTTGATTTTGGCAATGTTTTTTAGATGGTAAAAAGCTGCTGATGTTATTGGTTTGATGTGGCTGTTAAAGTTCAAGTCTGAGTCCATTATTACCCCGAGATTTCTAACCTGATTTGTAGGTTTTAGAGAGAGAGACTGGAGGTGACTGCTGACATTTTCTCTTTGTTTCTGTGGACCAAATACGATGACTTCAGTCTTGTCTGAATTTAGCTGGAGAAAGTTGTTTTGCATCCACACACTGACCTGTTGGATGCAGTGACAGAGTGAATCCACTGGTCCATATTCACCTGCTGTCAGTGAGACATAGATCTGAGTGTCGTCTGCATAATTGTGGTAGGACACATTATTACTTTGTATTAACTGGCCTAAAGGCAGCATGTAGAGATTGAACAGAAGGGGTCCCAGGATTGACCCTTGGGGCACCCCACAGGTCAAGGCCATGTGGTCTGAGACACAGTTACCAATTTCAACAAAGTACTTCCTGTCTTCTAGAGAGGACTTCAACCAATTTAGGGCAGTGCCAGAGATGCCCACCCAGTCCTCTAGTCTCTGTGAAAGGATCTCATGATCGACAGTGTCAAAAGCAGCACTCAGATCTAGCAGGACTAAAACTGAGACTTTTCCTGCGTCAGTGTTCAGGCGGATGTCATTTGTCACCTTAATAAGAGCGGTCTCAGTGCTGTGATGGGGTCTAAAACCTGACTGGAAAACATCAAAGGAGTTGTTCATTAGGAGAAAGTCAGTAAGCTGTTGGTAAACAACTTTCTCAAGGACTTTGCCTAAAAACGGCAGATTTGAAATGGGCCGGTAGTTGTTCAGTACTGTGGCATTGAGACTGCTCTTCTTTAGGAGAGGTTTTATGACTGCAGTTTTCAAGGCCTTTGGGAATGTTCCAGATTGTGGTGACATGTTAACTATGTGAGCGAGTGGTGGTAACAAACTGCTCAGCACAGACTTTAGAAATCTAGTGGGTAACACATCGAGGCAGCATGTAGATGAACTCAGACTGGTGATGATCTCTTGGACAGTTTTGTCAGTTACAGGTGCAAAATGAGTCAGCTCTAAGTGTCTAGGTGGCTGCAGGGTTGTTATTGGTGTTGTGGAATTGATGGCATTTTTAATGGTCTGAACCTTGTCGCTAAAGAATACAACAAACTCATTACACTTAGATGTGGAGATCAGTTCCAACGGCAGTTGAGCTGGAGGGTTTGTTAATCTGTTCACTGTTGCAAATAAGACACGCGAGTTGTTACTGCAGTTTCCAATAATTTCAGAAAAGTACCTCTCCCTTGTTCTACGTAAGATCCGGTTGAACACGTACAACTTTTCTTTATAAATTTCATAATGAACATGAAGCTTTGACTTGCGCCATTTCCGCTCGGCCCTCCGGCACTCCCTTTTCTGTGCCCTGACCGAGTCGTCATTCCTCCATGGCGCCTTCTGCTTATTTTTAACTATTTTAACCTTCACAGGGGCAATGGTGTCCAGAACATTCAAAACACTCGAAGTAACAGAGTTCAACAAATCATCAACATTAGAACATGAGGCATTTTCAAAGTTTATCATTTCCATGAACAGAGCACCTGTGCTGTTATTTATATGTCTCCTCCGAACAACTGCAGGACCAGCCGGTGGTTTGGGAGAAACAGACAGGTCAAAGAAGACACAGAAATGATCAGACAGAGCAACATCAACGACATTGACGTTTGAAATATTAACCCCCTTTGTGATGAGCAGGTCCAGAGTGTGCTGCGCTCTGCTGTGGGTGGGCTCACACACATGCTGAGTCAGGCCAAAGGTTTCAAGGACAGCACTGAGCTCTTTAGCATTTCTGTCACAGACGTTATCCACATGTACATTAAAATCACCTGTAATGACCAAACCATCAAAGTCTGTGCATACAATTGAAAGCATCCTGGTAAAATCATCAATAAAACTTTGACAGTGCTGGGGAGGCTTGTACATAACTACATAGAGTATGGACGGAGATTGTTTTAGCTCCATTTTAAAGGATACATACTCAAATGATGAAAACACCCCAAATGACAACCTGTGCATAACCATATGATCTCTAAATATTGCACAGACACCTCCACCCTTTTTGTTTTCTCGTGTTTCAGATTCAAATTTGTAGTTGGGTGGAGCTGATTCCGTTAGAACAGCATTACCTGTGTTTTTGTCAAGCCATGTTTCAGTTAAAAACATAAAATCAAGATTATACAAAGAGATCAAATTATTAATTAAAAATGGTTTGTTAGACAAGGATCTGACATTAAGCACAGCAAGTTTCAGATTAGTTTCAGTAGGACTGGACATTATCTTCTTACAAGGGATATGGATTAAATTTCTCTGATTGGACAGTCTAACTGTCCTTCTGTAATCTGGTCTATGTGGTGTGGCTGTAGATATAGCACTAGGGGAGAATATTGTCTCACAGGGCCCCAGCTTGATATTACCTTTATCATGGCTGTAAGTCCTGGGACAGCAAAGGCCCTGTGCATCCTAGCTCTTAGGGATACCAGCTCTGGGGGCAGGCAGGGGAGGACGAGCAGGGGGAAGTTTGGGTGATGGACCAGATGAAAACCAAGGGGGAGGAGCTGGGGGAGCTTTAGTTTGTGAAGCAGGAGAGTTGAAGCTCCTGTGTGACTTGAGGGGCACAGTTTTATACGGGGGAGAGTTCAGCATAGTTGGTGACCTTGCTATATTAGGGGTGAGGGGAACCATCTTAATCCCTGATTTGATCAGGCTTTCAAGATGGTTGGGAAGGCCCATGGGGGAAGGTGGGGATGAAAAGGAGAGGGACAAGTCTCTAGAGGGGGTAGATGTGGCAGGGGGGGCCCAGGTCTGTGGGTAGAGGAGGTGATGGGGGTGCTGCCAGGTCTGAAACTTCTGCTGGGGCCGTCACAGACGAGTCCAAGGCCTGTGATGAGGGCCCGGGGGGAGGTGGAACCGATGGCGGGCCTGAATCCTTCACTGGGGGCAGTGGAGGCTGTTGTGGTGCTTGAGCTGAATCCTTCGCTGGGGGCGGTGGAGGCTGTTGTGGTCCTGGAGCTGAATCCTTCGCTGGGGGCGGTGGAGGCTGTTGTGGTCCTGGAGCTGAATCCTTCGCTGGGGGCGGTGGAGGCTGTTGTGGTGCAGCTGGTGCTGAAACACTGGCTCGGTCTCTGGCTTCTGCGACAGAGATGCTTCTCTCGTTCCTCTTTTCTCTCACTGGTCGCTCAGGACCCTGTCCCGGCCCATTTTGATGACTCAGAGCATGGAGGAGGTGTTCCGTCAGCACTCTCCTCCCACCTCTGCACAAGTGTGGGCCCTTTCCCTTGAACAGGTCCTCTCGTTTCCAGAACAGATAAAAGTTCTCAATGTAGTGCAATCCTCTGTGCGCACACTCTTTGGACAGCCATGTGTTCAGCTGAAGCAGCCGGCTGAACTTGTTTATCTTCCTGTCTATGTTTGGAAGAGGTCCACTAATGAATGCCTTGACCTCCACTTTATCAAGCTCCTTGAAGAACTTAGTGAAATCCCTTTTCAAGACTTCAGTCTGTTCCTTTCTGATGTCCACTGCACCCACGTGCACGATCAGCTCTGACTCCTCGGTGTGTAGACAAAACTTTTGGGAGGAGTGTTGTCATCTCAGAGACAGTGGCACTGGGACAGCAGCATGTTTGAATTCTTCCGTGGTTTATGCCACTGATAGCACCGTCTCCTATCAGCAGCGTATCTCTGACCTTGACGTTTGGTCCAGATTGTCTGTCTGCCTGCTGTCTTTTGCCGACTTTATGGCTCCAGTTTCGTGAAGATAATCCATTTTCTCTTTGTTCGTTAGAAACATTAAATTCAGTCTCTGACAGTGGCAAAAATCTGTTTGTAAGCTGTATTTTGGGTGATGTTACGTAGGTATTAACATTGTCTCTCATCACTTTGTGCTGCTTTGGCTTAGCACCAAGTTCTCTCCAGGATGAGGCATTTTGGTCTTTACAGAATTTTGGAAAAGACACAGTATCACTCAGGTTTAAGATGAAAGTAGCAGGTTTTTCAACCTTTTTACTGAAAGTAACTGTGGGCTTCTTACCACCGGATGTCACTGGGAGCATTTTGTGAAGTCCTTTTTCAGATTCTAAAGCAAAAATCCGTGCTTGTAGCTCATTAATTTCTTGTTGATATCTCCGACAGTGTTCACAGAAGGAATTTGTTTGGTCTCTTCCCCCGGACATGCTGCTGGCTCGTCAGATCGGTTAAAAATATAAAAAATGTTCTTCAAAGTCTTGGTTTACTTAAAATAATTCATGAAATGATGGATATAGAGATTTTCCAGGATTTGTAGAAGGAGTAAAACAATTAAAAAGCAGAGTAAAGAAGGGAGCAGGCTGGAACAAGCAGGAAAGCGTCTGCACTCTTCAGAAGCAGGAAGCAAAAAAAAAAAAAAAAAATGAGTGGACTGTGAGTGGACTGTGTCCACACATGTGCCATACAACACATACACAATGAATGGGTTTGTCGGTGGAGGTCTGCACTTTGCGTCCCCTATGCAAAATGGGCTCTACACTTAATGTCACTTAAGTAGTCTTTAGAATTATGTATTACATTAGTCTAATTGCTATGAGACAGGCTGTTGTTATTATTGTCATTATCAGCTACAGAAAACATTAGTCATAAATGTGACGCTCAACCCAGATTAGTTTACTAAAGCTATGCCCTCTATCACCACAATGTATCCTCAGCAATAATACAACTGGTGTTATAGCCATTTTAAATGAAACCATGTTGCTATAGTAGTGATGGCAATTTTATAAGGGAAGCAGACTGGTATTCTGCACCAGGGTTTGACATGAAATAAAAATCCCTATTTTTCTTTCAGTGAAAACCTGCACAGACATCATTAAAAGGTACAAGGCGGTGCTGAACAAGTACAACGAGGGAGGGTCCATGAAAGCTGCCTTTGAGGAAGTTGGTGTTGACCGCAACACGATCGCCAGAACAGCAGTCATCGCGGAGCTTAGCCTTGCAGCCCCTGAAGCTTTCATAGCTGTAGGCCAGTGGAACGAGAAATCCGAAAAGCTCGTTGCATTTGTCGACAGGTGTCGTGCTGTCATTACAACCGAGATTAAAGGGCACATAAGCAAAATGAAGGAGAAGGGTACTTTACTGCCCATTGCACATTAAATGGCCTTATTAGCCTTTTCTGGCTTTGGAGCTAGTTTGTTCTTACAAGTTTAGAATGTATCATCTTAGAAAGAAAGTGCATTCAGTTAATTAGATCCTTGGGTTCAAGTTTATTGTGAAAGAATGAACGTGCATTCTTCAAACTGTCCATTTTAAAGCAATACTCTGATGATTTGGGAGTTATGCCCTTTTCTATAATTTTCCTAGTGAGACATGATCAATATCTTGTCTGTACGTCCAGTGGCTGTCTTCCAGCTGTTAGCATCGTGTCTTAGCTTAGCCCAAGTCATTGCAGTGGATAGGAGTCAGTAGCATACTCAGTAGCTGAAGCTGGCGTTTTAGTACGTGCATTTAAAATAAAGATTTTTAAACCCTTTTTAGTTGTTTCAGAATAACTTTGATACGTGTAACTATAGTGTGTTTACATCATGCGCTGTGACACACTATAGTTCCGTGTATCAAACTTCCTTTAAAACCACTAAAAAGAACTCTTGTTTTTAGAATTAATGTTTTAATCTTTAATTTGAATGCACGTGCTACAATGCCAGCTTCAGGGTTTCTGTAAGGTTTATTTTATTCACTTTTACAGAGTATGCTACTGACTCCTACCCACTGCAATGATGTGGGCTAAGCCAAGCTGTGATGCTAACAGCTGGAAGCCAGCCACTGGACGTACAGACACAAAAAAGATATTGATCATGTTGTCTCACTTGGAAAACGATAGAGAAAGAGCATAACTCCCAAATCGTCGTATTCTTTAGGGATTTCACTTTTATTTAGGAAAACAAGATTCACTTAGTTTTGCATTTAAAATGCACCTTTAATGTAGTTATTTTGAAAAGATTTACAATATCTGAAGATGTTTTATTGCCTGTAGCCCAATATTTAAAATGCACATTTTTTGTAGTAAAACAAATTCTTTTCAAGCTCACTGTAAGCTGTCATTGAAGATGTTAACGTGATGATGGTAATAAAGTTTTATTGCCAGTAAAAGTATATGGTGTCACTTAAAGCTCTTAAAGTCATCCTGTAGCATATTATTCATGTTTATAAGGCATTATTCCGTTTCAGAAATTAAGCATTTATTATATGTCAGAGCAGTTCTTTGAGTCTTTATAACTGGCTAAAGTTATGATAGTTATAATGTGCTATGTAACCCAGTACTTCAGATTGTTCTTTCAAACACTGTCGTCACTTTAGCATGGAAGTATAAAGCATTATGAATGCTGAATTTAAAATTCATTATGTAACCACTTATAATACTTTATAAACCTTGTTATAAGTTGTCATATACGATTATAAACATTTATAACAATGTTTATAAAGCCTTATAAATGTGTTATAATGTCTTATGAATGTGCTCATAATGCATTATAGACCTGACCTTCATAGAAAGTGTTACTGAACTATGAATTTGCTTTATTTGTTTTCACTGTCTTTATGTTAAATGTTAAATGTGCATTGTAGGTTGAGACGTGTTCATTGTGGTTTGTGTGTTGATGTTTTGTGAATGATTCATTTTCAATAAACAATCAATCAAATAAACAGAGGCGCTCCTGCAGCTCCCTCCTCTCTGGCTCTCTGATGTCACAGTGTGGAGCCTCAACCAATGGTGTAGCCACGGGTGTGCCAGGGTGTGCCGGTGCCACCCACAGAGGCAGCTGGCACACCCAAAAAAATTGCCGTCAGACGATGCGTTGCGACACCTACACCTGGCAACCTACTGACCTGACTGTGACCCCTCGTCCAGCAAGCATTGCGGGAGCGCTAACTGCTGCTAATAGCGATGAAACAGAGTTCCCTGATGAATTATTTCAAAAAACCTCGACTTGACTTCCAGCAGGACACAAGTTCGACAACTGAGGAGGATGTTTCTCCCTCTCCATCAACAAGCAGGCCCACGACCCCTCCGACACAGGCTAGTGAGGCTACACACACCATGGGGAATGATGCAGCTAACGTTACAGTGCCAGACAACCCCAATACAGCTACCTCGGGGATCACAGATCTTTCCACAGTGGACACAAGCTTTCCCATCCATGGGAGCTGTCAGTGGAAAGAGGAGGACTTTTCTGCTAAATGCTATGCCCGATACAGTTGGTTGGAGTACAGCATTAAATTGGATGCGGTTTTTTGCCAGTCCTGTCGCCACTTCAGCACAGACGTCAAGGAGGACAGATTCAGAAAAACGGGAATGAGAGACTGGGGGCATCTAGGTCAGTTTTGTGTAAAGCATGAAGCAAGTAAAGCTCATGCTTCTGCTGTGGCCCGACACAAAGGTTACATTGAGATACAACGAGCTGGAAACTGTGACATCATACATCAGGTGACAAAAGACAAACAAGAGCGTTTCGTAGACTCTATTGAAAGAAACCGGGCACACGTGAAAGTTGTCATTGATATTTTGCTGTTTTGCGCAAAACAAGGCATTGCACTGCGTGGTCACAAGGAGGACGCAGAAAGCCTGAACAGAGGAAATTTTCCAGTTGTTCAAACTGATTTGTGATTATGACCCTGACATAAAAAAGCGCTTTGATGAGCTTCCAAATAACGCAAAAATGATGAGCCCTGACATTCAGAACGATCTCCTTGAAACTGCAGCATCACTAGTCCTCCGAAAAATCAAAGCGGAGCTGCATGCAGAGACAGACACATAGTATGCCATTTTAGCTGACGAATATAAGGACCTCTCAAAGAAAGAGCTCGTTGCTGTCTGCTTAAGGTATGTGTATAACGGTAACCTGAGAGAGAGCTGTCGGATTTGTCGCGACAGATGACATGACATCATCTGGCATCACCAAAAAGATTTTGGAGGTACTGGAACCACTGCAGCTGGATCCTGAATTGTGTGTGGGTTTCAGTTTTGACGGAGCAGCAGTTATGTCCGGTGAGAAATCCGGGCTGCAGGTGCAGCTCAAAAAAACTTTTCCTCATGCAGTGCATGTACACTGCCACTCCCACCGCCTGAACCTGGTGCTTTCGACAGCTTCAAAAGTGTCTCCCACTCTGGCCACTTTTTTTGATGTTGTGAATTCACTGCATCATTTCATGACCGGAGCCAACAGACATGCACGATTTCTACAAATCCCAGAAGAACTTGACCCCGACGCACCCCGTCTGGAGCTTGTGTGCTTCACAGATATTAGGTGGAGTTCAAAATCAGAGTCTGTGAGCCGAGTTTTAATGTTGTATGATGTTATATTAGAAACACTGAGTGAGTTTGCGGAGGGGTCAGGTCAGACTAAAATAGACGCAGAGTCTCTCCTGCAACAACTACAGACCGAAAGATTCATATTTCTTCTTGTTGCGTTTTCTAAGCTGTTCAGTGCAAGTGATTTTGTGACAAAAAGCCTACAGTCCCCATCTGTGTCAGTGCCTGACTGCATCCACATGATTGACGGCCTCGAAGAAACTTTTGCTACTTTCAGGAGTAACTCAGACGGGGAATTTGAGAGAATAATCAGGCCAACTGATGACATCATGAAGAAAAACGATGTTCAGAACTGGGATGTAGCAGGCGCACGGAACAGAAAGCTGCCTGCCAAGTTTGCTGACTCGCATGTGGCCTCTACAGTGGGCAGGTGTGCACCCATCAGGAGTGATTCTGATTTGCAGTCCTTGTGGACTATGATCCTTGACAGACAGCTGGTCGAACTGAACAACCGTTTTCAGAGTGACTCTTATGGAATAATGAAGGCTGCTGCCTCCCTGCTGCCTGCATCAGATGCGTTTTGCCAGCTGGAAGCATTGCGCGCGCCGAGCAGGCATTATGGACTTGGTTTGGAGGCCTCTGAATTGACTGTGTTTGGGCAACTCATCAAACGGAAAGTGGACGGGGGACATCAGTTCCCGTCCATTATTTAAGTGCTGGACTCATGTGACAAAGATGTTTTTCCCAACATGAACTGTTTACTGCGTATTCTGATAACACTGCCTGTTACAAGTTGCTGTGTGGAGCACCTGTTTTCAGTTGTAAACAGGATTAAATCCACCAGCAGAGCTACAATGCTCACAGAGAGACTGAATAGCATCTCGCTGCTCATGTTTGAAAAAGAGCTCGCGGAGAAACTGGACTCTGATGAAATAATGAATGCGTTCAAGGCCAAGCCACGCCGTCTTGCCCTTTAAATTGAGAGCTGCGCAGTGCGCACAGGTAAGCAGCAATATCGTTGTGTCCTTTACTCTGCTGCTAAGCCCAATAGTTGTGTTCAGATGGTTAAATAGCTTTGTTGATCATGCGTAATGTGGATACATTATGGCTCTATGAGAGTGCATGAGTACATGCATGAGTGTATTATATTTCACTGTGTTCATCTCATTGGGCACGCGATGTCTGTGTGTGTTATGTTTTTGCGGTGTTTTTTTTTTTGAGAACACAAAGTGTGCTTTTTCTATTACTTTGTTATTGATTTATTTGAGAGCATGTCACGTGTGAATGTTTAGACCTGCTGTGAACTACTGTTGACTATTACTGATAGAACGCACACAACGTGTGGATATGTTTTGTGTTAATAATGTTGTATTCGAGAAAGATACATTCTTTTGAATGTTTGTGGAGGTGTAACACTCTGTTGAAAATAAATTTGGCACACCCAGTATTTGCTGGTGCACACCCAATGTCTTTTTTCTGGCTACGCCAGTGGCCTCAACACGCCAAGAGGAGGAGCACAAGGCTGCTCAGCTTACAGTGTGCTCAAAGGTTATTATGGGATGTATGCCAAGTGGAATGAAAAAGTGTCAGGAGCTTCTTTCTGATTGGTTGAGAGACGTTATCACACACTGAGACTGATGTTCACTGTTTCACTTCCTGTTCTTTGCCTTTAAAAATGCCTCTCAGCACCTCCTCTCTCCACTGCTCCTCGTCAGAAGATCAGAACACATCAGCTGAAGAGAACCCTCTCTCACTTCACACTGTAAGTGACAATAATTATCATATGCTCAGTGTTAATTTTGGCAGCTATTGTCAACTTAGTTTCAGTCATTACATGAATTACATGAAAAGTCATATTTTAGTCATTTCTGTCTTCTTTAATTTTAGTTTTTGGCGAAACACAGTAGTTACTCATACATAACATATGTATTAGTGGTTAATAAGGTCTGTATTAAGTATCATTCAATTCAATTCAATTCAATTCAATTTTATTTATAAAGCCCAATATCACAAATCACAATTTGCCTCACAGGGCTTTACAGCATACGACATCCCTCTGTCCTTATGACCCTCACAGCTGATCAGGAAAAACTCCCCAAAAAAAACCCTTGAACGGGGAAAAAAAAACGGTAGAAACCTCAGGAAGAGCAACTGAGGAGGGATCCCTCTTCCAGGACGGACAGACGTGCAATAGATGTCGTACAGAACAGATCAGCATAATAAATTAACAGTAATCCATATGACACAATGAGACAGAGAGAGAGAGAGAGAGAGAGAGAGAGAGAGAGAGAGAGAGATGCAGGTAATAACAGTAGCTTACAACAACTACTGTACACATGTATTTGCTCAATTTCTTACTCTTACTGAACTAATAATTTATTCTTTGTAAATAGTTGGTCATGGTACTAAATTATTGGGTCTAATCCCGAGGTGCGGACACAGAATTCAATTGTTTATAATAGAATGGAATTCTGGCAGCAAATGCTCCGCATCCGCAAGGCTGAAATCATGCACCCGGTGTAGCCTCTGGGTTAGTAGAGAGCTTCTACATTCCTTAGAGACAAAACAATGTATTACGAGGCAGTTCTGATCTAGATATCAGTAACTTCAGATCAAGACCCACTAACTGATTATTAAGGATTTACCAAGAAATAATAAATAAATTCGGTAACACTTTATATTAAGGTACTGTAATTAGTGCTTAATAAGCAGTTAATTAACAGTTAATGAGCACTTATAAGACGGTATAAGATGCTTATTAACATTAATAAGACTAGGCTAAGTGTTTATTACAGCATAACTGGAGTATTATAAGCACTTAATAGAAACTTTGGTAACAGTTTATAAACCTATACTAAATATTAATAAGATGTCTATTTACATTATTTATAATTTATAAGGTTAATTATAGAATAATAACCATATTTATTACTGGTTTATAAGACACTATAAGACCCTATAACATAAAATTAATAAGGTGTTTATTAACATTAATGAGACTAAGTTAATATAAATGCCATATTACGGTTAATAAATGCTTAATTATGCAGTTATTAATAGTAAATAATAATCCTTTGCAGCTACCGGATCTAATGTGGGAACAGTGTCGTATAAACGTTAATAAACTATTAATATGCACTTATTAATAGCTCATAATAAAGGGGTGTGACGTGCTGATGTATTGCGGTAAGCGTGTTGTGTCATTTCCGGTGTTTTCTGTGACAGTGTCTTTGTGCTGCTCTGGTGAATTCTACTAGCCTGCTTTCTGCTTTTCGCACTTCAGTTGCTTAACATCTACTTCAAGTCTTAACCCACATTAGTTCTGTTTAAGCACTTATAGCTCTCCTCCTTTTTATGACTTTCTTGCTAATCTCTTAGCCTTGGTAGCTACATTAGCTTTACAGTTAGCGATGGCTTCTCCCTCTGCTCTCTCTTGCTCGGTGTGCCAAATGTTAAGTTATGCCTCTGCCTCCTTTAGCGACAGTGGTAATTGTAATAAGTGTAGCTTATTTGCTGCGTTGGAGGCGAGGCTTAGTGAATTAGAAGCGTGGCTCCACTCCATGGAAAACCATTCAGTAGCTGCGGTAGTTAGCCAGCCCCCTGTAGCCAGTGCGGAGCCACATAGCATAGCCTCCGCTAGCGGTCCCCCGGTAACCCCCGTACAGCCGGGAGACTGGGTAACTGTTCATGAGAAGCGCAGCTCCAAGCCGAAGCCCACGTTTCACCACCAGCCCGTTCACGTTTCCAACCGCTTTTCCCCACTCAGCGACACACCCGCTGAGGATAAAACTCTGGTTATTGGCAGCTCTATTCTGAGGAACGTGAAGTTAGCAACACCAGCGGCCATAGTCAGATGTATCCCTGGGGCCAGAGCAGGCGACACTGAGTCAAATTTAAAACTGCTGGCTAAAGCTAAACGTAGATTCAGTAAGATTGTTATTCACGTCGGCGGCAATGACACCTGGTTACGCCAATCAGAGGTCACTAAAATTAATATTGCCTCGGTGTATGAATATGCAAAAACGATGTCAGACTCTGTAGTTTTCTCTGGACCCCTCCCAAATCTGACCAGTGATGACATGTTTAGCCGCATGTCATCATTTAATCGCTGGCTGTCCAGGTGGTGTCCAGCAAACAATGTGGGTTTCGTTAATAATTGGCAAACTTTCTGGGGAAAACCTGGTCTTATTAGGAGAGACGGCATTCATCCCACTTTGGATGGAGCTGCTCTCATCTCTAGAAACCTGGAAAACTTTATTAGTAATTTAAATCCCTGACAACCCAGAGTTGAGACCAGGACTCAGAGTCACAGTCCTATACGCCTCTCTGAGCTTCTAGTTCAGTTACCCAGCCATAGTTTTCATAGTTTTATACAAACGGTGTCTGTCCCCCGACCACCTAAATTATTTAAATCTAAAATTAAACAAAGAGGAGTTGTGCATAACAACCTCATAAAAATTAAAACCTCTTCTGTGACAGAAAGACAAAACAGGAGAATTAAATGCGGACTGTTAAATATCAGGTCTCTATCGTCTAAAGCAGTGTTAGTAAACGAATTAATATCAGATAATCATATTGATTTACTCAGTCTCACTGAAACCTGGCTGTGTCAAGATGAATATGTTAGTCTAAATGAGTCCACTCCTCCCAGTCATAATAATACCCACATTCCTCGAGGCAGCGGCCGAGGAGGGGGAGTTGCAGCCATTTTTAACTCTAGTCTGTTAATCAGCCCTAAACCTAAACTAGATTATAATTCATTTGAAAGCCTCGTTCTTAGTCTTTTACATCCGACCTGGAAAACCTCGCAGCCACTTTTATTTGTTATAGTGTACCGTGCTCCTGGCCCGTATTCTGAATTTGTATCTGAATTCTCAGAGTTTTTATCCAGTTTAGTTCTTAAATCAGATAAAGTTATTATTGTAGGCGATTTTAACATTCATGTCGACGTTGATAATGACTCCCTGGCTACCGCGTTTATCTCAGTATTAGACTCCATTGGCTTCAGTCAGGATGTACATGAACCCACTCATTGTTTTAACCATACCCTCGATCTAGTTCTGACGTATGGAATTGAAATTGATAACCTAACAGTCTTTCCACAGAATCCCTCGCTATCGGATCATTATCTGATTACTTTTGATTTCTTTTTACCCGATTACACGCCACTCAGCAACAGTTACTATACTAGATGTTTATCAGATAGTGCTGTCGCAAAATTTAAGGAAATGATTACTTCGTCGTTAAATTCAATAACAAGTCCCTCAGTAACAGAGGTTTCCAGTATCGACTTTAACCTCTCCCAAATTGATCATCTTGTCGATAGCGCCGTAGGCTCGCTGCGAACAACACTTGACTCTGTAGCTCCTCTTAAAAAGAAGTTAACAAAGCAAAGAAAGTTCGCTCCTTGGTATAACTCTCAAACCCGTAAGTTAAAACAAATATCGCGAAAATCTGAAAGGAATTGGCGATTAACCAAACTGGAAGAATCTCGTTTAATCTGGACAGACAGTCTCAAAACTTATAAGAGGGGCCTCCGCAATGCCAGAGCAAACTATTACTCAGCATTAATAGAAGAAAACAAGAATAACCCCAGGTTTCTTTTCAGCACTGTAGCCAGGCTGACTGAGAGTCAAAGCTCTATTGAGCCTTGTATTCCTTTAGCCCTTAGCAGTAATGATTTTATGAGCTTTTTTTCGTTTGTTTGTTTGTAATTTATTGATATTATTGTTATTATTATTATTATTATTATTGACATTCAGCATCAGGCATTTACATCCGGTACATCACTGGTACATCATATATCTGTTGTCTGCCTTAAATGCCAAAATGATATTTTTGTTTTATGTTCACATAGTGAAAAGAAAGACCAACAAACAAAAAAACTATGTACAAGTAGGGAGTGATCTTTTCCATACAACATGGTCACACATTTGTGAAAATAAAATCAGGCCTATGAGGTGTGACATAGTCAACCCAGTTTTTCCAGTATGAGGCGAATTTCTCCAATTTATGGTTAACAAATGCTGTTATCCTCTCCATTTTATAAATGTCTATTGTGATTTCCATCCATACATTGAAAGTTGGGCTCTCCTGTGATATCCATTTCCTGGTAATAGTCTTTTTACAGGCCACCAGCAAGATATTCATTAAATGTTTATATCTTTTCAGCCATTCCTGAGGTATGTGTCCGAAAAACACAGTCTTACTCTCAAAAGGTATTTCGCATTTGAAGATATCTTGTAGGGCATTGTGTATCTCTCTCCAATAATCCTTCTTGACAGGGCAGTCCCAGAAAACATGGTAATGGTTTGCATTTTGATTTCCACAGTTTGATTCTCCAACAAACAGGGGAGTTACTGTCATAGTGAGACTTCTGAGAGGGTGTAATAAAGTACCTAATCAGGCTTTTCCAGCCAAATTACCTCCACTTAAGTGAGCTGGTAAACATCCATTGATAGCTCCATATTGTTGTCCATTCTTCCTCAGATATAGTTATCCCTCCTTCCTTTTCTCCCTGAGAACTACTGTATATGTTTTCAACAAAGTGTTTTATATTTTTTGGTGTAGTGTCTGACCACTTGATAGTGTCTGTCTTTTTGATGGCTTTGTTTACGATTTGAGAGCAGTGTTTGGTTTTGAATACAGGTAAAACTGTTTTGAGGTGAAAGTTTGATTTTGCAAGAGGAGTCAGAGGTTTTGTGATTATTGTTTGAGGATATGATTTTGTGTTTCAAGAAAATTGAGCAAGGTTTCAGAAAATGTGTTTTAGCAATTGAGAAAAACTGTAAGTAGCCTACACTTGAGTGAACTTTGGGTGCACTTTAGGTGTACTAAATAATAATAATAATGGATGGGGGAAATGTATAAAGTAGACCCAAACTATCAATCTATAGGATTGAGCCACTAAAAAAATAATGCCCATCTAAATGATTCTTGCACACTGTCTCTTGATTTTTGTACATTATTTGTAATTGGTAAATTGGTAAATAGGTAAATTATGTAAAATAGCATTATGTCATGTCATTTAATTATCTTTTGACAAAATTACAATCTCTGTCTCAAAATATAGAAAACTGTTAAAGGAGAACTGCAGCCGTTTTTAACCCATAGCCCTGTTGATCGAGGTTACCGAGTGCTGTCAGTAGGAAAACTAACGAGAACATTTGGCACAACATTGACTGAATATCAGAAAGGCAGCTAAAGTGAACCTATGGGGGCAGCCAATCTTAAGTTTCACTCTCAGTTTAACTGCCCACATAGGTTCCCTTTAAAACATAAACTTGTCATCCATGATTGTGTCATGTTTGAGTAGACTTTTGCCATTCATGTGAGGTTTGAGTTCATGACATTGCAACATGAGCTTACTTAATATGGAGTTTCTTTCCCTAAGTCCAAGATGGCGTTTTCCATTTTCCATATTCCTCGACCGGTCTGTGGACATGGGTTAAGGCTTAGAGAGACTGCCTACAGATGCAGGTCAGAAGCTCACACTTCATGCTTATGTCCATGCATACTGTCCTAACACACAATTAAGCGAACTACTGTCACCACATCAATTAATCTGGTGTCTGCCCTAAGGTTAACTTTAATCTGTTCCTCTGTAAACCCACAGCTCTGTAGTGCTGCAGCACCCGGAGTTGAGAAAACTGGCCGAAGCTGTGATTGGTCCCTTGAAGAGTGGGCTTCAATCCTTCAACACCGTCACAGACTTACTCCTCAGCGTGAATGCAGACATCATCCTTCCTGGATGCCAGACCTTTGATGAGATCAGGAAAGAGATTGAAAGCATGAAGCAGGAGTTAGAAAGATCAGAGCAGGTGGCCAAACAGGAGCTTCTAAAGCTGGATGGGGACACTGAGCGTCTCACTGCAGAGCAGAGTTGTTTAGCCGAGGAGAAACAGAAGAGAGAGGGGGAGTTGCAGAATTATAGAATAGAGCTGAAGTCACATCAGGAGTCTTTAGAGAGGAATCAGGAAAAACTGAGAGAAGCGAGATGTCGTGTGAAGAAGGCAGAAGAGGCCTATGACGACATGAGTCGGAGGAGAGATGAGGCCCAGACAAAGAGGGATGTTGGGATTGGTCTCATGGCGATCCCAATCGTTGGATGGATTGCTGGTAAGAAAATATTTACTCTATCTTTGAATTAATTAAAACAATCAAGTGATCATTGTATTTTTAGCACTGCTGGTATTATGAACACTTTAATTATCAATATTCTTTGCAGGGTCAGTCTTGGTTGGTGTTGGCCAGACAGAAATGGATCAGGCCTCTGACTTGATGGAGTCCGCTAGGAGTGAAGTACGTGAATTTGAATCTCAGGAGGAAATGTTCTCTAGAAATATATCTGAGTATAGATCCAAAATTAGTCAAACTCAGGCCAACATTCAAAATACAGACGATAGGATTCATCAGACAGAGGCCTCACTGCAGGACTTGTCCAAGAAGCGGGAGGTCGTTGCTGATATCCAGGCTAAAACTAGACAAGCTGTCTGTCAACTGGGGAGGCTGAGTGGGGTGGGGAGTGTGGCGGAGCTGCAGACCCGACGTCTGATCCTGCTAGAGCCAGTCATGAAGGTGATGGAAGAGATGACATCAGCACTGGGGCAGATCACCGGAGATCAGTTGCTGCATTCAGAGGGCATCCAGAGCCTGATGTTGGATATGAGAAAGAACAGGGAGAAATTATTCCAACTTGCTGACACCAGAGATACTCATTCAGATGATGACTATTGCTAATGTGTTGGTCCTTCTCAGACATTGCTAGAAAGTTCTTTTTTATGTGAATTCGCAATTCTTCTAATGCTGATTATAATGTCAGAGCGCATACAGAGCCTCATGGGATATGAAGGCAAACCAGAAGAAATTACAAATATATCTATGAATGAAGATCAATCTGAGATTAGTTAATACTGACAAAAAGGAGTGTGTCCTGTGTGCTTTAGTGATTCATATAAGGCACATTTTAATTAGTGAGTTTACTGAGAGATGCAGGAAACCTGCAGCAACCAGCTGATATACTGGTGCAAATTCCCCATGGTAAGAATGAGTCCTTCTGCAATGTTGTTGATGGTGATATATTTAAATGTAGGAAGGGAAGAAGGAAAATATTTACACGTTAATTGATGGTGATGGTCAACAGCTGAGTTTTATTAGTTTGAGGTGATATTTGCATCAGGCTCAAGACTGTAAACAGATCATCACAGACACATCACATGACATGTCTAAAGATAAATGGTAGTGGGACACTTGGAATTAGCTTCCTGAAGATTCTACTTTACTTTGTAAAGATGAAGAATTTCAAATCATTTTCTGTCTACATTATTTCACTGTTTATTTCTGCTCAAATTGTTTGTCACTTTGTTTTGTGGTGAAGTTTGCATGGGTAAATAAAAGAATATGGAATCTTTATTCTATATCTATAAATCCAAGGAATGTCTGTCTCTGTGTGTCTCCGTGTGTTCCTCACATCTCTCTCAAACTGCTGACAGACTCTGACTTTGGTAGGTGTATTGCTGAGGGCACAAGTGAGAGCAGTTCAAAACACTTACAGTTTTGTTGTTGTTCCAAATGATTTGCCCAACACTGGACCTAAGCCTGAACACCATCAAACAAATTACTATTCTATTTATTCTCAACTGTGAGGCTGATTTTTTTTTTCTCTCAAACTCCAAACTTTGGAATGTGTTTCAGTTTGTGGACATACAGTTAAAGCCAAGGCTTTGATCCAGTTCACGGAACGAAAACCAGAAACTTTTTATGTGTCACTTGGAACAAAAACAAAACCAGAAACTTTATACCTTTCTATGGTCCGGCGTACGCACTGCTGTATTTTGTCAGCTGGTGGCACACAGAGGCAATGCAGAGCAACAACAGGCCTGCTGGATCACGAGTCTGTGAAGTGTCTATTAATATAAGGGACCTATAATGAATAAATTCCTTTAAATCAGCCTCCTTAATAAAGACATTATCCACAGAAGGGGAACGATGCAGCATTTTCAACTTAATAAAACCGTTTAGAAATCATTGTGATGGTTAAATGACATGTTCTGGCCCCTACCATCTCATCGCCAAGAATGAGCCCTGCAACATATCCATTTGTGTTCAGGAAAGTTTGAAACAGGAAGTTTCAAGTTTTAAATCGTGATTCTTGATCACAAATACACTGTGATCATGATGGTATTTGAAAAGCTTTTGATTACATACAGTTGAGATATAGCAGACAATACGATAAATAAATGACATTATTATGTCACTATCTCATGTGGCCGAAGACGACACGTTACTACAAATTCATGCATTTCACAAAACTACAGTTTGTTGATTCAAAGTAGGGGCTTTTTCTTGGTGTGACGATGACATTGTGTGCCATCATTGCAGCCATCAGACCTCACAACAACAACAGTTTTGATCAAATGTGTGCAATAATGCATGTGGAATAATATTCCTCTAAATGTTGTCAACAGTCATCAGTCTCTATCCTGTTTGGTTAAATGACGCAGGGCCATGCACACTGCCAACTTCTTGGACTTCCACATCTCTGGCACCAGTGGGCAGCATATGCACATGAGTTAGACGTCACATGTGTTGATTTTTTGACTGTAGACTGTTATTGTGTGTGTGTGTCTTTGTCGCCCTCTCCAGGAGCTGAAGGGCTGGTGAGTCAGCACCATGGAGGTATTGTACAGAAACCTCCACAGTTATTGGTAACCCTGGTAAAGCTCAGACTAAAATAACTACACACAATTCCCTGATAATACTCTAAACATAGAGATTGTCTTTCCACACAGTAAGAGCTGTGTGCAGGGTGTCCCCTTGTTACAAACACACATTGGCAGAGTTCCCTGTGAATTGGCCAATTCCGCCCAAAGTGATAAGTTGATAAGTTGATTCATGTAAGTGGAGTTTGTAGGTGTGGAGGCTGAGGGATTAGGGGATATTAAGATTTGGCCAAACACATTTGAAAGATAAGAAAACCAAACAATTCCACAAAAGAACACTAGAGAAGAGGGAAAATCGACCAGGAGGAGGAATCAGACCTGTGTAGCTAGTGTGTGCAAGGGTGCAGAATGCAGTGGTCATTTGTTTGTGCTGTGTAAACACTAAAATGTCCATTGATGTTGTTTTCACTTCATCAGTTTTGATTTATTTGAGTACATTCACTACATCCTACAGAATAGACAGTAAACTTCAATGTAATCACTTATCAGTGAAGTTATAGGTGAAAAAACTATGACAAATACACATATCTGATATAAATAGGCCTATCATGTGTGGTTTGAAACACTGCTGACACAATTATATGATCAAATAATGGTTGCTTGTACATCTTATTTTTGTTTATAGTCAGATGTGCACATAGAGGTCATAATTGAACCATGCACATCAACTATGTTTTGTAATCAAAAAGCTAAGTTTGTTCATAAAATAAGAAAGGAAAAGCGGGAATAATTATTTGTGATAACAACAAACATGTAATTAAATGAGTAACTGCAGCATTGATTGTAAAATATATCAATTTCAATAGATATAGCATGCAGAGACACATCCATGTTTGAAATCCCATAGGGAATGAATGCAGGTAATTTTTGACCCGTGTCTGCAAATTGGATATTGTAGTGCACAAACTGTGTTTATTCATAATGTAAAAATATGAAAATATAAATTATGACCTCTAGTAGTGAAGATGATTAATGGATATCTGGAGTGCTGATTGATAAAATAAATGTATTTCAACAGATGTTGCAGAAGAAAAACTTACCAAACAATAAAGAAAAGAAAAATGAAAAGGCACATTTCTCAATGTGAAAAACAAGTTAATTGAGGAATTCATGGAATATTCAATGATGAAATTATTATTTTGCAAGTTATGGACATTTTTCAGGCTTCCAGGTCACTTTTGACCCAGGTTATCCATTAAAGGGTTAAAATGTATTTACCTGCTGGATGAACCAATCATGACGCATTTGTGGTGTCAGAGAGAGAGAGAGACCTACAAACTTTGATTTACAACAGCTATAACAGAAAACTGTTTATTTGTAAAGAAAAGGGTCAGGTGAAGGGGACGTGTGTCAGCTGATGGGTAAGAAGCTCCAGAGGTCAATAAATTAACAAACAAACAAATGACTTCAAAGTGTGGTTACATGAGGCAGCAAACAGACGGCCCTCTACAACCAACATGCTGCAGGGCGTCATCACATCAACTGCTTATTTTCATGGACTCATCTGGTAGTGATGCAATTCATATGCAGACTATGGAGGGAGCAGGGAGGTGCTGGACTGATGAAGTGTTTTGAGAAATAAGAGAACTATGTCTGTGTCTGTGTGTGTGTGTGTGCGTGTGCGTGTGTGTGTGTGTGTGTAAGTGTGTGTGTGTATGTGTGTTTTCTTGTTCTCACAGTGACCTGTCGTCCTTGTCGGAGTCCGGTGAGACTGGCATGGACACGGAGAAGATGTCCTGTGCTCTTACTCTCGGTCGTTGGGTTCTAGGCGGGAGTGTGTGTGTGTATAAGTGTGAGTGTGTGTGTTGGCAGGTGAACGCCTCACGTAGTTTCCTTTTCCATTTCATTCTATTTCTGTGTTCCATTTTCATCCAGTAGATGGTGTCATCGAGCCAATAATACACTCTATATAGACACATATATAATTATATATTTTTTTTAAGTATTATTATTAGATGTAATTGGAAAAACACAGACACAGAATTAGTAGCCTAGTTTTTTTTGGTATTGTGGGAGAAAGTATTTGCATGAAATATTTATTGTACCATTCACAGAGAGCAGAGTTAGCTCACGGGGTCAAGTGAGGGTGCTGCGATTACAGTCTAAACATTATGGGATTGAATCTCACCGTCACCATGTTTCTCTTTGTGTGTGTATTAAAAAAATGATTAGATCAAACTGCAAAAGAAGAACAGAAAGTCTGAAGCCTAATTTTGTATTTTCTTCAGTATCAGCCAATTTTTGAAGAAAATATTTGACTGAAATAAATGATGATAACGCTCACTAGGCAAGGCAAGTTTATTTGTATAGCACATTTCAACAACAAGGCAATTCAAAGTGCTTTACATAAAATATACAGCAAGTAAAAGCAATAGGCAACAAAAAAAGACATTAATCACATTAATGTAACTACAGTTAAGTTAGAATTAAAACCTAGATAGGAGACAGAAATGAAACAGAATAAAAGTTTCAGTGCAGTGTGAGAAGAAGAAGGCTCAGATTTGATTTAATCAAAAGCAGCAGCAAACAGAAAAGTCTTCAGCCTTGATTTAAAAGAACTGAGAGTTGCAGCACACCTGCAGTTTTCAGGGAGTTTGTTCCAGATATGTGGAGCATAAAAACTAAATGCTGCTTCTCCATGTTTAGTTTTGACTCTGGGGACAGAGAGCAGATCTGTCCCAGATGACCTGAGAGGTCTGGATGGTTCATAACGTACCAGCAGATCAGAAATGTATTTTGGCCCTAAGCCGTTCAGTGCCTTATAAACCATCAACAGCACACATAAATAAAGTTTTGGAACAATGTTGATAATTTTAGTGTTTTTATTTTTTTTAATCGTCATGACCAGTTTTCAATTAGCCTACATCTAATAATAATAATAATAATAAAACTATATATAATTATATGTCTGTGTAGACCCAGATAGCAAAGAGTCATTGAAACAATGTTTTATCAACATTAAATTATCAATGTTATGTCACTGAATCAACGTTGAACTCTGATGTTGATTCAACATTTTTGAATTTCTTGTTTCTTGTGAATTCGGCTGTTTTGTAATTATTTGTAGAGTCTTGGCTTGCTCTGCTTTTATGTTTGTGTTGCTGTGTTTACCTGTTACTATATTTTTTTATCTTATATCTTAAACTGCATGCAATGATATTGTTTTAAACTTGTTCTAACTTTTTTATTACTTTTATTACTTTTTTATTACTGCCAGCTCAGATCTGGCCAGGGACTGCAGATGAAAACTAGCCTTTTGGCTAATTCCGGTATATTTACAGTTCACTGTTCATTAATATGCATTGTCCCTGATAAATAAACAAATAAACAAACATCAGTTTGCACCCTAAATTAATATTGAAACAATATTGATTTTCTGACTAAAGATCAACAATATTTCAACTGACATTAAACCACAAAAATGACTAAATATGTCAGGTAACTGGTTGGTATTTTGACAGGTTTATACACTGCTTTTTCTGGTAAATAAACCGTAGGCTACCGTACATAGACTCCTCTAGTATCTCATCTCATCAATAATACGACAAAGACCCCAAGAGCGTTTTTTGTAAACATGGAACAGTATTTGTGAGGTTATGTGTGTAATTTAAAACGTGTGTTCAATTAAAACAAGCTCTTTAAAATCAGGCAAGAGCGAGCAGCTGTTTAAAACCAGGAAAGTGCTTGCAGACTGGAAAGGGCATTTAAAATTATATTTATTCACAGAAATTAAAATCAGAAATAAAGTCAAAATGGTGAGAAGTGTCACCCGAAAGGACCAGGCCTGATAAAAGAAGGCTACCAAAGCTAAAATGGAATAAAACTAACTAAAAAGAGGATAAAAGTCAGCCTTATTCAGTCGAGCTTTCACTGCCTTAACTTTCATTCTTGTCATGCCGTGTGTCCCCCGATGCTGCCCAAGTGACGCAGTCACTGCCCAAACGCTGGATTTTGACAACTTCAGAGTGAGACCTGGTTGCTCCCAGTACCATTAAGCTAGATCATGTTACAGCTCAGCTGAGGAGGATGCCACTAATGTTCATGTCTCGCGCTGTCATGAGCATGAGCCTCTCATCCATGAGTAGATGTTGTCCTTGTGGTGGCTTGGCAACACTGATCCTCCACGACCACGCTGGTCTTCGACTTGCACACTGTCCTCTGCCGGGCGCAGACTCGGAAGCTGTCAGGGAAACAAGATGGCAGTCACTGCACTTTTACACCCAATACATGCACACCACTTCACTCGCGTCCTAGGATCGTTACTCACACCATGGGGGCAGAGTATCAACTCTGCCCGTGTTCCCTGTCGAGCCCTCGGATTTTCACTTAGTCTGGTAGTGAAGGCCCGTCCGCTGGCGACAGCTGTCGTTCTCTTTCTCCTGCTCCTTTCCCCGTGGATCTCACACTCCTCTTCCTCTGTCTGCTCATTGCATTACAGTCTGCTAAATTAAAGTCCACAGGTACCTGCTCACAGGTGGAGGTGTAACTGGGATGGTCTGCAGGCTCCGACCACTCCGCGCTGTGTTCTGGTGTATAATCAGACAGTGGACACTGGCAGCTCTTGCCGAACCCAGGTTTATTCTTGTCTGTGTTTGAGTGACTCCACAAAGAGAGCAAAACACTGGTTTTAAACTTTCTATCTTCACAACACACCTCTCTCAGTCAAGATCAATGCAGACTGATTTTAAATTTGAGACTAACTCAAGAACATGTAAATGAAATAAAGTACAATAAAATATGAATAAACAAATGCCAAACATCTTACTCTGTTACATATATCATGCAATGAAACACAATCACTTGACACAATAAACCGGAAGTGAAAAATACATTTACTGAACGTGATAATGGGAGTACAGCATACACATACCTGTTTGACTGAGTCCACAAAGCGTGCAAAACTTTGTTTTTGGCTTTCTGTCTTCACAACACGCCTAACATGAAAAAAGGACAAGCTTAGTGTATCCCACAAGATAAAATGGTGAAAGCCAGACACATAACATTACAAGCAAAACGAGTTTTTTAAGCTCTCAAAACTCAGTTTTACAGGTAAAATAAATGAAACTACACAGCTTGTCTACGGTCCGGGTATCATCAGATAATTCGTAATTCATTCATAATTCAAAAACCAAAAACTGTAAATCTGTTATTTGATTCAAAACAAAAAAACAAGAGCACCCAAGAAAACCGTTTTTGGTGTCAGAATCAAACAACGAAAAACCAATCAAACCCAGCCTGTTTTTGGTTTTTGCCGATTCGTTTTACCGTTATTCCTTTTTGGATTGAATATTGAACAGGTCTGCAGACATTCAGCCAATTCCTTTTTACCACTGAAACAAAAAATGGAAGTCACGTGGTTTTTTCCTTTTTTCATTTTAAACCAAAGACAAAAAAAGAAATCACGTGATCATATGATCAGCATATGAAATATATTTTATCCAAAAAATGTGTGATATATTATTTAGTTGCGTAGTGTGAATTAATAGCCAAATTAATTACATATGTGGAAACAGCCTGTGTCGTCCTTTGTTAACCATTTCACATACAGATGTTACTCATTTCAGTGCCGCAGCCACAGTGAAGGGGATGAAATAATTGATCCAGGAGTAGCTGCAGTGCGCAACAACAACCAGCAGGTGGCACATGTGAGCAGCTGAGAGGCAGCGTCCAACTGAAACTGTTTGAGAATTAGCAGTAGGCTACTGTTATATTTTCTGCCGGACCTGTACAATATACTAACTCGTTACACACTCTTAATTTCATAAAGGACATTTATATTATGGTATTTCCACAAGGGTTAGTGTTAGGTCCCCTATTATTTAGCCTAATGATCTCCCTGAACAGTGTCATGATGTAGAACTGCAAATACAGGTGACGAGGTGGCCGCCTAACTGTGTGTCAGCATGAAAACCTGGACACAGACAACCCGCTGCTCACTTTCACCTACTATACTAAAAAAGGCACAATACTGCTCCAGGGAAATGAGGTTAGCCTCAATGCCTTTGAGGAACTCTTTCCCATGATGAAGGCAGAAGCTCTGAGAGACCGACCCAGTACGAGCAGCAACACTATTGGAGACACATCACCGGAACAGGAAGAGGAGGATGACACAGTGCTCCCAGAGGTCACACAGTCAGGCCTGAAGCTAACAATCTGTAGGGTTGGGTTGGTTTGAGAAAAAAAAAAAAACGGTCAGGTTTTTGTAAAAAAAAACAAAACAAAAACAAAAAACGCATCAAGTCGGTAATACCGGATTTTCACCACTTGGGGGCACAATTGACTCATTTAAAATAAAAAACGACCTTAGGACAACAGAGTGACAGTAACAAGTTGTTTCTTTTATTCCTTACAAATAAATTTTGCAGCTGACTCAATCAGTGCAAACAAGGGTTGCCTCCTTCGTCTGGCTCAAAGCCAAAGTGTTGCCATAGTGGCGCATTCCTTGATTTCGTCGAGACTAAATTGTCCGCCATTATCGACTCCCCGTCACTATTAAACAAACTCCAGGCAACAATAGAGGCGCATGCGCACTCGCACCTCTTAGCTCAGTCCCCGCCCCCCTCTCTCTCCTGCTTGCTGTGCGCTTGGTGAAGAGGCAGACACAGGTGCTCACAGACTCTGGCGTACTATAAGCGGAGCGGACTCCACAAGGAATGTCCGCAGTCGTTCGGGCTTCCATAGTCGAGCACACTTCCGCATTGTAGTTTCCTGTAAAAATGTCCGTGAAACACTGCATTACCTACAATTCTTGCACGTTGTTTACACTCTTCTGTCATGGCGTCCTACACTGACGACGAGGAAGAGGACTCAGCGGAGTCTGTGCGGTCGTAAAATCTGAGCTTCGCACGCACAGGGCTTGCAGACGTCCGCTTTTAGTCCGGGCAGACCTCCGGACCCAGAGGAGTCTCCAACAGCTAACACAGGCCATGCGTGAGCTGGAGGAGGAGAACACCACCCTACGAGCCCAAGCACTCAAAGTAAAGGAGGATGCTGCCGACAGAGACATCAGCTTCAGCAGAGAGCTACAGGAGATGAGGGAGCAACTTCAGGAGAAGAGATGCCATGTTTCATCGCCCAGTGACACACATGCAGCTGTCCCAACACCGACCCTCTCCCCTGCTGCCGAACCACCAGCTCCTAGTGACACTGGCAGCCTCCCCCTCTCACAGCCTTTACCCACCTCTCCGACCCTGACACCCAGAGATTCCCCTCCTGACCTGCCGCCCAGCCCCTGTTACACACAGAGCCCAGATCTGACAGACCAGCCAGGCCAGAAGCCCAGGCAGTCCTACTCATGGACTCAAATGGAAAATATTTTAATGCCAAACGCCTCCTCCCTGGCCTCAACACCACAGCCAAACGCTGCAGAAACACAGGCCATGCCATGGAGCTGTTTGGCAGGACACACTGGGGAGCCCTCAATACATCGTGGTGCATACAGGAACCAATGACCTCCACACCCTCCACCAGGGCACTGCTGAGGAAATCGAAGGAACTCTACCTCCCACCTTCCTGCGGTGCCACTCCCCCCAGCAGCACTCCACACCTGAGTGTGTGAAATTTGTTCTCTGCATTTGATCCATCCCCTGAGGGAGCGGTGAGCAGCAGCGGTGCCGCACTCGGGAATCATGTGGTGATCTAACCCCCCAATTCCAACCCTTGATGCAGAGCGCCAACCAGGGAGGCAATGGGTCCCATTTTTATAGTCTTTGGTATGACCCGGCCGGGGATCAAACCCACAACCTCCCAGTCTCAGAGCGGACACTCTACCACTAGGTCACTGAGCTGCCCTCTTACTCCAACCAGCCACAGAAGACCCCCCCACCATCACCAACAGGCAACATATGCATCTGTAACCCGAACTAGGTGCAATCAAAGAGATGCTCCACACTGTGTGTAACAGGCTACTGCAAACATGAGGTATACAGACAGGGTGTAAAATTAACCTTTTACCTCGTCTGCCATTGGCTAGTGACCTCCAAAAATTTACCAGCCAAACATATTTTTCACCAGCCAAATAAAAAAATTGTGCCTTATTTGATGAAAAATAATTACCTTACGTTTTTAGTATAAAAATCCAACTTTAGGAAAATCCAACCCTGTCCTCTGTGTTTCTTTGGTGTGCTTGTGGCAAAGGCTGCAGTAGTAGTATCACGATACCACGGCAAAAATGAGGCAGATGTGCCTTTTGTCATTTATAAAAAGATAAATCACTTTTCTATAATACATCAATGATATTTCAATGGAATAAATTACTTATTGACTTATTCATACTTCAAAAACAGCATCAATAAGTGATTAACATAGGGGGGATCAAAATAAAATAAAAAAAATCAACCAGCCACCCTCCTCCCCTGACAGTCCCTCCATAAGTAAAGAACAGTCCCTAAAGTGCGGCAAGGTTTGTGGAAATGTGAACAGCTCGTTTCTCCTCTGACACATCACGTGCCTGTGTGCCGCCACAGCTCGGTTGTCCAGGTACTACTGGGCAGCACCAACGAAAGAGGAAATTACTGGACCTGGAGTCGGACTTAGTCGGAGAAGGCCGGTAAGCCGTTATCTTGCGCCGCAGAGCACTATGAACCTCCGCCGTGTTCCTGTCTGTGACCCCCGTTCAACCCACAACCGCCAGGATTCGCCTTTCCTTTCTGCCGGTTGAACATGACAATAGGGGCGCCCCAGCGCCCACTCCACTAACTTGACGTGGAAATGAGCGGTAGTCTAGAAAACTGGCGAGTTGTTGTTGTTGTTGTTGTTGTTTTGTTTTTTTTTCGAGGGCGCTCGCCCTCACATTGGTTGCGCCCAGGGAGGTCGCTCACGTTGCCCATAGCAAAAACTGTCCCTGGACACAGCTGGAAGAAATGGTCGAAGCACATAAAAAACCCACATGCAATTCAAAATTTTCCATCGGACACTGGCAGGTGTGTGTTTTTGTTTTACACGCCAAACTCATTTTTTACCCGCCGTTGGCGCTTGGCGGGTGTTAATTTTACGCCCTGTATACAGAGATATCTTAGATAAAGAACACACACACACACACAGATACAAAATATTAGTTTAAATGTATTAAAAATTAGTTGCTCCAGATAGGTTTTCCATCTGTTTCGTTTTGTTCATGTTTTAGTTGAATTTATCTCTTTTCTTTGTTTCTCTAACTAATGAAATATTTCACAATAAGTTTTTGAAATATTCAGGGTTTGTACTCTAGTTCCTTTGGTCTTAAAGCTGTAGTGCGTAACTTCTGTCGCCCCCCAGTGGATAATGCGTTATTACAACAAATAAGCCGGCACTTCCATGTAAACAGAGTAACACTCGCTTCACACCGTGTACACAATGCTACACAACGTGGCGAACACCAGGCTGCTAACATTACATTACGTTCATAGCACCATTTCCAAGAAAATAATAAAGTACTAGGTCCAGTACATGTAACAGCAACACATACTACTCATAATATAATTATAAACCAAGTCACTTACTTATCCAACAGCAGCAAGGCAACATCCGTGTCTGCCCTCAGCCCAATTTCTTCCTTCAGGGCTCTCCACCGAGGAAAAGCGACGCCAATACAAATCCTTGTTTGCCTTCTCCGTCGGTCACTTTGCTTCTTTGCTAACAGACTTTCAGCCCAACGTCCAGGCTTTTTCTTTGTGGTAGGATCCACTTCTGAACCGTGTCTCAGGCGCTTCTCCTCCATGCTGCTTTCTCTTTCTACCTGCACTCTACCTCTTGCTATGACACTCTCCGCTCTTCCTCCCCCTCCCTTCTTGTTGTGAGCTAAAACGCGGCATTTCCTGTGCGCCAGCGCGGGAATGTCACCGGTCGACACGCAAACTAAAAATTATATATATTGAAAAATACCGAGAGATGTTAGAGGAGCCGAACAGCTTAATCAGCATTGTGTCATCTCCTCTAGTAGTGGCTTGGGTGAAACGGACTTTTACGGACACGTAGAAGTTACGCACTATAGTTTTAAGACCACAGACCTGGATTTCTTAAATAACATGAAAGATATTGATATTTTGATTTTAATAGAAACATGGTGTCAATCTGATGCAGTTACTCAATGTCCCACAGGATACAGTGAGATCACAGTGCCTTCAGTTAAGCTGAGCACAGTGCACCGTGGCAGAGACTCAGGAGGAATGGTGATCTGGCTCAAAGCTGATATCACCAAACACATCACAACAGTACAACACGGCAAAAAACACATTTGGCTCAAAATCAATAAAGAGATAGGCATTTGGGAGCTAGATTTATATTTGTGGGCAATATACACCCCTCCATCAGAGTCACCATACCACGAAGAAGAGTTCTACAACTCTCTCTACACAGAGATATGTCATTTTCAAGCCCAAGGCAGAATACTTCTGTGTGGGGACTTTAATGCACCAACAGGTTCAGAACCTGACCATACAGACCACACAGGAGATACATATATCTTCAGACAGTCACTTTGGACCCCCTTACCCACAGTCATGAGAAACAACCCTGACAAGACAATAAACAAAAATGGGAAAGAGTTAGTGCATCTCTGCAGAGCCTCAGGCCTGTATATTTTAAATGGAGGGATCAGAGGGGACAGTTTGGGACACTTCACCTGCTGCTCAGCTCTTGGGAGAAGTGTAGTTGATTATGCCATCTCAGACATGGACCCCTCTTCATTTAGTGCTTTCACTGTCAGAACACAAACCTCCCTTTCAGATCACAGCCAGATTAATATTTACTTGACTAAACACAGTAGAGATACGGTTAAGAAACAGCCCAGTAAGCTGTACGCCTTCAATCAACCATACAGATGGCCTCCAAACAGTGCTGAACAATTCCTAAAAACATTGAATTCAAATGAAATAAAAGATGCAATCAACACATTCAACAATTCCAATGACCAAAATAACTCGGAAGGTGTTAATAAAGCAACAAAAGATATTAACCATATCTTCCAAAAAGCTGCATTAAATGCAAAGCTTAGGAAAACAAGGAAACCCCACCGTCGAAACAGGAAACAAAACCCCCTGAAAAACAGTGGTTTGACAGTGAATGTAAAGAAATAAGAAAACACTTGAGACAATTAATAAACCAGAAACACAGACACCAACATGACCCAACACTACAACATGAAGACTTTGAAACAGTACAAACACACCATTAGAAAAAAGAAATTGCACTACACCAACGAAACACTTCAGGAGATTGAAAACACAGTAGATCAGGGTCAGCTCTGGGACATGCTGAACAGTTTGGAAACTGTAAAGCCACAACAATTAGCAATACAAGATGGAGACATCTGGAAAAACTATTTTAATGACCTCTATAAAAATATCTCACCTGATAATCTCAATTTCAATCAAATGGAAATTAAAACAGAGTTAGGCAACCTTGAATCAGCTGTCAAGAATAACCAAAATCCATTAGATTACCCAGTTACACAAAAAGACTTAACAGACAAACTGAAAACTCTTAAATCAAAAAAAGCTTGTGGCACAGATTGCATCAAAAATGAAATGTTGAAGAACAGCACCCCTGAAATGCAAACTGCAGCTGTTAAAGTGTTCAACATGGTTCTGACCACTGGCTGCTTTCCTGATGTCTGGAACCAGGGGCTGATCAATATATAAAACTGGAAATATCTACAGAGGGATCTGTGTGAGCAGCAACCTTGGCAAAATATTTTGTAGTTTCTTAAATTCCAGGATACTAGCCTTTATTCAAGGAAAAGACACACTTAGTAAATGTCAAATTGGCTTTCTTCCAAATTACCGAACCTCTGATCATATATATACCTTACACACCTTAATTAATAAACATGTTCACCAAAAACAGGGAGGGAAAATATTTGCTTGTTTCACTGATTTCATAAAAGCTTTTGATTCCATTTGGCATGCGATAGGGCCAACACTAACCCTAACACAACAAATGTGCTGTGAAAATTCACAATCAAAGAACAGAATATTTTACTCAAGGACGCGGTGTAAAGCAAGGATGCTGTTTAAGGCCCACATTATTCAACCTGTATATAAATGAACTTGCAGACCAGCTGAACCGCTCAACAGCTCCAGGCCTCACACTCTTTGACACAGAGCTTAGATATTTGCTCTGTGCAGATGACCTGATTCTGTTGTCTCCAACCAGTGATGGTCTTCAACATGAGCTGACCATCCTGGAACAATACTGCTATAACTGGGCCTTGGATGTACATTTTAGAAAACCCAAGTTATGATCTTTCATAAAAGCCCAGATGTCTTGAAAACAAATATCATTTTACTTTAAACAATACGGTAATTGAACACACATAAAGTTATACTTAGCTTGGTCTGACCATATCTGCATCAGGAAGTTTCAACATGGCAGTAAATGCACTCAAAGAACAAGCTGACAGGGCAATGTGTGCATTAAAAAACAAATTATTCAACATTGACATTCCAGTTAGAATATGGACAAAAATATTTGATTATGTAATTTTGCCAATAGCCTCGTATGGAAGTGAGGTCTGGGGTCCACTCAGTGGATTGGAGTACGGCTCATGGGATAAACAGCCAATAGAGGCCGTCCACACTGAATTCTGTTGAAGAATTCTAAACGTGCAGAGGAAAACCCCAAATAACGCCTGCCGAGCAGAACTGGGACGCTTCCCATTACTGCTTAATATTCAGAAACGGGCAATAACATTTTGGACACATCTAAACACAAGTCCAGAAGACACACTTCCATTCAAAGCACTAAAAAGCCAAGAGCTGAACCCTGAAAACAGCTGATGGTGAAGCTAACTAACCAGACTCCATCAACACAGCTGCAAAACAACACAACAAAATAAAACTACTCCAAGGTGCCTCTTGCCTGGGGCCCCCAGAGTGTCTTCAAACAGCCCTGCTCACTGCTAAAGGAGCCTGATTGATAACTGATCACGTGTTTTTAATTGATCAATAAATGTGACTCATCTCTTGATCACCTGATCGATCGATGTCACACTCAAACCGGAAACTGATGATAAAGTTAATTTCCAAAAGTAAAAAGATAAACAGAGGAGAGACAGAGAGACTCTGACGTCACCGGCTGTTGCCTCGCGCACACTCATCCATTAATCCATCGGTCAACACGTCGATCAACTGGAGCGACGGCAACAGAGAAAGTTCATGTTGTGACATTTGACGCTTCGTCCTGAGCTGAGAGGTAAGTTCAGATTCTGTTTCACGCGCCAGACTCCGCCGAGAAAACACGTCATTTAATATAATTTGACACAAAGTGAAGTCTGAGTGTTTATTGAACATGTTTTTATGTCTGGTCTGTGTTCTGTGACTCTGACACTGAACTCGGCTCCAACATGTTTCAATAAGAAGCAGCTGCTTCACGTAGATTCACAGTTTCTTCTCGTCATCACCGTCTGCTCCGCTCGTTACACTCCAGTCTCACGGTAGCATGATGTCAGGAAAACTGCGTGACAATCCTCCACCTCCGCGCAGTGATGCGTTTTTTTATTAAAGACGAATTAAAGACTGGAAACTTTGAATTTGGAAAATATATAAATGTTAATTGTCCAGGTGGTGATTCGTCCTGCTGCAACCGGAAACATTAAAATGAACGAGTTGTGAACGGAGTCTGGTGTCACCGCGAACTGAACTTTAAACTGTATAAACTTAATTAGACTCATATTATAAACAGTGTGTAATGGGTTAGTTCATCATAAGTAATAATGATAAGTATAATTACTATGTTCTGTAGCAGCAGTTAAACTGTCGTCATGGAGACGATGTTGATTTATCAGGTTCAGATTAAAGTGTAAATATGTAAACATGTGTTCATGTTTCTGCTCCAACTCTCACTGTCAGTGTGTCACATTATGTTGATGTGTTTCACTGAACTGTCCCTTAATGCTGCACATGAAGTCAAAGTTTTGATTTAGGTGAGAGTTAATTATAAAGTGTGTGTGTGTGTGTGTGTGTGTGTTTAGATGTGATGATGATGATGATGATGTCATTTAAAGGTTTGTAACAGCAGTGTGTGTGTGCACGCTGTCACACGCTCCAGACTGCTGAAGAAACGAACACATTTGACTTTTCTCTAATAATATATTATTTATTGATCGTCGGGGTCACGTGACGTCACAGTTTCATATCCAGCTGCTTTCAGGTGTTGATCCTAAAAACAGTTTTCCTGGCTGACATGTGACAGACTGGTTTAACTGGAAACATGTTGACTGGGTTATTTAGTAAAAAACAAACTGAGTGTGTGTTTGTCAGAGACACGTCACAGTCAACAAGTCGTCTGTTGCTTTATTAGATTACAGCTGGTATGGACGCAGCTGAGCTCAGCAGACGTTAGACGGAGCCCTGAGCGCACATTGTTCACAACAACGTGATTTAAATAAAGTTCAGCAGGAAATAAAAGAGCTTTTATTCACACGCTGACATTTAATAAGTAAAGATTATGTCACTGATGATCCATCTGCAGATGGTTGTCTCCTGTAACAGCTCGTATTTTATTATGGTTTGTTTTATTCCACCAAAACTCTGAAACTCAAACTTTCATAAAATACTGGAGCAACAGTGTTGTCACAGCTGCTTGAAAATTACTTAAAAGATAAATTAAATATCAAACAGAGAAAATTTTATTAATGTTTTTTGAGTAGTTTGATTCTTCTGACAATATAAAGTAGATTTATCCCTCTGATAATAATCATCAGGGTTTAAAGATGTAAAAATTGGTTAATAAAGAGTCAACAGACCCTTTACTGTCAGTAAACAGAGTGATGTTTGTTGGTGGGCGGGGCTTAGCTGGAGGCAAAACAGTTAGCTAGCGCTAGCTAACAAGTTGTGTTGTCTTGTTTTAGACAGTGGAGGAAGATGATGTGAGTGGTGCGTTCAGAAACACTCATTGTGAGTGTGGGAGCGCACTCTGACACAAACTGGAGCGTTGATAAATTGGGAGCGCTGTCTGAATGTAGCGTTGGGTTATCCAGAGCAGCGCACTCTCAGAGTGGCAGAGCGCACTCTGGACACTCTGTCTGTGGAGACGGAGCAGCAGAGCGCCGCACTCTTCTTAAATCAAGACATGTTCACAAAAACATTTTAATAATATTCGCTTCATGTCTGGACCTGTTATATATAAATATAATTTCATTTTATTTCAGCGTTTTTACATGTGGTGACTATTTCTGCTCTCTTTCCTCAGTCCATCCATCCATCCATCCATCCATCCATCCGTCCATCCATCCATCCATCCATCCATCCATCCATCCGTCCATCCATCCATCCATCCATCCATCCATCCGTCCATCCGTCCATCCGTCCGTCCATCTGTCCCCATGAGTAATGATAACCCTCCTCCGTACGTCCCTCCCGTCCCCGGTGGACCTTCAGCTCCCGGCTTCTCTTCAGGTTTGTTACAGATTCAAAATTAAACATTTAGATTTAAAATCAGGTCGTTTCTTTGTCTGTCGTCATAGTTCAGAGTTTTATTTATATTTTGAAGTTTCTTATTGAAATCAGTGCATCAATTCATTTCAGTCAAATCTATAAAATAAAATAGAATAAAATAAAAACAGCAGATTCTTCTTGGTCTGCGCACAGCTGAATATTAGAATATTAAAAATCAATCAAATGTCACAATTTTATTCTGAAAATATTCAGACTTAATTCTTTTTTGTTTTCTGGAAACATCATGAAGTGTTTTCTTTCAGCTTGAGAATCTTAAACTTTAAAGTGAAGTCGTGACGTTATATCTGAGATAACTGACGAATTCTCAAAGATTTTAAATTGTTTGTTGTAAATATAAAGTTGTAAATGTTACGACTTTGTGTCTTCGTGTTCAGAACAGTTTCACCTGCACCAAACACTTAACTGACTTTGCTATTATTTCTGTGTCAAAATGTTCACATCAGTGCTAAAGTGTGATGCGGGGCTGTTACCGTGGAAAGGATCTGATCATATGACCTGTTGTTGTCTCTGCAGCTTACAGCTCTCAGCCTGCGACCTTTCCTGGCTCACCATACCAGGTACCCAGCATGCACTGCTGCAGGAAGATGTTTCAACAGGAAACAGGAAACACATCAGAAAAACATTTTTGATTTTATATTTAACAACATACAGATATTTATTGATTTTATAGTTTGAATATTTTCTGTCAGATGATTCACAGATTTTACTGAAATGTAGAAACGATTGCAGCAAATTATTTCATTTGACATTTATTAAAACATTCAACAGTTTCTTCATATTTCACCGGAACATCTGTCTGACATGTTTTTGACTGAATGAATCCAGATTTTATTTAGTTTGAACTCTTAGAATTCAATATATCAAAATATTATAACTCTGTGGGATAATAACAATACTGTCTTTTAATATTACAACTTTCTACTTTTAAGTTTTAAAACTTTTTACCAATAATTATTTTTTAAAAAAACATTAAAAAACATTTTTTTTGTGAAACATTCTGATGATATTATTGAAGCAGAGTTCTGTATTTAAACGAGCTGCGTGTGACGTTCAGAGTATCAACAGAACAAAACTCTGCAGTCTGAACAGCTTCTGTGACGTAACGGCGCCCTGAGCACAGACTGAAGCCCCTCCCTCTGTGTGTGATGTCATCTGAGCTTCTCTGTGGTTTGTTGTGGTCAGCTGGCTCTGACACGTGTATCCCACTGGCTCACTCATCGCCGCCGCAAGGAAGCGCAGCGCCCATTCCAGTTACCCTCAGTTACAACGTCGGCTCTGTCAGCACTGATGCTGCTGTTAGCACCGTTAGCTGCTAGCAGCTGTTTCAGCGATCTCCATGTTGAGAACCTTGTGCAGACCATTCCGACCCAAACTCTGGATCCAACACGGTCGAACTCTGAAGTCATCAAATACCGGTGCTTAGTCAGTGACTTTTGGCGTCAGAGACCAACGAACAAAGGCGTCCTTTCAGGTCGACATGATACACAGCCGGTCACCATCATTGTTTTAAGGCGATCAATGGCGTCAGGGGGAAGGGTGGTGGATGGGTCCAACAACCACCAACTTTCACCCAGGAGGCCTGTAAGATTGTAAAGCCAAACCTGTTCTTTTTTCTTAAACCCAACCACGTGTGTGTGTTGGCTAAACGTAACCACGTGTGTGTGTTGGCTAAACGTAACCGTGTGTGTGTGTGTGTTGGCTAAACGTAACCACGTGTGTGTGTCGGCTAAACGTAACCACGTCTGTGTGCTGGCTAAACGTAACCACGTGTGTGTGTTGGCTAAACGTAACCGTGTGTGTGTGTGTGTTGGCTAAACGTAACCACGTGTGTGTGTGTTGGCTAAACGTAACCACATGTGTGTGTTGGCTAAACGCAACCACGTGTGTGTGTGTTGGCTAAACTTAACCACGTGTGTGTGTGTTGGCTAAACGTAACCACGTGTGTGTGTGTTGGCTAAACGTAACCACGTGTGTGTGTGTTGGCTAAACTTAACCACGTGTGTGTGTGTTGGCTAAACGCAACCACGTGTGTGTGTGTTGGCTAAACTTAACCACGTGTGTGTGTGTTGGCTAAACTTAACCACGTGTGTGTGTGTTGGCTAAACGTAACCACGTTTGTGTGTTGACTAAACGTAACCACGTGTGTGTGTGTTGGCTAAACGTAACCACGTGTGTGTGTTGACTAAACGTAACCAGGTGTGTGTGTGTTGGCTAAACGTAACCATGTATGTGTGTGTGTTGGCTAAACGTAACCATGTGTGTGTGTGTGTTGGCTAAACGTAACCATGTGTGTGTGTTGGCTAAACATAACCACGTGTGTGTGTGTTGGCTAAACGTAACCACGTGTGTGTGTCGGCTAAACTTAACCACGTGTGTGTGTGTTGGCTAAACGTAACCACGTGTGTGTGTCGGCTAAACGTAACCATGTGTGTGTGTTCGCTAAACGTAACCACATGTGTGTGTGTTGGCTAAACGTAAGCACGTGTGTGTGTGTTGGCTAAACATAACCACGTGTGTGTGTGTTGGCTAAACGTAACCACGTGTGTGTGTCGGCTAAACGTAACCACGTGTGTGTGTGTTGGCTAAACGTAACCATGTGTGTGTGTTGGCTAAACGTAACCACGTCTGTGTGTTGGCTAAACATAACCACGTGTGTGTGTGTCGGCTAAACGTAACCACGTGTGTGTGTGTTGGCTAAACGTAACCGTGTGTGTGTGTGTGTTGGCTAAACGTAACCACGTGTGTGTGTCGGCTAAACGTAACCACGTCTGTGTGCTGGCTAAACGTAACCACGTGTGTGTGTTGGCTAAACGTAACCACGTGTGTGTGTTGGCTAAACGTAACCACGTGTGTGTGTGTGTTGGCTAAACGTAACCACGTGTGTGTGTCGGCTAAACTTAACCACGTGTGTGTGTGTTGGCTAAACGTAACCACGTGTGTGTGTCGGCTAAACGTAACCACGTGTGTGTGTTGGCTAAACGTAACCACGTGTGTGTGTGTTGGCTAAACGTAAGCACGTGTGTGTGTGTTGGCTAAACGTAACCACGTGTGTGTGTGTTGGCTAAACGTAACCACGTGTGTGTGTCGGCTAAACTTAACCACGTGTGTGTGTGTTGGCTAAACGTAACCATGTGTGTGTGTTGGCTAAACGTAACCACGTCTGTGTGTTGGCTAAACATAACCACGTGTGTGTGTGTCGGCTAAACGTAACCACGTGTGTGTGTGTTGGCTAAACGTAACCATGTGTGTGTGTGTGTGTTGGCTAAACGTAACCATGTGTGTGTGTTGGCTAAACGTAACCAGGTGTGTGTGTGTTGGCTAAACGTAACCACGTGTGTGTGTTGGCTAAACGTAACCACGTGTGTGTGTGTGTTGGCTAAACGTAACCACGTGTGTGTGTTGGCTAAACGTAACCACGTGTGTGTGTGTGTTGGCTAAACGTAACCACGTGTGTTTGTCGGCTAAACTTAACCACGTGTGTGTGTGTGTTGGCTAAACGTAACCACGTGTGTGTGTTGGCTAAACGTAACCACGTGTGTGTGTGTGTTGGCTAAACGTAACCACGTGTGTGTGTCGGCTAAACTTAACCATGTGTGTGTGTGTGTTGGCTAAACGTAACCATGTGTGTGTGTTGGCTAAACATAACCACGTGTGTGTGTGTTGGCTAAACGTAACCACGTGTGTGTGTTGGCTAAACGTAACCACGTGTGTGTGTGTGTTGGCTAAACGTAACCACATGTGTGTGTCGGCTAAACTTAACCACGTGTGTGTGTGTTGGCTAAACGTAACCACGTGTGTGTGTCGGCTAAACGTAACCACGTGTGTGTGTTGGCTAAACGTAACCACGTGTGTGTGTGTTGGCTAAACGTAAGCACGTGTGTGTGTGTCGGCTAAACGTAACCAGGTGTGTGTGTTGGCTAAACGTAACCAGGTGTGTGTGTGTTGGCTAAACGTAACCACGTGTGTGTGTGTTGGCTAAACGTAAGCACGTGTGTGTGTGTTGGCTAAACGTAACCAGGTGTGTGTGTGTTGGCTAAACGTAACCAGGTGTGTGTGTGTTGGCTAAATGTAACCACGTGTGTGTGTGTTGGCTAAACGTAACCAGTTGTGTGTGTTGGCTAAACGTAACCAGGTGTGTGTGTGTTGGCTAAACGTAACCAGGTGTGTGTGTTGGCTAAACGTAACCAGGTGTGTGTGTGTTGGCTAAACGTAACCACGTGTGTGTGTCGGCTAAACGTAACCACGTGTGTGTGTTGGCTGAACGTAACCACGTGTGTGTGTGTTGGCTAAACGTAAGCACGTGTGTGTGTGTTGGCTAAACGTAACCAGGTGTGTGTGTTGGCTAAACGTAACCAGGTGTGTGTGTGTTGGCTAAACGTAACCAGGTGTGTGTGTGTTGGCTAAACGTAACCAGGTGTGTGTGTTGGCTAAACGTAACCAGGTGTGTGTGTGTTGGCTAAACGTAACCAGGTGTGTGTGTGTTGGCTAAACGTAACCAGTTGTGTGTGTTGGCTAAACGTAACCAGGTGTGTGTGTGTTGGCTAAACGTAACCAGGTGTGTGTGTTGGCTAAACGTAACCAGGTGTGTGTGTGTTGGCTAAACGTAACCACGTGTGTGTGTTGGCTAAATGTAACCAGGTGTGTGTGTGTTGGCTAAACGTAACCACGTGTGTGTGTTGGCTTAACGTAACCACGTGTGTGTGTTGGCTAAACGTAACCAGGTGTGTGTGTGTTGGCTAAACGTAACCAGGTGTGTGTGTGTTGGCTAAACGTAACCACGTGTGTGTGTTGGCTAAACGTAACCAGGTGTGTGTGTGTTGGCTAAACGTAACCGGGTGTGTGTGTGTTGGCTAAACGTAACCACGTGTGTGTGTTGGCTAAACGTAACCAGGTGTGTGTGTTGGCTAAACGTAACCAGGTGTGTGTGTTGGCTAAACGTAACCAGGTGTGTGTGTGTTGGCTAAACGTAACCAGTTGTGTGTGTTGGCTAAACGTAACCAGGTGTGTGTGTGTTGGCTAAACGTAACCAGGTGTGTGTGTTGGCTAAACGTAACCAGGTGTGTGTGTGTTGGCTAAACGTAACCACGTGTGTGTGTTGGCTAAACGTAACCAGGTGTGTGTGTGTTGGCTAAACGTAACCACGTGTGTGTGTTGGCTAAACGTAACCACGTGTGTGTTGGCTAAACGTAACCAGGTGTGTGTGTGTTGGCTAAACGTAACCAGGTGTGTGTGTGTTGGCTAAACGTAACCACGTGTGTGTGTTGGCTAAACGTAACCAGGTGTGTGTGTGTTGGCTAAACGTAACCAGGTGTGTGTGTGTTGGCTAAACGTAACCATGTAATCACCTTCAAACACTCCTGTGTTACCATGACAACAACCACACCTGTCTCACCTGTGTCCTGTACAGACCTTCCCTCAGACTTACACAGGTGGAGGAGACCTCTCCTACTACCAAGGACCGGCTGGACCCCAGGGGCCCCCGGTGCCCCCGGGGCCATACCTGACTCAGCCTGGGTACCAGGGGTACCAGAGCGGCCCCTGGGAGGGCCCTAAAATGTACGGAGAGCAGCCGAAACACACAGGTGGGTCAGGGAGTCCAAACACACACTGGTCTCACCTGTTTGTCCTCAGTTCACACCACAGACACACATGACACTCGTCACATCAGTGTAACCTGCTGCTGTCTGTCCGCAGTGTTCGTGGTCGATCAAAACTATGACGACGGCGGCGCTGACGGAGCCGAATCGTGTCTGGCAGGATGTTCAGCTGCTCTGTGCTGCTGCTGCCTGTGGGACATGTTGACCCAAAACTTCTGCTGACCTCTGACCTTCACCACCACTGAGCCTCTTCTTTCCCATCATGCACCAGGGCCACCATAATGACACCAACCTTTGACCTTTTGACCTTCATTATTTTATCCTGTTAGACATTTGTGTCAAGTTCGGTCAGAATTAGTGAATGAATCCTTCAGTTATGGCCAAAAACACGTTTGTGAGGTCACAGTGACCTTGGCTTGTGTCCAATCTGACGTTTGCGCCAAATTGAATAGAAATCCCATCAAAGCCGTCTTGAGTCACAGGGTTCAGAAGAATGAGACAGACGTAAAGGCACAGTGACCTTTGACCTTCAAATTCTAATCAGCTCATTGTTAAGTCCAAGTGAAAGTTTGTGCCATATTTGAAGAAATTCCCCTGAGGCATTCTTCAGACATCGTGTCGACAAAGATGAGTCAGACGAGGTCACACTGACCTTTTTACCACTAAAGTCTAATCAGTTCATTGTTCAGTCCAAGTGGACGTTCATGCCAAATTTGAAAAAAAAACAAAAAAAACCTTGAGGTGTTCTCGAGAGGTCATGTTAGCGAGAATGAAATGGACGAGGTCACGGTGACCTTTAAAGAGATAATCACCAAAGTCTAATCAGGTCATCGTGGAGCCCCAGTGAAAGTTTGTGCCAAATTAAAAAAAAAAATCCCTTAAGGTTTCTGAGATGTCGTGTTCACATGTTCTCAAGAATGAGATGGACAAAGTTACAGTGACCTTTGACCTTCAAAATCTAATCAGTTCATCGTTGACTCAAAGTGGACGTTTGTGCCAAATTTGAAGAATTTCTCCCGGGATGTTGTTGACATATGATGTTAAAGAGAACAGGACAGTGTTCTTACATAGCGGCGGTGGCGGCTCACTGACATTCATGATAAATGTTCCAGTGTTTGAGTCACAGACGCCGTCAGTTTCACTAATGTGTTTCTCTGTTGTGTGTTTTTCCCCGACCTCCTGATGATGTCACACCCCTCTGCCAATGATGTGCCTGCACATGGCGGGTCCTGATCTCAGACCCTGATGACATCATAAAACTATTTTTAATGAATCATTGAATCTGTTTGAATTTAGGCTAAAAACTTGTTTCTAAGTGTTTACAGTCTCCTCGTCTTCACGTTTCTTGTGTGTTAATGTTTCTTCACAGTTCTGATGAAGAGGTCAATAAAAAGCTTCGTTAAAATGATGAAGACTTGGCTCATCTTCCTCGTCGTCAGCTCTGACCCTGCCGACTCGTTTCAATAGAGAAATAAATATCTAAAATTAAAAAACTGTCTGCTGGGACGTTTGACACTTAAATTATACTGTGTGGAGAAAAAAATGCTCATCATCTCTGAAAGACTCAAACAAAACAAAAGTTCAATAAACAGATGATAATCTTAATGATTCAGTTTTATGTTTCAACTTCATTATTGAAATAATCTGACTTTATGGATTCTGTGTAGAAGAAGAATTTACAGTTTTAATTTCAGGTGTAATAATAATGTTTCCAGATTTTCAGACTTTATTTAAAGTGACTCAGCTGACAGTGTTTTTTTGTTTTTATCAATGAAAGAATTTTAAAAACACTTTCAGAAAGTCTGATTTCACTGAGACACAGATGTCATTTATAATCTGACACGGAGACGTTAAAATGATTCACACAAACAGAAGAGTGACAAATAAGACAAATTTTGACGTTGTTTGATGCCGTCTGAGTGCCCTATTATTTAATATAGCGCGCTCACGCTCACGGGCTGCAGGCAGGTCAGCCCTAGCTTCGTACTGGAGAAATGTCACATATTGAACATCTTATCACTCATTTAGGCAAAAGGAGCTCGGAGAATAGGGCCCAGGTTGAAAAACACATTAGTTCCCCTTTAAACATGTTGATTTCTACATGTTAACATGGAGGTCTGTTGGAGTCAGCCTCTAGTGGACGTTAGAGGAACTGCAGGTTTTTGGCCTCAGATGCTGTTGAGGAGCTGAGTCATCCTCAGAGTCTTCCTCTCAGAAACAATGAAGACATTTCACACTGAAATTTCGGACGCTCTTGTGGAGCAGGTGCTGCTGACTGCGGTGGCCGACATGAAAACTAGAGGAGTAAATCTGCACTTTAATTACGATAGGAAATTAAATCAATTCGACAGCCTACTGCTGTTTGACAGTGACACAGAATTTCAAAATAAAGGCGTGACCTAAATATGATGATATGGATCGATGTTTTTGCTTTGCATCGATGTGATTGGACTGTTGATCATTAAATCGATATATTGATCCAGATTAATGGATCGTTACACCCCCAGTGAACACATGAATGTCTCTATCTAGAGTCAGTGTTTGGTTTGTCCGCTCTGGGCTACTGTAGAAACATGGCGGTGCAACATGGTGATCTCTGTAGACGAGGACCTGCTCAGATATGAACGTCTCATTCTGAGGGAACGAGAACACAACCATTAGATCAGTTCAAACCCGACACGCTGGAGCTTTAACAACACCACAGCTTTGTATCAGAGGATGTTTACTGTCTCTACACAGAGCTGCTGCCTTCATCCTCCTCCTCCTCCTTCTCTGATTGGTTCAGCCTGCTGTCAGATCTCTGGTCACGCCTCCAAACTCCTGCAGACACATGAGATATTTATATAAATGTGTTTAAATGGCTGCAGCTCTTAACTCAAAGCTGTGAGATTAATAACAGGTCAAAGTTCAGCTGCTGAAGTCTGAGGTGTAGCAAAGAGCATGGACACCAAGAGGCGAAGCTCCATTGAATTTCTGCCAACAGCCACTAGGGGCGCTGCTGTAGCGCTGCCACCATCTTGGACTGTTGCGCCCAGACAACATGCAAGATGTCAAGGAGAGAGGAGAAAAAAAAGCAAACAGTGTAGTGCAATTAACTGCAACAACTATCAATGGAACACCCCGCACCTGGCCTTCCACCGTTTCCTGAAGGATCCCGACAGGTAAGAACTCCTGACGTGTAAGTTTTAAAGTGTTTTAATATCCATTTAATATGCCAGTTTTGGAGGTGTGTGTGTGTGTGTGTGTGTGTTAGAGTGCGGCACGGGCAGCATATTTCTGTCCGAACCTGAACCGAGCCTGACATTATTTAATGACCAAAACACTGAGTTTGTGTCACACAGTGGTTACAGGCTATTTAACAGGCCGGGCGTGCTCAGCTGCGGAGAGGGGAGCGGGAGGCGGGAGGTCCGAGGCTTCCAGCGAGAGGAGAGGGAGAAATAAAACAAAATAAGATAAAATAGGAAAAACCTGTCTCCCTCTTTTATTTTATTTTCAGTGTTTAATCAAGGCGGAGGTCCGAGACTTCCATAGAGGGGAGAGGTAGAAACAAACAGCCAATGTGTGTGTGTGTGTGTGTTGTGTTCAGGTGTTGTCACGTAAATAACAGTGCCCAAGCAATAAACAGGACAGACAATAGGATTTTATTTATTTTTACACCACATTTTCACTGAAAGCTGACTGAATCCGACCCGAGCTCGAATACAATTTATAGCTACATTTTTGACCAAACCCGGCCCGACCCGTCGGGTACCGTCGGGCTCTAGTGTGTGTATGTGTCCCTATTGGGCCTATCTGAATTTCTGTCTTTGAGAGATATTATTTTGTAATATAACTGAATTTTCTATCCATACATATAAACTTTAAATATATTAAAATTATAGGCCTAAAGCATCATTGAGTAAACTGCGAGTATCATTTAAGTAGGCTATGTCGTGGCCGGCAGAGTGTCCTGTTTTTTGGAAATCAAAATATGGTCACCCAATAGATATACATGTATATCTTTATATATATATCTATCTCTATATATATACTGTATATACATATATATATACATATATGGTCTCTTGGACCATTTATATCAGAACTAATTACTGCTTTAGCATTAAAATATATCATATTAAAATAGCCTATATATTATTATTATTATTATTATTATTATTATTACTGTCCCCTTACTGTACAAACTGTAAATAAATCTTTATTCCTGACTATGTGACGTCGCCATTAATGTGTTTGTAGTTAAAATATTGATTTTTGTTTTTAAATTTTTATTTTTTGGTAGATTGGCTTACGGGGTGATTTTGAAGGAGTAATGAAGTTAATCTTCTCATAAGTGGATGTAATATGTAGAGATGCCATCTCGGCCGTTTTTCCTCGTTTTGTTTTTTTTTAAAGTCTATATTTTGCTTTACAAAAACGTGAAAAAGCAGCTGTGACCAAGCTATCACGAGGTGAGTAGCACTGTAAGCATAATTAATAGCGATATACTTCAGTTTGTCTGTGTGTTTCTGTATGCAAGCGGGTCTGCTGCGGTCTGCTGACAGTCCAAAATGGCGGCGGTAGGACGAAACCATGGGCGAGTCTGTTGCTATGGGGCGTTCTGTTGAGCTGTTGAGACATCATGTGTAACTCAGCGTGCAGCACACTCTCATCCTCACTGTGTCCAATCCTGACGCTTGGTTAGTGGACCTCAACGTTGAACTATGACGCTCCAGGTGTCCACCTGCGTCTGTTTTGGATGTTCAGGGACGGCGTGCCAATTTACTCTCCTTACCTGCGTTGTGCAATTATGTCTCCACGCCACTTCCTGTGGGCGGAGGCATAATGTTTTCAGGTTGTTCGTCCGTCCATCCCGTCCTTGTGAACACCTTGAGAGAATTTATTTAAATTTGGCATGAACATGCGCTTGACTGAAGAATGAACTGATCAGATCAGAGCGTGCTCCGTACACTACGCTGTAGCCGGACACATCATCATCATCCTCACTGTGACCTCGTCACATGTCCACGTTTGGTCATGGACTTTCCACGTCCACATATGACGTCCAAGGTACCCTGGGTGTGTTGGTTGTTGACGTTCTGGGACGCCGTGTCAACTTCAGCCTGTTACATGCATTGTCTGTTTTCAAAATACACTTATGTTTTCACAGGAAATGTACAGTTTGCATACAGTCTCTTTCAAAATAAAAGCACTACGTCAGTACAACACCGCAAAGTGACTTTTTTTCCTTGAACACACACGTGGTTACGTATAGGAGAAAAAAAAACATGGTTTGGCTTTAGAATCAAGCACCGCTCTTTCAGGTGAAAGTCGATGGTTGTTAGATCCATCCACTGACGTTAAAGGATGCCTTTTTTCGTTGGTTTCTGACGCCACAAGTCACTGACCAAGCGTATGATTACAACGAGATGTAACTCCACGTCACAGTGACGCAGACCTCCTGTCTGTCTCCGTAAGCTGAAACCATTTCCCTCAGTGGAAACAAAGCTTTGATTTACTTTAATTTCACAGATAAGAAACAATAAGTCTGTGGGAAATGCAGTGTTTGAGTCAGCACTATGAAAGTACGGTGGCCCTGAAGGATCATGCAAACACTGCAAATACAGAAAACAACACACTGAAGTGCTGCGAGTCCCACTGAAGATCAGTAACTGAATTGAACAGTTTTAAAAACTATTTTCTGCTGTTTTGTTTCTTCTACTGTGTTTTTTTTCTAAACATGTTAAAATGATGACTTTGTTTTCTTTATTTGCACGAGTGAGTTTGAGCTTTCAGGGCCACCGTATGTACTTACTCTCAAACTCACCTCCTGAGCCAGTGTCACCATGGACTCTGTGGTATGGTCGCCTGTGACATCACTTCCTATCCACGAGGTGACATCACTTCCTCTCTGTCTGGTGGGGGTTGTTGTGACGGGTGCTGACAAACAGAATATGTGAAACTACATCAACAACCGGAGCCTCAGGGTGCTGATATCAGTCCGTACGCGACTCAACTGTCCAATAAGTTCAGTTTATCCTGAAAATAGGTCCAGTGGTGACACAGTGATGATTTCACTGATGAAAACTATGATGAAAATGTTTCGTCAACGACGTTTTTTCCATGATGAAAACAAGACAATGACGAGCTAAATATAGATCTTGGAATAATGAAAACTAAATCTATGGTTCAGTGGAGTTTGTTAGTTGCAGCGGTGGCTGTTAGCAGCTAGCTCCGCTCGCAGCCTTCACAGCTTCACCCCGCAGGACTCCACTCAGTCCGGACTGGAGAAGGTTTGTGGGTTGATGGTGTTTGACAGGCAGGTAGGAGGCTCAGTTATCTGTGAGTGTAGCTGTGCTGTAAGTAAACAGTCTGAACTCAGATCAGTTTTCTCTGACAGAGATGAAAGTTTAGTTTGAATCACCAACTCTGTGAGAGGACACCAGTTTAAACCTCCAGACTAACATGTTGCACATGAAGAAACAAGTTATGTTTCTGCTTCTTAACAGTCACATGGATAAGTCAGAGTTTACAATGAACCTGGGGACAAATCCTAGTTGGCTCACGTTAGTTATTTGTTGAGAGCATAAATAGAGAGATGTTGAGCTTTTCAGATGATGATCAGTGAGTGTGTGCTCGTAAATCAGCCCTTAAACCTGTCACACACTGCTGGAGACATGACACACACATTATCTTATACAACCTGTCACCTTGAGTCTGATTTATGATCCATGAGTTAGTTTAAAGAGAAAAACAGAGAGAAACATCAGCATAAAGTGCCTCTGCTGTTTCCTTTTCACTCTGTGTGCTAACGTCCCAACAGGAAATATCTAAAAGGCTGGGCTGTTGTTGTCCTACAGTTTCCATGGCAACAGATCGCTCTGTGTTCCTATTGGTCAAAGTGACGGCTGTGACGGGAGAAGTCGTGGACGACAAGAAGAAAATCAAACATGCTAGACTTCCTGTCATGACATTGTGAGGTGTCCCAGACGTGGCGTCAGTTGTCGTCTACTATGACGCACTACACCAGATGAAACCATGGATTATCGCATACGACACTCGCTGTCGTTCATGATCTGAGCTGTCACCGTATGACGCAGCGTCTGGCTGTAATCAGGCTGATATTTTGTGGTCTGAACTCAGTATAAAACTATGAACATTAAAAATAACTAAAATGTGACTAAAACTAATAAACCTGTTCGTCCCAACACTCAGACTGAATCTAAAACAGCTGTCAGTATTAACACTGTAGTGATGTCTGTAGTTTTCGTGTTCAGCAGAAAAAGCAGAGGTAATTCATTTTGTTCTGAAACCTCTCAGCGGGTGGAGAGGGGTGAAAAGATGTGGGCGCTGTGGTTTGTCAGTTTCCTCATCATGAGCCGCGTTCAGACCTGCGTCCTGTTCTGCCGTTCGTCCATGTTGATCTCATGTCTGAATGAAAGCCTGAGTGAGTTTATCTTATACAGAGACATAACACCAGTTTCTATGCAGATGATACTCTGATGTTGTTGATAGTCTCAAGGAAGTCAACTTCCTTCTGAGTTAATTTCTGAGTGGCCGGATTCAAAGGTCTGGACCTTTGTTGCAGTCGACTGATTCATCTGCCATCATGACATGACACAGCAGGGTGACTAACAAAGAACAACTTCCTGCACAAACTTCAGGATATTTAAAATATTTCTCACCTTCCTCGATGGTCAAATCGATGTGATGTTTTAGATCATTGAATGGCCCAGGTACCCTAACTCTGCAGCCGTACCGTCCAGCATCCGTCACTGAGACGTTCAGTATCGTCAGGGAAAAGTCTCCTTCATCCAGTCGTCCCAGTAACTGAAACCTGCTGGAAACTCTGCTTCCTTCTGTATCCTTCTGTCCATCAGTGGAGATGAGCTGCTTGTTGCAGCCAGACTTTGGTATTTCTCCGCGACCCCAACAAACTGACAGCGCCCTGTGATATTTGATGTCATATGTACAGGGCAGAGTGACGTTTCCATCTAGTCGACCGACAACTCTGCTGCCGTCACCTTCAGTGACTGTGGAGACACCAACAAACACTGTCAATGTGAGCGATCGATTAAAGCTCTATTTTAATTTGTTTACTCTAAAAAAACTTCAGGGCTGGAAAACTGCTGCAGAAGACTCTGCAGAGGATAAAAACACACTCTCAGGTCTGTTAGCTGCTCAGATCCTCTGATTCTTTAATGAGAAGATAAAAACTCACATTAGTCTCAGAAACACTGATTAAATATCAGTAAGAGCAGCAGAGGTTTGATCTGTGTGACATAATGACACTGTGTCGACTGATAGAAAGTCAGACAGCAGAAGAATACCTGAGAGGACGGCGAGCAGCAGCATCAACCCGCTCTGAGTCTTCATGGTCGACATTAAACTGGAACTCACACGTTTAAAAAAACCTATAACATCACAGCTCTGCTCTACACTGTAAAAAAAAATCACCCACAGTTACCACACTGAGGCCTCAAACATACAGACAATGACCCCGCCTCTCCTGAAACACTGATGTTTATTATCACCACCACTAAATACTGAAGGACCTGACGGTCACTTTACTGAAATTATATTTATAATTTATGCACCAAAAAAACTGAACTGAGTACAGTTATTTTAACTTCTGTCAGCGTGGGTTTCCTCCAGGTGCTCTGACATGTTCTCCCTGTGTCAGCGTGGGTTTCCTCCGGGTGCTCCGACATGTTCTCCCTGTGTCAGCGTGGGTTTCCTCCGGGTGCTCTGACATGTTCTCCCTGTGTCAGCGTGGGTTTCCTCCAGGTGCTCTGACATGTTCTCCCCGTGTCAGCGTGGGTTTCCTCCAGGTGCTCCGACATGTTCTCCCCGTGTCAGCGTGGGTTTCCTCCAGGTGCTCCGACATGTTCTCCCCGTGTCAGCGTGGGTTTCCTCCAGGTGCTCCGACATGTTCTCCCCGTGTCAGCGTGGGTTTCCTCCAGGTGCTCTGACATGTTCTCCCTGTGTCAGCGTGGGTTTCCTCCAGGTGCTCTGACATGTTCTCCCTGTGTCAGCGTGGGTTTCCTCCAGGTGCTCTGACATGTTCTCCCTGTGTCATTGTGGGTTTCCTCCAGGTGCACTGACATGTTCTCCCCGTGTCAGCGTGGGTTTCCTCCAGGTGCTCTGACATGTTCTCCCCGTGTCAGCGTGGGTTTCCTCCAGGTGCTCTGACATGTTCTCCCCGTGTCAGCGTGGGTTTCCTCCAGGTGCTCTGACATGTTCTCCCCGTGTCAGCGTGGGTTTCCTCCAGGTGCTCTGACATGTTCTCCCCGTGTCAGTGTGGGTTTCCTCCAGGTGCTCTGACATGTTCTCCCTGTGTCAGTGTGGGTTTCCTCCAGGTGCACTGACATGTTCTCCCCGTGTCAGCGTGGGTTTCCTCCAGGTGCTCTGACATGTTCTCCCCGTGTCAGTGTGGGTTTCCTCCAGGTGCTCTGACATGTTCTCCCTGTGTCAGTGTGGGTTTCCTCCAGGTGCACTGACATGTTCTCCCCGTGTCAGCGTGGGTTTCCTCCAGGTGCTCCCACATGTTCTCCCTGTGTCAGTGTGGGTTTCCTCCAGGTGCTCTGACATGTTCTCCCCGTGTCAGCGTGGGTTTCCTCCAGGTGCTCCGACATGTTCTCCCTGTGTCAGCGTGGGTTTCCTCCAGGTGCTCTGACATGTTCTCCCTGTGTCAGCGTGGGTTTCCTCCAGGTGCTCTGACATGTTCTCCCCGTGTCAGCGTGGGTTTCCTCCAGGTGCTCTGACATGTTCTCCCTGTGTCAGCGTGGGTTTCCTCCAGGTGCTCCGACATGTTCTCCCCGTGTCAGCGTGGGTTTCCTCCAGGTGCTCTGACATGTTCTCCCCGTGTCAGCGTGGGTTTCCTCCAGGTGCTCTGACATGTTCTCCCTGTGTCAGCGTGGGTTTCCTCCAGGTGCTCTGACATGTTCTCCCCGTGTCAGCGTGGGTTTCCTCCAGGTGCTCTGACATGTTCTCCCCGTGTCAGCGTGGGTTTCCTCCAGGTGCTCTGACATGTTCTCCCCGTGTCAGCGTGGGTTTCCTCCAGGTGCTCTGACATGTTCTCCCCGTGTCAGCGTGGGTTTCCTCCAGGTGCTCTGACATGTTCTCCCTGTGTCAGCGTGGGTTTCCTCCAGGTGCTCTGACATGTTCTCCCCGTGTCAGCGTGGGTTTCCTCCAGGTGCTCTGACATGTTCTCCCCGTGTCAGTGTGGGTTTCCTCCAGGTGCTCTGACATGTTCTCCCTGTGTCAGTGTGGGTTTCCTCCAGGTGCACTGACATGTTCTCCCCGTGTCAGCGTGGGTTTCCTCCAGGTGCTCCCACATGTTCTCCCTGTGTCAGTGTGGGTTTCCTCCAGGTGCTCTGACATGTTCTCCCCGTGTCAGCGTGGGTTTCCTCCAGGTGCTCCGACATGTTCTCCCTGTGTCAGCGTGGGTTTCCTCCAGGTGCTCTGACATGTTCTCCCTGTGTCAGCGTGGGTTTCCTCCAGGTGCTCTGACATGTTCTCCCCGTGTCAGCGTGGGTTTCCTCCAGGTGCTCTGACATGTTCTCCCTGTGTCAGCGTGGGTTTCCTCCAGGTGCTCCGACATGTTCTCCCTGTGTCAGCGTGGGTTTCCTCCAGGTGCTCTGACATGTTCTCCCCGTGTCAGCGTGGGTTTCCTCCAGGTGCTCTGACATGTTCTCCCTGTGTCAGCGTGGGTTTCCTCCAGGTGCTCTGACATGTTCTCCCCGTGTCAGCGTGGGTTTCCTCCAGGTGCTCTGACATGTTCTCCCCGTGTCAGCGTGGGTTTCCTCCAGGTGCTCTGACATGTTCTCCCTGTGTCAGCGTGGGTTTCCTCCAGGTGCTCTGACATGTTCTCCCCGTGTCAGCGTGGGTTTCCTCCAGGTGCTCTGACATGTTCTCCCTGTGTCAGCGTGGGTTTCCTCCAGGTGCTCTGACATGTTCTCCCTGTGTCAGTGTGGGTTTCCTCCAGGTGCACTGACATGTTCTCCCTGTGTCAGCGTGGGTTTCCTCCAGGTGCTCCCACATGTTCTCCCTGTGTCAGTGTGGGTTTCCTCCAGGTGCTCTGACATGTTCTCCCTGTGTCAGCGTGGGTTTCCTCCAGGTGCTCTGACATGTTCTCCCTGTGTCAGCGTGGGTTTCCTCCAGGTGCTCCCACATGTTCTCCCTGTGTCAGCATGGGTTTCCTCCAGGTGCTCCGACATGTTCTCCCCGTGTCAGCGTGGGTTTCCTCCAGGTGCTCCCACATGTTCTCCCTGTGTCAGCGTGGGTTTCCTCCAGGTGCTCCCACATGTTCTCCCTGTGTCAGCGTGGGTTTCCTCCAGGTGCTCCCACATGTTCTCCCTGTGTCAGCATGGGTTTCCTCCAGGTGCTCCCACATGTTCTCCCTGTGTCAGCGTGGGTTTCCTCCAGGTGCTCCCACATGTTCTCCCTGTGTCAGCGTGGGTTTCCTCCAGGTGCTGCCACATGAACTCAGCCTCTCACCCAGTGTCAGATGGGATAGGCCCCCAGCTGAATTAATGATCACATCTTTTATCCAGCCTGAATAATAACACAGACGTTAGTGTTTGAACAGCTGAATGAATTTCAGTTCCTGATATCAGTGGTGTTTTTGATCTCCAGAGTCAGTGATCGCTGACATAATGCTTCTGTATCTGAACTGATCGAACTGTTGTTTCTTTTGTGTGTGTGGTTTTTAAAATCAGCTCGTGACTTCCTGTTAACAGCGTTTGTTCTGCGACTTCCTGTTTCTGAGGTCACTTCAGCCAAGGCTGAAACATACACTGCAAGAAATATCTGCAGTTTTTATCCCTGACAGAACAGTCTGAATCTGAGCAGCTGAGCTGGAGACTGCTGATCCTACATTTCCCAGAATACAACTGTGAGGTGTCTTCATCAGCTACTCATTAAACGAGTGTGTTATCGTCACAATATATTCAGTCAGAGGAGACCACGGCGTTCAGAGACGACCGTCAATACATTTACTCAGGTTAGGACAATTTTGGTGTTCTTGTACTTCACTTCAATATTTCTGTTTTCTGTTTCACTACAATGAAATATTTTACATTTATCTGACATCAATAATAAGTGATGATGTATTATTATTAGGGGTGGGTAAAAATCAGCACAGTATAGTATTGTGACATTTTTGTGTGGTGATATTGTACATGGACGCTAAGTTTCAAATTTTTCTGATACTGATTATTTTTTTTGAAAATGTAAATACACTTCAGGCAGCTTTATTAAAATAATATAATCAACTGATTTCAGTTCACTGGATGAAAATAAACAAAGAGATGAACAGACTGAAAACTTTATCTTATTTGATGAAACAGCTGTTTGTCTTACCTGGATCTGAAGAAGTCGAATGTTGAGACACCAACAGGAAACTGTCTTTGTTTCCACTTCTTGTCTGTTCACAGCATCAAGGTAAAATCACCAAGGTAAAATCATCAAGGTAAAATCATCAAGGTAAAATCACCTGATGAACTGACGTCACAGTCCAGAGGGGGGCGCTGTTTCACACCTGAGGATCAAGCTAAAAAAAAAGGCTTCACAAACACAGTTTGGGCTAACCTTCAAAATAAAAGCATGTGAAAAAACCCACGAGAATTGGGGGGTTGGGGGGCTGAGTGAAGGGTGTTGGTTTCCTGGTTGACGGGGTCATGTGTGAGAGGTAGACGGGGCAGGATCTGGAGGCAGCAGAGTGATCGCCAGCACAGTTGATACATTTGGCTTCTCTTTTTTGTTTTGTACATGATTTGTGGTGGTGATTTTCTCCACATCTGAGGAGACTGGGTTGGTGCAGTGGGTGGATATGTGATTGAACCGTTGACATTTGAAGCACTGTTTAATGGTGGAAGGGGGCCGGGCCTTCTCCACTCTGTATTGGAAGAGGTCCATGTAGAATCCTTTGTGGAGAAGACTGGCAGACTGATCGGGGTTGGTGAGGTGGATCTTGATAAATGTTGTTGGCTGTTGGGTGGCTTTGTTTATGATCCGGTGTATTCTGAGGATGTTGATTCTTTGTTTTTCCAGTTCCTGTTTGACCTGTTCTTCTGTGATGTTGGTGTGGATGCCTTTGATGACCAGTAGTTTTGTTGGGGTGTCAGATGGGGGGGTGGAGCCTTGTTTTCGTGTCAGTCTGCAGGTGAATTGTGCTTTGTTGAATGGGTCTTCGGGCCATGGTGAGAGCAGAGAGTTTAGGGAGTGGATGTCCTTGGGGAAGATGAGGATATTGCCGTTTCTCATGTGGACCAGTTTTTGGAGTTTTGCTTGTGGTTTGTGTTTTTGTATTTCTTGGAGGATGGAGTGGTTGGTTGAAAATGAGTTCTGGTTTTTTTTGTAGTTTTCTGTGACGATGGGGGTGATGTTTTGGTTTTCTGATGATTACCTTCTCGCTCTTTTCCTGGATCCGGTGTTGAAATTTTGATATCTGTGCATGTTGGTTGTAGCTGGCACGAAGGAGTGAGGTGTGTGGGTCTTCTCCATGCAGCAGGATCTGTTCCATAATGGATTTCATCTGTGTGGTGACCAGTGTTGTGTAGTTACGTAGTAGTTACGTTACTGTAACGCGTTACAAAGTAACGTGTTACAGTAACGTAACTACTTTTATTGGGTAAAAAGTAGTGTAACGCGTTACTACTGAAAATATGGTAAAGGAACGTAGTTACTTTGTCAGTTGAGCACAACGTTACTTCTCCCGGGGACAGATTTGACGGTGACACTGCCTGTCTGCCTCAGCTGCGCACTAGGCAGGAACTGTGACAGTTGCCATGTCAACAGTACAGACAGGAGCACCATAATCAAGAATCGTATGAGGAATATGGAAGATACACATGCCTCCTCGGATTATTTTAACGGTTTGTCAACCGAAGACAGGTTAGCTTATTGTAATAAGCTAACAATTAGCAACGGAGTGAGGTTTCCGACCCAACGAAATGGCCTAAGCTACAGTGGCCGGACATTTTTGCTTTTTTTTATGGCAGGAAATGCGTCATGTATTGTGAAACTGGTCGGTCAGCCAATCAGGGACTGGAGCTGGTCCTTATGAGGAGTTGGGCATGAGATAGTTGAGTCACGAGCACAATGGCAGACGGACAAAGTTTGGAGACAAGTGAAAAACGGCCTAGCAAAAGAAAAGGAGCTCCTCTGTGTGAGGAGGCAAAGAAGAGCAAAAAGGAGAGTGATAAAAGAAGAGGAAAAACAAGAGTAAACCTCAGTCAGGCGTTCAAGAGATGGAGGGAGCTCCGTGACCAAAGAGGCTTCAAAACCCATGTCCAGCTAGCTTTCTTTCTAATGGATCAGTAAGTAACACGGCTAAATGTTAGCTAGACCAGAGAGGACTGTACTGTACTGGCTGCTAGTTCATTCCTAGCTGGCCAGCATCGCAAATCGCCGCAACCAGGGAGCGGGTAGCGAGTGTTGGTCGGCTGACATCCTGGTTGCCATTCTACGGCAGCCCTCGGACAGTGATACCCCCCTCCCTTCCTTCTGTTCTCTTCTCACGGAGGCAGCTATCCACGGACATCGCCCAGCTAAGTTACGCCCAGCTAAGTGAACACTGGACTTTGTTTCCCATTCAATTTGAGCTCCAACCGGCCGCATGGTTTCCATACGGTAGCGTTTATTCTAGAATGGGGACTGTTTACATGTGCTTATTACACGGCTCTATTAAATGCTGTATTCTGATTGGTCAGTAGCGGCATTCTGCGGTCTGATATTACTGTGTAATGACCGCTGCTAGTAGCAACGGTCATTACACACAGTTGCTATGTAGCCCAGCGTTGCTAGGGACGCTGCCCTGCAACACTGCAGCTGTCAAACAACTTCCGAGGGAAAAAACAAACAGAAGTGGCTGATTTTAACGGATGCCGCTGAAGAAAAAGAATACCTACGGACTTTCTCTGCCAAAAACAAAAGAAGACGGATTTGAATACACACTCGGCAGTCATGCTTAATGACATTTTACGCGAGTTTTATGCCTCGGTTCAGTCCACTAAGCCTGGGTGAGTACAAAACTTTCACCAAAAGTTGTCGAATCCGGTCGGTTTTAATGCACTTCGCAGAGGCAGACAACATTATTTACTTAACTGATAATTAGCCGTGTAATAAGCGGGATAATGTATAATGAGCCGGTGAATACTGGGAAAATAACTCCCTTCAGGGGAATGAATGTTCTATTCCCCTGTCGGGAGTTATTTTCCCAGTATTCACCGGCTCATTATACATTATCCCTTACATACTGGTATAATTCCACTGTGTCTACTGTTGTTTGTACTGATACTGTACATATTGGTATCATTTACTGTGAGCTGTTTGTACTGGTACTGTGCATTCTGCTATAATTATTTGCATTACTATTTGTTTGTTCTTCAGATAAATCTGATAATTGTTGCTCGGTCTCTTTACTCATTTATTCAGTAGAGTGTCCACACACCTTCTCATTCTACATATACATAGAGGTATACTGGTGGCTTTACAGCCTACATTTTATTCATTATCTCTGATCCCCATGCTCAATTTGGTCGTTGCCACAGTGCGACGCCACACCACTGACGCTAGGTGGCGCCAAGCTAAAAAAAATCCTATCTGTTGCCTCTTCAGGAGCAGAAAATGTGAGTAGGTGATGTGTAAGTTGATGTTGTGTAGTTAGGCGTGCATCACATGGTAAATAGGCACAACTGCAGTGTTTCTGGGTGCAGCCTGAGTCTGTGAAGGGTTAGCATGATGTTGCACAGCAAGTCGGACCTGATTCATCATCAGTGCCACTCCTTTATCTTGTTTTCTGTGAACTGGAGCCGTTTACAGGAAGTCACACACACACACACACACACACACACACACACACACACACACGCGCACACACACACATAATACACACACACATAACACACACACACAAAGAAAGTTTGGTATGATGTCTCTCTGAGGAGAAGTATAAAAAGTAATTAAAAGTCATTTCCTTCTCTAGAAGGGCATAAATAATCTACGCATTAGAATATATTCATATCCTCACAGAGGCGTGGGGAACCTTACAGGATAAATAAACTGCGTTTTCAAATAGTCAATGAGGCACATAAATAAATTGGCACTGGAGATACTGAAAGAGATTTATGAGCCACGACTGGGAGAGGGAGTAGTGGAAGCCAACGTAGACACATGTACACATGAGCACGGCCCGAGTCAGTATGTCCTTCTTAAAGAACAAACAGTGAAAGAAATAAATTTCATATCTGATAATCTATCAGTACATAAGATGATACCTAGCGGACTGACTTTGACCACTGATGGATTGACTATGTTTTATACAGGTGTGTGTGTTGTCTATGTGTAGAGTAGTTGTGTGTGTGTGCAGCTGAAGGATGTGTGAAACCACACACTTGCCAAGCTTGATGCAGCTTCCAGCGGTGCCTTAACCCTTTCCTACCAAGTCCAACTCTGATACTTGAGTTGCTTTGCTTGAGTTGTTAAACTGTGTATGAATGCATGTTTAAAACTGAACAAGGTAACTCAGGCTCAATGAGGAAGGCCAAAGCAAATTTTTTATAGCAATCATGGAGAGTGCTAAGAGTGACGGGAAAAAAATTTGGCATAATATTAATGAACTAACAGGTAAACAGAATAAACAAAATAACTGTAAATAGAACTTGTTATTGATAATAAACTGGTGAGAAGTCCAGACATTCTGGCCACTGAACTAAACAATTTTTTTTTTTTTAAATCAGTGGAGGACATATCCAAACTTTTTTCCCCTTCGGAGTATGGCTTGGTCCCTATTAATTATGCACTGCCGGTATTTAACTTACAACAGGTCACAGAAGCTGAAGTGGCTAACATTACCGGCTCGCTAAACAACTCCAAGGCCAAGGACATCTACGGTTTTGACACCATGTTTTTAAAAGCTAATAAAGATTCTCTTGTTTTAGACTCCACTGCAAGCCCGGTTCTAGGGAGGCACATATGAGGGGGCAGTCATAAATGTGAAGGGGGCATCATGCTCCAGCACATTTTTGCCATAAGTAGAGCTGACAAATAAAGGTCACTCACTCACTCACTCGCAGGATGTGGGGACGCTGTGTGAGTGCCCTATAGAGGGTGTCAAAGCACCGTGGTCTCAAATGTGCTCGCCGCTTGTTTTGTTGTTGATAACAGTGTTTTCTACGTGGAATTGAATTGTTGTTAGCTGTGTGTCCAACCCCCAACCTAAAGAAATGGATTGCACTTTGTCAGGCCTCTACCCTAAGACCTGTCCAACTTGGGTGTCCCACCTGAAGACTAAGCTCCTGCTGGTATAGCTCTTAGGGTCACTGAGGCACACAAACCCCCTGAACACAATAAGGTGGCAATCCCTCAGGAAGGAAAACTGAAAAATAAAATAAACAAAAAATAAAATAAAAATTAAGAAAAAATAAAATAAAAATATCCTTCATCCAGGCACAACCAACATCTTAACATTCATCTCATTAGGCATCATATGAAATAAATCTGAACCTAATAATGACCTCACTATAGCCAGTATTTACCAAAGCTAGTCTTATATATAAAAAAAACTTATCAAACTAACAGAACTAACAAACACAACAGATACAGGCTAGAGCAGAACATTTTATACTTTTGTTTTGTTTATTTTGTTAGCAATTTAACAGATTTCTGTCCACTCTCATTTGAGCTGCTGAAAGCTGCAGGAGTGAAACGTTAATAAAAGCTTTGCGTTACGTTACTGTCTGCCGACTGCAGACAGTAACGTTAGATCACACACAGCCGGCACACAGCACAGAGTGGAGTGGAGACAGATGAGAAAACTTTTCAGTTTTGGGTCATTCCTGGATATTGGTGACTTTTCTGTTCCCAGGAAATAAATGTTAATATTTTATTTAAAATAAATGAAATATTTATGATGAAAAGCTTTTATTATAGATTGACACAAAATAATGCATGCAAAATATATTTATTTTAATTTTAATTACCTTTTTTTGGGAACATACACTCCTTTTTACAATGTCCCCAAAGCAAATTTTTAGTTTCAATGAGACACATATATATAATATAAATAAATAGAAATGTGCCTTTATTATTGTATAAATCAAGTTAAAATAAATATATATCAATGGAAACAATTGTTATTATTTATCATTTTTATAATTTACCGTGTGTCCTTGAAATCATGTTCCACCCTGTTGATTTGTGGTTTTTCACCTTCTAAACAAAAAAAAACTACAAATGAAGCCACATTCAGGAAGTGCGATCACTCTTTTGGCGGGAATTCAAAAGAACAAAGAGAGGTGAGTCCCAACTTTCTGTCTGTCTTTTTTTTTTTTTTTTTTTTTTTTACAAGTTTTATAATGAAATCTATTACAAAATGTAAAGAAATGCATATTAATGCTGATATATACATATTCAAATGTCATTTAAACTGTTCATGTAATTTACCAGTATGTATTAAAGGTTTACACTTTATAACTATAATAAGTTATTCAACATTTATTTGGCTTTACTTGTCATGCCGCTACACAGCCATGATCAATTATCAAATGATCACACCCTCTTGTGTGTAATCAGTATGCATTTAAACAGTAATTGATCAATATTGTGTGGTCTATACAATTTACATGATAATATAAAGTTAAATTATGTATTTGTTAGGAAATGGCTCCAGCACTAAGTGCAGCAGAGATGCAGCGTCGCTACAGAGAAAGGTGAGACGCTGATCCAGAAAGAACAGCAGAGTATCTCAGGAAAGAGAGGGAGAAATGGCCTTGCAGCAGGATTACAGCCAGATATGCCTTGTTTTGTTTGAATTTTGACTCTGCTTTTATTGTCAAGCACTTTGTACTTTGTTTGAAAAGTGCTATATATATAAAATGTATTATTATTATTATTTATAAGTCTCTCATGAATTAATTAATAAAAAATGAATGAATTAATGTGTTTAATGTTAATGTCTGTTTAGTAAAATCATTGTTGAAACTCACTGAGACATTGTTGATAATTTCACCCTGTTAGTCACTTTTAAAAAAAAAAAAAAAAATAACAACTTTGTTAAATATTTTGCATGTTTTTATGTTAATTTGCAGAGCTGAAAGGGATTAACAGTATACATATGTTTTTTGAGCAAATTTGCTATTATTTACTGTTTTGGGTAAATCGGGTACAAAATTGTGATGGTCCTAAACAACGAACACGCGTTCTACTTAACAATTCTTGTTTCATTATTATTCAAAGAAGAAAACAAACTTATATGATGGAATAAGGGACACATAAGGTGTTATAAAAACTAAGTATTGTTAAATATTTACATAATTAACACTTTGTAGTACCTATGAATATGTCCCTAACAGGGTGGAACTCTCTCACAGTCCATGTCTGAACAATTCACCCATAATTATTATTACTTAAATGCTTAAGCTCTATCAATAAAAGCTCCTGAAGGTTAAACATGTCATTTACTTGATATAATAAAAAAAACATGAAAAATGTATTCTTTTTCTACAAAAGTTAGCACATTGAAAAGTTACCAATAGCCAGGAATGACCTTTTCGTGCCTTTTTCAGCGGATTTCATTTGAGGGAGCAAGACATTTGTTTAAGGGGGCATTGCCCCCTCTTGCCCCTGCGTAGAACCGGCCTCACTCCACTGTAGACAACGGCAGCATTTCTCCGACCACGTAGCGAGCCACAAGCTCCGTGGCTTCTTTCAGACTGATAGGTTTAACGTTATCTCCGTTATTAGAACCAAACGACAGCCGTTGCTGTTTCGGAGCTGAAGGACCAGCGTTCTAAAAGTAACAGAAGTAACTGATGTCTTGTTTGAAAATGTACTTAAGTATTTGATTACTCAAACAGCAAACTAACGCGTTAGGTTACTCGTTACTGCAAAAAGTAATCAAAGTACTCTAACGCGTTACTTTGCTCATTTTGGTCTTCTTGAGGGCTCTCACCACCTCCTCTGTGTTGATGAAGAGGACAGAGTCGTCAGATCTCCTTCATCTCATGGTTTCACTCCATCACCCTGCAGAACAGGAACCGCTTACTGAACACGGTTAAAGTCTGCTCCAAAATCATCGAACATCCTGTCCGAGTTCTCACCACCCTGGACCCCTCTCATGTCCTGTTCCCGGTGTTTGAGTGGCTCCCCTCAGGACGCAGACTTCACTGCCCAGGCTGCAGGACTCAAAGGAGGAAGACAAGCTTTGTTCCCAGGGCTGTCCAGCTCCTGAACTCCCAACCCCACTGATTCAGCATCCGCACCATTGCCCCCCCACCACCACCATGTACTTTATATTGACTTATCGTATTTTCATGGACTTAAGCACTTCCATCACTTTAATGCATATCATGTAGCATCCTTTTAATTGTCTATGTTGTCAATTGCCTGTATGTGTTGTTGTGCTACTCTATGTGCCTTTTAATTTTCCCTCGGGGACAAATAAAGTCTTTTGAATTGAACTGAATTTTATTGAATTGGACCGCTAGCAGAGGCTAAGGCTATGCTATGTGGCTCCGCACCGGCTACAGGGGACTGGCTAACTACCGCAGCTACTGAATGGTTTTCCATGGTGTGGAGCCGTGCTTCTAATTCACTAAGCCTCGCCTCCAACGCAGCAAATAAGCTACACTTATTACAATTACCACTGTCGCTAAAGGAGGCAGAGGCATAACTGAACATTTGGCACACCGAGCAAGAAAGAGCAGAGGGAGAAGCCATCGCTAGCTGTAAAGCTAATGTAGCTACCAAGGCTAGTAACGTGCAAACAACAGCTAAGAGATTAGCGAGAAAGTCGTAGAAAGGAGGAGAGCTGTTAGTGCTTAAACAGAACCACTGTGGGTTAAGACTTGAAGTAGACGTTAAAGCAACTGAAGTGAGAAAGCAGGCTAGTAGAATCCACCAGAGCAGTACAGAGACGCTGTCACAGAAACACCGGAAATGACACAACTCGCTTACCGCAATACGTCAGCACGCCAGCATGCAGGCAGGTGAGGTTCTGAAAATACTGAACCCTTCTCATCAAATTTTATTGGATGCTGACCCTGTGGGATTTACTGGGCTTCCACCCTCTGTTGCATGGGCCGTGTCCCGCAACCACGTTCTGCCCAGTCGGGATCTGCTTGCAGGTTCTGACAATGTTTATCGATGTGGCCAGGTTCAACAGACGCCCAGCAGCTTTTGGGAGGGCTTGTCTACCAAATGTTCCTCTTTGCGCTCCCCAGGAGGGCCAAGCAAACTGTCTCAGTGGCCCATAGCCTTGAGGAATTTGCTGCTGATTTTGTCCACCTCCTCCTCAGTCCTGTTTTCCACCTTTTGAGTTGTTTGTTGATGTACACAGCAGGGTTCTCATTGTCCAAGAGGGGCTGCTGTGCGATTTGCATTGAACTCAGTCCCGTCTGTTCGTGGGCTCACACAGTTTTAATGTCTCCCAAAGCTAGAAATTTCCCAAATGTCTCCCCTTCAAATGCCCTGATCCACTTGCCTGCCCCCTCCTGGACATTAGGCAGTCATGTAACCAGCCCAACAAGGATGAGTGTTTGCCATGATGTGTAATGGCCTTGGGTGCCTTTATATATTGTCCAGAGTCAGTGTATCTCTCTGGAGGGTGTATATTAGGCCCATATCTGAGGTCATATCTTTTCCTCCCTGTTGTTCCTTTTTATCAGGGTGCACTATTCCAGCCCGTCGTTAACGAGCAGTTGTTGCAATCCAGCACTGCTGGGGAGAAAATTGCCAAATCGTCAGCATACATGAGATGGTTTAAAAGAGTGTTTCCTATAACACAGCCTGTTCTACAGGCGCCTAGTTGATGAGAAAGATCATCCATGTAGATGTTAAAAAGGGCTGGAGAAAGTAGCCCCCCCTGGCGGACGCCATTACTAACACAAAAGCAGTCGGAAACTCTGTTGCCCCATCTAACCTGCATGCTCTGTTAGCATACCAGTACGGCAGTATTCTTATGATGCTATTAGGCACACCCCTTTGACTCAGTTTAAGAAACAACTTTTTGTGACTGACTCGATCAAAAGCCTTCGAGGCATCTATGAAGCTGATTAGTACTGAGGAGTTTTGTCTTCTGTACAGATCAACAGCCTCTTTTAGAGCATAAATACATAAGTCCGTACCATGCTTAGACTTAAATCCAAATTGGTTATGTGTGGTGGATACAAATTCACATAGATGGTCCAATAGGATCATTTCCAGAATCTTGGAAACCACATTGGCTAGTGCAATAGGCCTATAGTTGTCCATGCTCCCAATCTTGCCTGCTTTATCCTTGATGACAGGGACAAGAGTGACGGACAACATAGAATCTGGCAGCAGCTCGTGGGTCATGAGACCAGTGAAACAGATGGCCAGGAGAGCAGCAACCCTTGGGCTAGCAAACTTTAGGTGTTCTGCAGTGATTTGGTCTGAGCCACATGCTTTGTCATTATCGAGTTGTGTTATTGCCTGATAGACTTCATTAGTTGTAATCCCAACTGCATCACTATTATCAATAGTACCAACTATGTAGGGATCACTTTTAACACAATTAAATAACTCAAAATAATGTTGCTTCCACAGGTTGGCTATATTATCAGTTCCAGAAACACCCTCTAAAGTGCAAGGCAATGATCCAGTGCACGTATTAAGAGATTTCACCTCTTTCCAGAAACTGCCATAGAGTCAGCTCTGAGAACCTGCTCATTTTTACATACAGTGCCCTCCAAAAGTATTGGAACAGTGACGCCAATTCCTTTATTTTTGTTGTAGACTGAAAATATTTGGGTTTGACATCAAAAGATGAATATGGGACAAGAGATCAACATTTCAGCTTTCATTTCCAGGTATTTACATCTGGATCTGATACACAACTTAGAAGATAGCACCTTTTTTTTGAACCCACCCATTTTTCATGAGAGCAAAAGTATTGGAACATGTGACTGACAGGTGTGTTTTGTTGCCCAGGTGTCTCCCAATTACATTGATTATTCAAACAATAAATAGCACTGAATGTCTGAGCTCAGTTTCAGATTGGGTATGATAGGTTTTGCCTGTGCAGACTGCATTTAGAGGTGGAACCAACATGAAAACCAGAGAGCTGTCTATGGGTGAAAAAGAAGCAATTGTGAATCTGAGAGAAGATGGACAATCAATCAGAGCCATTGCACAAACATTGCCCATAGCCAGTACAACCATTTGGAATGTCCTGAAGAAGAAAGAAACCACTGGTGTACTAAGCAACAGACGTCGAACAGGTAGACCAAGGAAAACATCAGCAGTTGATGACAGAAACATTGTGAGAGCTGTAAAGAAAGACCCTAAAACAACTGTTAGTGACATCAGCAACAACCTCCAGAGGGCAGGAGTGAAGGTATCACAATCTACTGTTCGCAGAAGACTTCATGAACAAAAGTACAGAGGCTACACCAGAAGATGCAAACCACTCATTAGCAAGAAGAATAGGAAGGCCAGGTTGGAATTTGCCAAAAGGTACAGAGATGAGCCTCAAAAATTCTGGGAAAAAGTTTTATGGACTGATGAGACAAAGATTAACCTTTTCCAAAGTGATGGAAAGGCGAAAGTTTGGAGGAAGAAAGGATCTGCTCATGATCCCAAACATACAAGCTCATCTGTGAAACACGGTGGAGGTAATGTCATGGCTTGGGCTTGCATGGCTTCTTCTGGGACGGGCTCTTTCATCTTCATTGATGATGTAACACATGATGGCAGCAGCAAAATGAACTCAGAAGTCTACAGAAACATTTTGTCTGCTAATTTAAAGAAAGATGCAACCAAACTGATTGGGAGATCCTTCATCATGCAGCAAGATAACGACCCAAAACACACTGCCAAAACAACAAAGGAGTTCATCAGGGGCAAGAAGTGGAAGGTTTTAGACTGGCCAAGTCAGTCTCCAGACTTAAACCCAATAGAGCATGCATTTTACCTGCTGAAGAGGAGACTGAAGGGAGTAACCCCCCAAAACAAACAACAGCTGAAAGAGGCTGCGGTGAAAGCCTGGAAAAGCATCACAAAAGAAGAATGCAAAGGTTTAGTGATGTCAATGGGTCACAGGCTTGATGCAGTTATTGAAAGCAAAGGATTTGCAACTAAATATTAAGTCTCATTCACTTTAATATATTTTAAGTTTATATGTTCCAATACTTTTGGAGGGCACTGTACATAGCAAACAGCATATTTATACTTAGCATTGGTTAATTTTTTAAGATCCAAGACAGGCCCTTGCCTAGGCCGGCCTGCCAGAACCCAGGCTTTATAAGTCTCCTTGGCCTCTGCATGATGTGCAGCAACATACCTATTCCAGCCTGGCTTAATATTGCTTGCCTTATGAGAGTATGTGTAGTATGGTCTACTGGCCTCCAATACAGCTGCCACAATACAATCATACATAACACATAGGTCTTCACGATGAGAGACTTCCCTACAGTTTACATCTGAACACATGATAGAACATCTGAGTAAGTGTACATGAGCCAAAAGGACATCAGTTCTCCCATAATATGTAAGAATGTCCTCATTTCTGAGTTTATGCCACTCCAGTTTAGCCTTATGGGCGTCAGCACTCTCATGGGCCACCTCAGGGAGACGATCCACATCGAGAGTCATAATTAAAGGTACATGATCTGACAGTGACATATCATACATTATCTCCATTGATTGCAGGGTGGCATGAGCATCAGCAGTGCTAATGCAGTGGTCTAGCCACGATGTAGAATGCCAGGCCTCACTTATATAGGAGTAACTTTCAGAAGGTAAAAGCAATTGACTGGATAGTATAAGATTGTTATCATCACAAAATTGTAGCATATGTTTAGAGAACCTAGCACACCTATCTCTGAGGTCGGCATTCATGTCACCAACCACATAAACACATGTAGAGTGGTTGTCAATAACAAAAGAGTTTATAAAAGCTAATTTATTCAAATATTCATTCTCATTTTGTTGGCATTCATATAGCATGTACACATTCAAGATAATAAAAACTTTGTAGTTAATGTCAACCTGCACAGCAATACACCAGTCTACTTCTGTCCTGATGACATTAATGAATGAGTTCAGCTTTTTACGCCAAAGGATAGCCACGCCCCCTGCAATCCTTCCTCTTACTATTCCCATAGTCAGGTCAGTCGTGGACTCCCCAGCCCCATGGAAATTGTCATGAAAAGAGTTCAATTTACCCAACTCCTGTTTAGGTAAAAACGTCTCTTGTAAGCATAAAATGTCACATTTTTGCAACAGGTTGTCAACGACTATACCCCGGGCCTTATCTCCCTCGCTGTTGCCAAGGTGCAAGCCTCGGCAGTTGTAAGAGGCCACTCGCATGTTAAACGGCCCGGACGGCTGCCACCCCCGTCGGCATCACATCCCCAGTGCTGGTCCCTGCAACAATTGCCTTCCGTGGCTCATAATATCGCCTTACTACAGAGCCCTCCGGCCATATATCAGGATTGTACATTTCCGCAACTTCATTGCATTCAGCACTCACTTTGAATGAGGTAACTCTGTTGCGCGCAGTGGCAATTCGTTCACAAGTCACATCACGGCCAAGTTTATCTCTGACATAGTTGGACAGTGTCACTGCATCAAGGTCTGGTGCGAATTTAGTAGCAAATACACTCACCAACTTCATGCGCACTACCTTTTTATTTCCTTGCGCTCCAGTGCCAACAATAGGTTTGTGCGTAATCCTCCGATCAGGTGTCACACAGTTGTCATGGTTACAGGCTATTTAACAGGCCGGGCGTGTGGGTGCTCCGGAGAGGGAGACCTCCATGTTTGAGACGGGAGCGGGCGACGGGAGCGGGCGACGGGAGGTCCAACGCTTCCAGCGAGGGGAGAGGGAGAAATATAACAAAATTAAATAAAAGAGGGAGACACCTGTCTCCCTCTTTTTATATATTCTCAGGGAGATGATACAAGCTCTAAATCTGAAATACACACCACACACAAATGTGTATTTTCATCTAATTGTACTGTGCAACAGTTAGAATAAAGTTTTTGTATTTGTATGATTGCATTTGTGTTTATTATATACTTGTTTAAGTATAGCAAGTATAATGAATATAATGTAGGAATCGGTAAGGAATCGGAATCGTTAAAATCCTAACGAGTCCCAACCCTACACACAAATCTGATCTGCTCCAGTATCGACCAAGATTGGAATTTGCCTGTCTTCAATTATAACTACTGTTGATATCTTCATCGACATTTTGCTTATACGTTTGTTTGTTGTGGTCAGAGCAAGAAATTTGAATGTTTAGATGGAGAAAAAATGTATTTAAAAGCAATGCGGAGTCCAGTACATAGATCTTGTTGTAGTTGTGATCAGTTGTGATAGATGACAGTAATAGATGTTGACACTGGAGGTTAAAGTGCTGGAGTAATGTAAAACACTATAAGTTAAAGTGCTGTAGAGCTATTTTCCAAGAGCTGTTAGTTACTTTGTAAAGTACATGGTAAATATTTGAGCCTGAGACCAAAAAGAGATTAAATAATAATAAATAAATAAGTGAGAGAAAAAAAAGAGAGAAATAAACAGATAAATAAATAATAAGCAACAACCAGAGGAGCAGGGGCTGTTTGGAGGTGTGTAGATGGAGTGTAAAACTGCAACAATGCAAAGTCCAGTTCATAGTTCTTGTTGTAGTTGTGATTAATTGATTGTAGGAGTCAGTTATATTGTGAAGTGCATGGTAACTAAACACAGAAAGAAGGAAACAAAGAACCATAAAATAAATTAAGAAGAAATTAAGAAAAAAAAGACATATGTTGTACATCAACTCATTAACTGTGGTCACAAATTTGTGTACTTTTTAGCCACTTCTTAAGATTTATTTTGAAAGTGCCACATGTGTTACAGTCCCGTATCATAGATGGTGTACTGTTCCAGATGTGGCTTCCTGCAAATGAAAGTACTGACTGCCCACACGAGGTACGCCTGAGCAGGATTACACAATCCCCTCGTGTGGTGGCCCTGGTTGTGTAACTGATGTTTTCATTCTGCTTAACATAAGCAGACATTGGGGGCGGTGCTAAACCTTTCAAGATTTTATATATTGCGCAGGCATACTTGAACTTTGTGAAATTATCAAAAGTAAGAAGATTATATATCTGGAGTATGTGGCAGTGATGATATGATACGGGTTTTTTGAGTGCTCTTTTGTACAGAGAATCAATCTGAGTAAGTGCAGCTTTAGAAGTGAACGACCAGTTAGTGAATCCATATTCGATGTGAGAGAAGACCATTGCATGCTTTAACACCTTAGCTGACGCTGTTGTCAAAGAAGGCCTAAGTAATTTGAAATTGGAGAGATTGAATTTGATTGTTCTCGAGATCTTTTTAGTGTGGCTCTTGAAGGTGAGGGTTGAATCCAGGATGTCCCCTAGATACTTGAACTCATTGACTAGTTCAAGCTCCTCTCCTCCTAGGAAGACACCACAGTGTGTAAGATCCTTCGTTTTTTTAGAAAAATACATACAGACAGTTTCTTTTGTATTTAACAATAGACATGATTTTTTGAGCCATTCGTGAATGTGAGTCAATTCCATTGTGAGTATGCGGGCAGCCCCTTGAGTAGTTTTGCTGATGTTAGTAAAACTGTGTCGTCTGCATACATTTGTATATGGGTGTTTTTGCATACAAGTGGCATGTCATTAATGTAGAGTGAAAAGAGTATTGGTCCGAGGATCGAACCTTGCAGGACCCCAACTGGACATGTACTAGAGATGACTTAACCCCCTCAACAACAGCACACTGTTTCCTATTAGTTAAATATGATTTTATCCACATGGTCGCCTGATATGAGAAATTAAAAGAAGAGAGTTTGTTTAACAGCACTGCGTGATCAACTGTATCAAACGCCCTTTTCAGGTCCAGGAATACTGCACCAACACACTGATTTATCAAGAAACTGTCTTGTTTTCTCTAAAAATAAGTTAATTGCCGACTCTGTCGAGTGATGTTCCCGGAAGCCAAATTGTGCGGGGTGCAATGGAGTACGGCCAAGGTTGAGATGTTCAGTTAGTTGTGTAAGCACATATTTCTCAACTATTTTGGAGGTGATTGGCAGGATGTTAATAGGCCTATAGTTATTCATGTCTGTCCTGCTTCCAGACTTGAAGATGGGATTAACTATGGCAACCTTCCAAGAGGATGGAACAACTGAGTGTTGTATGGATAAATTAACTAGATGTGTGATTGGTCCGGCCAGAGAATCTTTATTAGCTTTTAAAAACATGGTGTCAAAACCGTAGATGTCCTTGGCCTTGGAGTTGTTTAGCGAGCCGGTAATGTTAGCCACTTCAGCTTCTGTGACCTGTTGTAAGTTAAATACCGGCAGTGCATAATTAATAGGGACCAAGCCATACTCCGAAGGGGAAAAAAGTTTGGATATGTCCTCCACTGATTTAAAAAAAAAAAATTGTTTAGTTCAGTGGCCAGAATGTCTGGACTTCTCACCAGTTTATTATCAATAACAAGTTCTATTTACAGTTATTTTGTTTATTCTGTTTACCTGTTAGTTCATTAATATTATGCCAAATTTTTTTCCCGTCACTCTTAGCACTCTCCATGATTGCTATAAAAAATTTGCTTTGGCCTTCCTCATTGAGCCTGAGTTACCTTGTTCAGTTTTAAACATGCATTCATACACAGTTTAACAACTCAAGCAAAGCAACTCAAGTATCAGAGTTGGACTTGGTAGGAAAGGGTTAAGGCACCGCTGGAAGCTGCATCAAGCTTGGCAAGTGTGTGGTTTCACACATCCTTCAGCTGCACACACACACAACTACTCTACACATAGACAACACACACACCTGTATAAAACATAGTCAATCCATCAGTGGTCAAAGTCAGTCCGCTAGGTATCATCTTATGTACTGATAGATTATCAGATATGAAATTTATTTCTTTCACTGTTTGTTCTTTAAGAAGGACATACTGACTCGGGCCGTGCTCATGTGTACATGTGTCCACGTTGGCTTCCACTACTCCCTCTCCCAGTCGTGGCTCATAAATCTCTTTCAGTATCTCCAGTGCCAATTTATTTATGTGCCTCATTGACTATTTGAAAACGCAGTTTATTTATCCTGTAAGGTTCCCCACGCCTCTGTGAGGATATGAATATATTCTAATGCGTAGATTATTTATGCCCTTCTAGAGAAGGAAATGACTTTTAATTACTTTTTATACTTCTCCTCAGAGAGACATCATACCAAACTTTCTTTGTGTGTGTGTGTTATGTGTGTGTGTATTATGTGTGTGTGTGCGCGCGCGCGTGTGTGTGTGTGTTATGTGTGTGTGTGTGTGTGTGTGTGTGACTTCCTGTAAACGGCTCCAGTTCACAGAAAACAAGATAAAGGAGTGGCACTGATGATGAATCAGGTCCGACTTGCTGTGCAACATCATGCTAACCCTTCACAGACTCAGGCTGCACCCAGAAACACTGCAGTTGTGCCTATTTACCATGTGATGCACGCCTAACTACACAACATCAACTTACACATCACCTACTCACATTTTCTGCTCTTAAATGGAAACTATTATTATTATTGTTTCGTTATTGTTGCTATCATATTTTGCTATTAGCAGTTTGTAATCACTAGTCGACTAATGAACCTAAATAACGACTATTGGTCCACTAGGAAAATTCTCCGTCAGGGGCAGCCCTACCCTTGTCCCTGTTTTCAGGTATTTTACAGGCTCTTATGAAGTGCACTCTGTTCTATGTGCAGTACTGATCTTCCTGTTTTCATGTATTGTCTGTGTTTTCTGTAGGTGTCATCACACCTGCCCGAGGAAGACAGCTGGCTGATCTGGCACATTAACAGTAATGTTTATCAATGAGCATTCCCCCACTTCAAAAGATCTCAACGTTTCCTTTAACTCCTGTGACAGATCATGAGCTCCACCCAAATTCTCCTCTTTATGATGGGTAAACATTTACAGATGGTTGAGTTCAAAATAAAACATGTCAGACTGGAACTTCTCCATCCACACACACACACACACACACACACACACACACACACACACACACACACACAGAGCTTATGTTAGTGTAGCCGAGCATCCTGGGTTCGCCTAACTGAATAATACACCAATAAACGGGACAGAAGACGTGTAACAGTTTCAACAGCAACCACTGCCCATTTATTTTCTTCACACCCCAAAAACTCTCACACATGCATGAGCCCCTTAAAACAGCGTCATGTCATCCCAAAACTTTTTCTGCCAGACGGCAACTCAAGAGGGACACACGATACAGAACAGTCTGCTACATAAGCTTGTATGTAACCTCTACAGTGGGTGAATTTGTGGATGGCGAAGGACTGACGTCATTTCTTCATGTCCAAACATGTCTGTCACTTCAAATCAAATCAAACTTACACACCAAAAGGTATCAACTTTGTTATCAGTCAGGAAAGAGTTAAGACCTGTAACTGATGTAACATCTGACTCCACCCTGACATCTTCCCATCTCTTCCTCGTCCAATCAGAGAGCAGGCTGAGAAAGATCATCCCCATTTTCATTTAATAGTGAGGTCTGTATCAGAGTGATAGTTCCGTGTGGAAACACTGCAACAATGGGAGAGAGATTTGAACAGACCGTCATGGCTTTTCGGAGAGATTTTGTCATCCACATTTCAGATGACAGATCTGAGCTGCAGATGAATATACGTGGAGAAGTCATTGGTGTGTTATTTAAAGACCTAATTTGGCTCTTAATTAACACACTGTTCATGGGAGAAAAAAGTTTACCCCAAATTATTTACAACTTCCTCAAGTGTTTTAAAATTAATGGAGAAACCCTCGGCCACATACTTCTCCAGAAGTTGCTGTCTCTGGTGTCTCGAGGAAGTCTGTGGCTTTTGGGCAGGCTTTCATCCGTTTTACAACAAAATATCCCAGATGATGGGGCTGAGGACGAAACAGCAACCGCGAATGGTGAAGTAATACAAATTGGATCGATGTATGGCATCGAAGATGAAACAGCAACCGCGAATGGTGAAGTAATACAAATTGGATCGATGTATGGCATCGAAGATGAAACAGCAACCGCGAATGGTGAAGTAATACAAATTGGATCGATGTATGGCATCGAAGATGAAACAGCAACCGCGAATGCGGAGGTAATAGATATTACCCCTTGAATGGTGTGCTAATACAAATCGATGAGTACTATTACGTAGACTGTTAAAACTGCGAATCTGAAATAAAAGCCATTGCTCAAATCACTCGCTTCCTTTTGTTGTTAGTTGTTTCCAGTGTCGTACAGCAGGAAAGTGTTCAGGTAAACTTTCAACGAAGAACTGGATTGTTCTCAATGTAAGGTTAGGTGTTGTTGTTGACGGATTATTTAATATATTTAATATGTCCTCTATAAACTTCAATGATAATACTTCTGTTGTATCAACAGACAAATGACAAACGACATTAAGTATAATGACGGCCAACAGTCACTCCGTGAGTGTCACTGTGTGCCATCAGAGCCTTTCTCTAAACAGAGATTGTGCTTCAATAACTCAAACTAAGATGAAGAATAGACTGGAATACATTCAGTTCAAGGTCTGAAGTAATGTTGACCTATTGGCATGAGAGCCACTCTACCTCCTCTATGTCTACTGTATGTGTCTTGTCTACGTGTATACCCCTCCCCTGTGTTTGTCTGTTTATACTAACACTCTCTGTCCCGTCTTATTAACACCCCACTCGTGGCCTGTACCTTGACGTGGTGAGTGGGCTTTCAACTAAATCAGGCCTTAAAGAATGTGTCTTGTCTTTAATGCACTCTCTCCAATCAATGAGCATGAATCCACTGTTGAAGGTGTTGAAAGAGAAGAATGTAAGCTTTGGGCTCTTGTCTCCTCCCCATCTCAACATTAACATGATGCTCCTCAGCTGTGATGTTTATGTGCTCCACCTAAATCGAGTTTAAATTATGCTCAGCGTGAGTTCAGTCAGGAAGACTTTCTTTATGCTATATGTATTCACAGTTCTCTCTCTGTCCCACAGCTTCCTCCAGTCAGCTGACTGAGAGCGTTCCCTTTCCTGGTTAGCCAATCAAACGTTGCCACGACCTCCTTCAGCCAATCACATACTGCCACACTTTCAACCTGTTCTCCTCTCTGCTCCTGTCAGCTGGCATTTTAGGGTGGAGTCCTCCCGCCCTCATCTATCCAGGTCACCTCCTACCACCGATCCAGTCCCTAATAAACTGGACAAAGTAAGAGAATCACTTTAAAATATTTAAAACATGTTTTAAATTAATCTCTATCTCTTGAGTCTGAAGGGTTTTGTATTTTTCAGTTTTGCAGTAAAAATCACTGAAAATAAAACATGAATATCTCAAAAATGAAGAACTTTATGATGATCATCATCATGACACTCTTTATTATGTTCGATACAGCAGCGACACCTGCTGGACTAAAGTGTAACTACTACCACAGTGTGAGTGTGAGTCACTGCAGGACTTGTACTACAGCACTACACACACTGCAGTACTGCTGTAGTGTGTGTAGTGCTGCAGGACCTGTACTACTGTAGTATGTGTCGTACTGCAGGGCCTGTACTACTGTAGTATGTGTCGTACTGCAGGGCCTGTACTACTGTAGTACCTCCAACAGAAAACTGGTGCTGACGTATTGCGGAAAGCGAGTTGTGTCATTTCCGGTGTTTCTGTGACAGCGTCTCTGTGCTGCTCTGGTGGATTCTACTAGCCTGCTTTCTGCTTTCTCACCTCAGTTGCTTTAACGTCTACTTCAAGTCTTAACCCACACTGGTTCTGTTTAAGCACTTATAGCTCTCCTCCTTTCTACGACTTTCCTACTAATCTCTTAGCTGTTGTTTGCACGTTACTAGCCTTGGTAGCTACATTAGCTTTACAGTTAGCGATGGCTTCTCCCTCTGCTCTTTCTTGCTCGGTGTGTCAAATGTTCAGTTATGCCTCTGCCTCCTTTAGCGACAGTGGTAATTGTAATAAGTGTAGCTTATTTGCTGCGTTGGAGGCGAGGCTTAGTGAATTAGAAGCGCGGCTCCGCACCATGGAAAACCATTCAGTAGCTGCGGTAGTTAGCCAGCCCCCTGTAGCCGGTGCGGAGCCACATAGCATAGCATTAGCCTCTGCTAACTGTCCTCCGGTAACACCCGTACAGCCAGGAGGCTGGGTAACTGTTCATGAGAAGCGCAGCTCCGAGCCGAAGCCCACGGCTCACCACCAGCCTGTTCACGTTTCCAACCGCTTTTCCCCACTCAGCGACACACCCGCTGAGGATAAAACTCTGGTTATTGGCAGCTCTATTCTGAGGAACGTGAAGTTAGCAACACCAGCGGCCATAGTCAAATGTATCCCTGGGGCCAGAGCGGGCGACATTGAATCTAATTTAAAACTGCTGGCTAAAGCTAAACGTAGATTCAGTAAGATTGTTATTCACGTCGGCGGCAATGACACCCGGTTACACCAATCAGAGGTCACTAAAATTAATATTGCCTCGGTGTGTGAATATGCAAAAACGATGTCGGACTCCATAGTTTTCTCTGGACCCCTCCCAAATCTGACCAGTGATGACATGTTTAGCCGCATGTCATCATTTAATCGCTGGCTGTCCAGGTGGTGTCCAGCAAACGATGTGGGTTTCGTTAATAATTGGCAAACTTTCTGGGGAAAACCTGGTCTTATTAGGAGAGACGGCATTCATCCCACTTTGGATGGAGCTGCTCTCATTTCTAGGAACCTGGCAAATTTTATTAGTAATTTAAATCCCTGACAACCCAGAGTTGAGACCAGGACTCAGAGTCACAGTCCTATACGCCTCTCTGAGCTTCTAGTTCAGTTACCCAGCCATAGTTTTCATAGTTTTATATAAACAGTGTCTGTCCCCCGACCACCTAAATTATTTAAATTTAAAATTAAACAAAGAGGAGTTGTGCATAACAACCTCATAAAAATTAAAACCTCTTCTGTGACAGAAAGACAAAACAGGAGAATCAAATGCGGACTGTTAAATATCAGGTCTCTATCGTCTAAAGCAGTGTTAGTAAACGAATTAATATCAGATAATCATATTGATTTACTCAGTCTCACAGAAACCTGGCTGTGTCAAGATGAATATGTTAGTCTAAATGAGTCCACTCCTCCCAGTCATAATAATACCCACATTCCTCGAGGCAGTGGCCGAGGAGGGGGAGTTGCAGCCATTTTTAACTCTAGTCTGTTAATCAGCCCTAAACCTAAACTAGATTATAATTCATTTGAAAGCCTCGTTCTTAGTCTTTTACATCCGACCTGGAAAACCTCGCAGCCACTTTTATTTGTTATAGTGTACCGTGCTCCTGGCCCGTATTCTGAATTTGTATCTGAATTCTCAGAGTTTTTATCCAGTTTAGTTCTTAAATCAGATAAAGTTATTATTGTAGGCGATTTTAACATTCATGTCGACGTTGATAATGACTCCCTGGCTACCGCGTTTATCTCATTATTAGACTCCATTGGCTTCAGTCAGGGTGTACATGAACCCACTCACTGTTTTAACCATACCCTCGATCTAGTTCTGACGTATGGAATTGAAATTGATAACCTAACAGTCTTTCCACAGAATCCCTCGCTATCGGATCATTATCTGATTACTTTTGATTTCTTTTTACCCGATTACACGCCACTCAGCAACAGTTACTATACTAGATGTTTATCAGATAGTGCTGTCGCAAAATTTAAGGAAATGATTACTTCGTCGTTAAATTCAATACCAAGTCCTTCAGTAACAGAGGTTTCCGGTATCGACTTTAACCTCTCCCAAATTGATCATCTTGTCCATAGCGCCGTAGGCACGCTGCGAACAACACTTGACTCTGTAGCTCCTCTTAAAAAGAAGTTAACAAAGCAAAGAAAGTTCGCTCCTTGGTATAACTCTCAAACCCGTAAGTTAAAACAAATATCGCGAAAATCTGAAAGGAATTGGCGATTAACCAAACTGGAAGAATCTCGTTTAATCTGGACAGACAGTCTCAAAACTTATAAGAGGAGCCTCCGCAATGCCAGAGCAAACTATTACTCAGCATTAATAGAAGACAATAAGAACAACCCCAGGTTTCTTTTCAGCACTGTAGCCAGGCTGACTGAGAGTCAAAGCTCTATTGAGCCTTGTATTCCTTTAGCCCTTAGCAGTAATGATTTTATGAGCTTTTTTAATGACAAAATTCTAACTATTAGAGGCAAAATTCATGACCTCCTGTCCTCAGATAGTACCTATCTAACCTCAAACACAGCTGTAAAACCTAATATATATTTAGATTGCTTCTCCCCAATTTCTCTTCAAGAATTGACAGCAGTGATTTCTTCATCTAAATCATCAACGTGTCTCTTAGACCCCATCCCAACTAGGCTACTTAAGGAGGTCTTTCCTTTAGTTAACACTCATATATAGGGTTGGGACTCGTTAGGATTTTAACAATTCCGATTCCTTAACGGTCCGATTCCTTACCGATTCCTCTTACCAATTCCTACATTATATTCATTATACTTGCTATACTTAAACAAGTATATAATAAACACAAATGCAATCATACAAATACAAAAACTTTATTCTAACTGTTGCACAGTACAATTAGATGAAAATACACATTTGTGTGTGGTGTTTATTTCAGATTTAGAGCTTGTATCATCTCCCTGAGAATATATAACAACAAAAAGTGATTCTCTGATTTCTACAGTAACACTATTAAAATTAACCACAGCAATGTAATAAAAAATACTTATATGAATTTATGCTTGGGCACTGTTATTTATGTGACAACACCTGAACACACACACACACACACACACACACACTGGCTGTTTGTTCCTATCTCTCCCCTCACTGGAAGCATCGGACCTCCAGCCGCCCGCCTCCGCCTTGTTTAAACGCTGAAAATTAAATAAAAGAGTGAGACAGGTTTTTCCTGTTTTATCTTATTTTGTTATATTTCTCCCTCTCTCCTCATTGGAAGTGTCGGACTTCCCGCCGCCCGCTAGCGTCTCAAACATGGAGGTCTGCCGCCTGTTAAATAGCCTGTAACCATAACAACTTTGTGACACAAACTCAGTGCTTTAGTAATTAAATAATGTCGGGCTCGGTCGGGTTCGGACAGAAATATGCGGCCCGTGGCGCACTCTAATGGAAATGCACGTGACGTTTTTTTTATTTTATTTTTTATTTTTTTACAATCTAGGAACCGTTTGCAGGAACCGTTACTCCAAATAAGATGGAACCGGTTCCGGAACCAGAGCTTTGGACCCGGTTCCAAAAAAGAACCGGATCCGGATCCCAACCCTACTCATATATTAGATATGATCAATATATCCTTATTAACAGGCTATGTACCACAGTCTTTTAACGTAGCTGTAATTAAACCTCTACTAAAAAAGCCCACCCTGGATCCAGGGGCCGGTTGCACCAACTGGTCTTAAGCCTGGTCTTAAGCTAAGTCGGTCGTAACTTGGCGTTCTAGGTCCGACCTTATAGTTACGCCGGTTGCACCAACAGGGCGTAAGCCTTCTTCTCACTAAGACCGGGCGTAAATCTTACGCCTAGTCAAGAGCAGGCCTAAGGTCATTATCAAGCTGCACTCATGTGCTCTAGAGCCCAGAGAGCGCAACTTGATTATGGCACGTCTCATCCACCGTCTGTATACGAGCGGGCATTTAGACGGGAGAGGGTAATTAGGGACAGAAGCAATTGGACATAGCCTATATAATGACGAGGAGCTGATTGAGAGCTTTCACTTCGGTAGGAGAGATCAGTTTGAACTTATTGAAGAGCTGTCACCGGATTTACAGTTTGTGTTGGGCTGCAACGCAGCACTACCACCAGCCTTCCCACCAGGCAGGGGAATCCTCCCCAGATACGTCAACAATGATGTCACTGTAAATTGAGGTTTTCGGGGAGGACCCCCGCCAGTTGGATGATTTTTTTTGGAGAAGATATATTTTTTGCCTTGCTGAGGAGATCTTTCCACTTCTTCCTCATGTCAGCCTCTGTATGAAGGCAGCCAGAGTCTGAACACGTATTGATGTGCCTCGTTATCTCTGCCCATACTGACTGTTTTTTCTTATTTGTGATACGTCTCTGTGCTGGCTGTACAGCTTGATTAATTTTCTAATTTCAGTGTCGGTAAAGTTTTTCGTTGATCCTTAATGTTTTCTTCAAATCTTAAACTGTAAATAAACTGTCAACACAGATGAGAGGTGCTGTCAAGTGTCAATTGACATCTGTCAAGCACATGGAGTGATTCAGCCGCGTGTCATTTAACGTCACCGCGCTCCTCTAGGCAGGCCGCGTGGGGCATTCACATGGACGCGCACAGCTAAAACCAGCGTAGCTAAGACCAGGCGTAAGCCCTGTTGGTGCAACTGGCGTAAGTCCACTCCTTAAGACTGGTCTTAACAAAGACCGTCTTAGGAATTACGACCAGGCGTAGTAAAGACCAGTTGGTGCAACCGGCCCCAGATGTGTTAGCCAACTATAGACCAATATCTAATCTTCCCTTTATGTCAAAGATCCTTGAGAAAGTAGTCGCAGACCAGCTGTGTGATTTTCTCCATGATAATAATTTATCTGAGGAATTTCAGTCAGGATTTAGAGTGCATCATAGCACTGAGACAGCACTAGTTAAAATTACAAATGACCTTCTGATTGCTTCAGACAAAGGACTCGTCTCTGTTCTTGTTTTATTAGATCTTAGTGCGGCGTTTGACACTATTGACCATCAAATTCTACTGCAGAGACTGGATCACTTAATTGGCCTAAAAGGTTCTGCACTAAGCTGGTTTAAATCTTATTTATCTGATCGTTTTCAGTTTGTTGACGTTCATAATGAATCATCCTTACGTACCAAAGTTTGTTTTGGAGTTCCGCAAGGTTCTGTGCTCGGACCAATCCTATTTACTCTATATATGCTTCCTTTAGGTAACATCATTAGAAATCACTCTATAAATTTCCATTGTTATGCGGATGATACACAGTTGTATTTATCGATGAAGCCAGAAGAAAGTAATCAATTAACTAAACTCCATAACTGCCTTAAAGACATAAAAACCTGGATGAGCACCAATTTCCTGATGTTAAATTCAGACAAAACTGAAGTTATTGTTCTTGGCCCCAAACAACTCAGAGACTCTTTATCTGATGACATAGTTTCTCTAGATGGCATTGCTCTGGCCTCTAGCACTACCGTAAGAAACTTCGGAGTAACATTTGATCAAGATTTGTCTTTTAATTCTCATTTAAAACAAACCTCACGGACTGCATTTTTTCATCTGCGTAATATTGCGAAAATTAGGTTTATCCTGACACGAAAAGATGCAGAAAAATTGGTCCACGCTTTTGTTACCTCAAGGCTGGATTACTGTAACTCTCTATTATCAGGTAGCTCTAGTAAGTCCTTAAAAACTCTCCAGCTAATTCAGAATGCAGCAGCACGTGTACTAACAGGAACTAAGAAACGAGATCATATTTCTCCTGTTTTAGCTTCTCTGCACTGGCTCCCTGTAAAATCCAGAATTGAATTTAAAATCCTACTGTTTACTTATAAAGCTCTAAATGGTCAAGCTCCGTCATATCTTAGAGAGCTCATAGTGCCATATTATCCCACCAGAACACTGCGCTCTGAGAACGCAGGGTTACTCGTGGTCCCTAAAGTCTCCAAAAGTAGATCAGGAGCCAGAGCCTTCAGCTATCAGGCTCCTCTCCTGTGGAATCATCTTCCTGTTACGGTCCGGGAGGCAGACACCGTCTCCACATTTAAGACTAGACTTAAGACTTTCCTCTTTGATAAAGCTTATAGTTAGGGCTGGCTCAGGCTTGCCCTGTACCAGCCCCTAGTTAGGCTGACTTAGGCCTAGTCTGCCGGAGGACCCCCCTATAATACACCGGGCACCTTCTCTCCTTCTCTCTCTCTGTCTCTCTCTCTCTCTGTCTCATTGTGTCATATGGATTACTGTTAATTTATTATGCTGATCTGTTCTGTACGACATCTATTGCACGTCTGTCCGTCCTGGAAGAGGGATCCCTCCTCAGTTGCTCTTCCTGAGGTTTCTACCATTTTTCCCCCGTTAAAGGGTTTTTTGGGGAGTTTTTCCTGATCAGCTGTGAGGGTCATAAGGACAGAGGGATGTTGTATGCTGTAAAGCCCTGTGAGGCAAATTGTGATTTGTGATATTGGGCTTTATAAATAAAACTGATTGATTGAATTGATTGATTATAGTATTGTGATATTTTTGTGTCGTGATATTGTGTCGGTACATGGACGCTAAGTTTCAAATTTTTCTGATTCTGATAATTATTATTGACAATATAAATAAACTTCAGGCAGCTTTATTAAAATAATATAATCAACTGATTTCAGTTCACTGGATGAAAATAAACAAAGAGATGAACAGACTGAATCTTATTGATGAAACAGCTGTTTGTCTCATCTGGATCTGAAGAAGTCGATTGTTGAGACACCAACAGGAAACTGTCTTTGTTTCCACTTCCTGTCTGTTCACAGCATCATCAAGGTAAAATCACCTGATGAACTGACGTCAGAGTCCAGAGGGGGGCGCTGTTTCACACCTGAGGATCAAACTAAAAAAACGGCCTCACAAACACAGTTTGGGCCTAACCTTCAAAATAAAAGCATGTCAAAAACACAACAGCAGAATCAATTTATTAATTTACTTTTTCCCACATTTTTAGATGTATATTATTATTTTATATCATATTCATATTAATATAATTTAATTACAAATATTATATTTCTATATTTTAAACCTATAATAAACTGGACTGTCAGTTACTGGATATGTTAACCCTTATTTAGATTTACATTTGTGTTTATTTAGATATTCACCCTCTGTTTGCATTTCATATTTAACTTTCTGTGCATTTTGTATTTTTCACAATTCCTTATTTAATGTATTTTTTACTTTTAAGCACCTTCTACAAAAAGTCCATCTGCCATCTTTACAATAGAATTAATTTAGATTTCATTTAGTTTAAAATATTGGAACTGAGACACACAAAAAGGAAATATAGTTAATTTTGATGAGAAATATTTGTTGAAATAAAAACAATTCATTCTTGAAATACTAAAATGTATTTTGGTTACATTACACTTCTTTATCAAAACACAACAGCTATTTTCAAATCTAACAACTTTTCAACTTTTCCAGTTGTGATTTTACTTTCAAAGTATGACATCTATTCCATTACATTTAAAAAACAAAACAACAACAAAAATAGGTTCTGCTGGGATTTTGCTGTTGTTGTTGTTGTTTTTTTGCCAATATTGCGAATTTATTCTGAAATCTGGAAACAACTGAGAAGAAACTTTGACCCACTGAAATACTGTGTGATAATAATAATAAATAATACTGAATAATAATAATAATAATAATATTCTGATTTCATGTAAGATGTCACATCAGTTAAATTTCTGTAGCATCTTCATATTTTACCAAAATGTCCAACTGTCATGTTTACAACATAATTAATTAATATTTTATTTAATTTGAAATTTTGAGACAGAAACACACAAAACGTGTAAATATTGTCAAATTTAAAAAACAAACAAACAATATATTTACAACTTTTTTACCCACTATAAACAGTCCATTCTCTAAATATTAGACCCTTACTCTGAAAGTATTACGTTTTTTAATTTTCCATATTGTGACTTGTTTGACACAGGATGAGAAATTTCACCTGCTGTTATGATTTAATGTTGACACTACTGCGACACTAAAATATGAGCAGCTCTATAATATCTGTGTTTATCTTTGGTGTGTCTGTTCTTTGTCTGACTCATTAAAACTCACTGGAGGTAAATTTCAGCTGAAATGGATAAAACATGAGAAATCGAATTAACTTCTAGCTTTTACGTTTTATTCTGAAAATCCTACAGAGCGCAAAACGGAAGCGATATTTTTGAGCTGAGGTCGAAACCGGAACCTTCAACTGTTTTCTGTCGATACTACCTGAGGCTGAGAGGAGCTCTATTCTGATTGGACGATTATCGATGCGCTCACTCTGACCAATCAGAGAGCAGCTGGGAGAATATATATAAAGTGAGTTAGGGCGGTGAGTTAGTAAACTTTGATCGTTGTTGACGAATAAAATTAAAACAAGATGTCTGGTCGTGGAGGAAAAGGCGGGAAGGCGAGAGCTAAGGCGAAGAGCCGCTCATCTCGTGCCGGACTTCAGTTCCCTGTCGGCCGTGTCCACAGGCTCCTGAGGAAGGGGAACTACGCTCAGCGGGTCGGTGCCGGAGCTCCGGTGTACCTGGCGGCGGTGCTGGAGTATCTGACCGCTGAGATCCTGGAGCTGGCTGGGAACGCTGCCCGCGACAACAAGAAGACCAGGATCATCCCCCGTCACCTGCAGCTGGCCGTCCGCAACGACGAGGAGCTCAACAAGCTGCTGGGCGGAGTCACCATCGCTCAGGGCGGCGTGCTGCCCAACATCCAGGCTGTGCTGCTGCCCAAGAAGACCGAGAAGCAGAGCAAGAAGTAAACAAACAAACAAACAAACAAACAAACAAACAAACAAACAAACAAACAAACAAACAAACAAACAAACAAACAAACAAACAAACGGCTCTTTTAAGAGCCACACACACTGAACTAAAGACTCTGATCCTGTTTTACTGTCTGAACATCATGAACATGTTTTTAATGTCTTTGCAGAGATCAACCTGTTAACTGAACTCAAATATAAAGCGGGAAAAAACTTCTATTTGAATTATTATAAACAAATCGTTGATATAATGACGCAAAGTCTGATGTCATCACAGGTGAGACATAACATTTCACCTGATGACCTCATAAATGACTGTTCTTTATTTATCAGGTTCAGACTGAGCTGTGACCCTCACTCCTCCATTAATGAGTTATTAGATTAATAAAACCTTGATGTTTAAAAGTTGACATTAAATCCTGGAGTTTAAAAAAGCTTGTTTTTCACTTGTTGTGCAAATTGTTTATTTTTAGAATAAAGTGATTTTGATGAAATGTCACTATTTTTAATCTTTTTTTTCTGACAGAAGATTGTCTCACATGGTGTGTCCAGAGACAGACAGACAGACAGAACGACAGACAGACAGACAGACAGACAGACAGCTGTTTGTCTCACCTGGATCTGAAGAAGTCGACCAAAGAGCATGGACACCAAGAGGCGAAGCTCCATTGAATTTCTGCCAACAGCCACTAGGGGCGCTGCCGCCATCTTGGACTGTTGCGCCCAGACAACATGCAAGATGTCAAGGAGAGAGGAGAAAAAAAAGAAAACAGTGTAGTGCAATTAACTGCAACAACTATCAGTGGAACACCCCGCACCTGGCCTTCCACCGTTTCCCGAAGGATCCAGACAGGTAAGAACTCCTGACGTGTAAGTTTTAAAGTGTTTTAATATCCATTTAATATGCCAGTTTTCGGGGAAGATCTATATATATATATATATATATATATATATATATATATATAGACCTATATATGGCCTCTTGGACCATTTATATCAGAACTAATTACTGCTTTAGCATTAAAATATATCATATTAAAATAGCCTATATATTATTATTATTATTATTATTATTATTATTATTATTACTGTCCCCTTACTGTACAAACTGTAAATAAAACTTTATTCCAGACTATGTGACGTCGCCATTAATGTGTTTGTAGTTAAAATATTGATTTTTGTTTTTAAATTTTTATTTTTTGGTAGATTGGCTTACGGGGTGATTTTGAAGGAGTAATGAAGTTAATCTTCTCATAAGTGGATGTAATATGTAGAGATGCCATCTCGGCCGTTTTTCCTCGTTTTGTTTTTTTTAAAGTCTATATTTTGCTTTACAAAAACGTGAAAAAGCAGCTGTGACCAAGCTATCACGAGGTGAGTAGCACTGTAAGCATAATTAATAGCGATATACTTCAGTTTGTCTGTGTGTTTCTGTATGCAAGCGGGTCTGCTGCGGTCAGTGTTGCCAAGTCCGCTTATTTTTCTGTAAAGTCGCTTACAAATATTGGTAGTCGCGGGTCGCGTTTTTTTTTTTTCTTGGGCTTGTCACTAAAGCGTAGTTGTTTATTTGGGCTTGTTCCCAGCTCCATAATAAGTTGTCAAGCAGATATTTTCGATATGTTATTTAAACGTAGGATAGTTTGTCTTGCCTGTTCCCTCTGTCCCTCCCTTTCTCCATACACACAGGAGACAGCAGAGTTTTTTTCCACCCGCATCCTGCTTCTAATTGACTCTGACCCTGATGGCAACGAGTACTAGCCAATCAGAGGCAGAGCAGGGTAATGTGTTGTTTCCTGGTTAGGAAAACGTCAGTCCTGTAACTAAAAGAAAAAAGTTAGATGAGTGCATAAAAAGCAATAATAAATAAAGAATTTGTGAATTCAGGATGATATTTATTTGTGTGTGCAAATTTTAATTATCAGAAGTTTACTGTGTATATAATGTACTTGGTACATCAGTCTATATTTGATATCCCATCTGTTTTCTAATGTTAAATAATGTTAAAAGGTGGTTTAACTCCCTCTTGTGGTCATTGTCCTGAAGCTCAGGGGGGAGAAAAATAAATAAACTGTGTACTGTGGGTACAGTTTTTTCAAAACTGCGCACAGTTTACTTATCTGTCCACATGGTTGTAAATTGATCATCTGTACCCACAGTTTAAAATCTGTCCCCACGGACTGTAAAACTGTGCACATAGTTTATTTAATTTTCTCTCACTGGAACCTTTGGGGGCTCTGTAGAAAAAGTCGCTTGTTTTGGGCTTGTTTTCACAGGCCTGGTTGCTAATTTGTCTCGCGAGATCTGGCAACACTGGCTGCGGTCTGCTGACAGTCCAAAATGGCGGCGGTAGGACGAAACCATGGGCGAGTCTGTTGCTATGGGGCGTTCTGTTGAGCTTCGCCTCTTGGTGTCCATGCTCTTTGACCGTTTCTCAATACTCAAGTTCAGCAGGACTTGTGGACTTGGCAAGTTCAGACTTGGCAAGTCCACGCGAGAGTCCGGACTTCCAAAGAACGGGAGTACAGTCATTTCTGCTTTTGGAACAGCAGCGAACTTGATGATGTCACCACCTCCGCTCGCCTTGGCTGTTGTACTGTGTTGTATACATGCATGTAGAATAAAACAATATAAACACAGCCCTGCGGCTTTTCATAGACATTGTAAGAAATGAATATGTATATGTTTTTAACATTTCAACATATATAACTGACACACTACAAAAACATAGAAATAGCCAAAATATTTTTATAAAATGTCTTTTAAAACCTTTTGATCATATTTAATCTGTATCCAATTCCAGCAGCTGGTTTCTGATTATAATCAAAGTCAAGTGCGGGGGAAAGTTTGTGGAGACTTGGTGGTTATTGTGATCGTGAGCATTGGCGAGATGGAAATCAAAAATCAATAATGGACATGGATCGGAGAAGGCGTCTTGGCGCAGTTATTGCAGCAGGACTGCTGTACCTGCAGGCTGAGGAGGAGGCTGCAGCTGAGGAGGAGGCTGCAGCTGAGGAGGAGGCTGCCCAGCTGAGGAGGAGGCTGCAGCTGAGGAGGAGGCTGCCCAGCTGAGGAGGCAGATCCCAGAAAGACAACGGAGGATGAGGATGAGGATGAGGACGAGACGTGTGATGCTTGCATGTCTCTATTGTTCGATATGTTTGTCCAGTTGTGGACAAAGTACCAGGAAAAGTAGAAATATCACAACAAAGAACAAAAACTCAGTCACAAGTCAAAGTGCTGCAAATGTAACTTGAGTAAAAGTATCTGGGTATTGTCAGCAGAATGTAGGATTACTTCAAATGAAGAGTTCAAAGTACTCATGATGCAGAGTGATCTAATTTCAAGTGTTGTGATCATCATATACATGAATATGTATTGAGTATTAATTGATCAACGTAGGCTACATGTGAGCAGCATTTAAATGTTGTCATGGTAGAACTGATTTTAACAGCTGTCACTGGTGCACTAGTCTGATCTATAACAACACACAGCAACTTGTAAATATGAAACAACAACATATAAAACAAACTATCTGAAAGTAACTGTAGCTATCAAATAAATGTAGCTTGAGTAGAATGCACAGTATTTCCCTCTCGGTAAATGAAATACCCAAAGTACATCAGATTTGTACTTAAGTAGCTACTTCAGTAAATATACTTAGTTACTGTCCATCACTGCATTTGTCTCATCATTATGCTTTCTGTCTACATTTTTATGGAGACGTGACAGTTTACCTGGTGCACCTAGAAAAAACAACAGCAGTTTAATATTCAGTCTGACATTTCATTGAAGTGTTGAGTTGTAGATTGTGGTGCTGTTGAACTGTACTGGATTACACTGACAGCAGTTTGTCATTTAGTCTGTCCTCACCAATATAAATGGATCACACAGGTCAGATGTGAAGAGGAGAAGTTTATTCAGACATCAGGTATACGATTCAAATCAGATAATCAATATTTAAAATGCTGTTGAATAAATACTACAATAAAGACAATTAATCTTTAAATACAATAAATAAATTACAATAAATTCTTAAAATCATTACTGAATGGTAAAAACACATAAATAAGCAAAAGAATGCAAAGAACAATAACATGTTACAACATTTAATAATATAATAATATATCTTATATACTGAGACTGAATGTTGCTCATTAGACATTCGCCAAACGAGTTACATGTCATATTTAACCACTACAGAGATATAAGTGACGAGTTTAAAAGGACTACCAGAGCACTACTGCTCTCTGTGGGGCAGCCTGAGCGCTCATACACACATGTTTATTATCTATGAGCGTTGACACCGCTGTCATCTAGCGGACCTCAGTCACATTCAACTGGGCTCTATATTAAAACATCGACCACGGGTCTGACGTTTAAACTACGCATGAAAACACTACGTTCTGTGACAACACAACAGTAACATATTGGTAATTATGGCTTACAATTGTGCGCCTGATTGCTGAGAAATGCATGCTGGGATACCTGGCTGTCTGAAGTCCACACAAGTCTGCTCCGATGCATCCCCGGTGAAATGGGCGTGGCGAGAACACATCCGGGCATTTGGACTGAACTTGGCTAGATGTGAACTTTGAATTGGAATAATACTTGGGCTGTGACTGATGACGTGTCACAAGTCTGCACAAGAACGCATGTTGAGAAATGGCTTTTGAGTTGACTGTTGAGACACCAACAGGAAACTGCCTTTGTTTCCACTTCCTGTCTGTTCACAACACCATCAAGGTAAAATCACCTGATGAACTGACGTCACAGTCCAGAGGGGGGCGCTGTTTCACACCTGAAGCTCAAACTCAAAACGAGGCTCCGTCACAGACAGGTGCTGGAAGTCTTCACCTTTTAGAGGTCACATATATAAGTAACATGATAAATATGAAGTTATTCTGGCTCAGTTTCAGAATCAACAGGAAACACATAAAAGGACAATTTGTTTATGATCAAAATAAAGAATCATTTATTTATTTTTTGTTCCTTTTGGTGTCAACTTTAGTGTGACATAAATAAAGAAATAAAAAAATGTGGTTTTGTTTTTCTTATTTCTGATTGAACTAAAACATACTGTACACCAACCAGCACACTGAGAACTAGACCACTAATAATAATAATAATAACAATAAATAATAATAATAACAACAACAATAATAATAATAATAATGATAATATGTAAAACTTAAATTAAAAGCTGGGTGTGTCTGTATGTTTTAGTTCAATCAGAAATAAGAAAAACAAAACCACATTTTTTTATTCCTTTATAGTCGTTGAGCTGCTTCGATCACATATACAAATATAAATGTTTAAAATGTGTCAGTGATGAGACTCTACACGTCGTTAGCTCACTGAGACTCTACACGTCGTTAGCTCACAGAGACTCTCCACGTCGTTAGCTCACTGAGACTCTCCACGTCGTTAGCTCACAGAGACTCTACACGTCGTTAGCTCACTGAGACTCTACACGTCGTTAGCTCACTGAGACTCTACACGTCGTTAGCTCACAGAGACTCTACACGTCGTTAGCTCACTGAGACTCTACACGTCGTTAGCTCACAGAGATTCTACACGTCGTTAGCTCACTGAGACTCTACACGTCGTTAGCTCACTGAGACTCTACACGTCGTTAGCTCACTGAGACTCTACACGTCGTTAGCTCACAGAGACTCTACACGTCGTTAGCTCACTGAGACTCTACACGTCGTTAGCTCACAGAGATTCTACACGTCGTTAGCTCGCTGAGACTCTCCACGTCGTTAGCTCACTGAGACTCTACACGTCGTTAGCTCGCAGAGACTCTACACGTCGTTAGCTCACTGAGACTCTCCACGTCGTTAGCTCACAGAGACTCTCCACGTCATTAGCTCACTGAGACTCTACAAGTCGTTAGCTCACAGAGATTCTACACGTCGTTAGCTAGCTGAGACTCTCCACGTCGTTAGCTCACAGAGACTCTCCACGTCGTTAGCTCACTGAAACTCTCCACGTCGTTAGCTCACAGAGACTCTACACGTCGTTAGCTCACTGAGACTCTCCACGTCGTTAGCTCACAGAGACTCTACACGTCGTTAGCTCACAGAGACTCTCCACGTCGTTAGCTCACAGAGACTCTCCACGTCGTTAGCTCACTGAGACTCTCCACGTCGTTAGCTCACAGAGACTCTCCACGTCGTTAGCTCACTGAGACTCTCCACGTCGTTAGCTCACTGAGACTCTCCACGTCGTTCGCTCACAGAGACTCTCCACGTCGTTAGCTCACTGAGACTCTCCACGTCGTTAGCTCACAGAGACTCTCCACGTCGTTAGCTCACAGAGACTCTCCACGTCGTTAGCTCACTGAGACTCTCCACGTCGTTAGCTCACAGAGACTCTCCACGTCGTTAGCTCACTGAGACTCTCCACGTCGTTAGCTCACTGAGACTCTCCACGTCGTTAGCTCACAGAGACTCTCCACGTCGTTAGCTCACAGAGACTCTCCATGTCGTTAGCTCACTGAGACTCTCCACGTCGTTAGCTCACTGAGACTCTCCACGTCGTTAGCTCACAGAGACTCTCCACGTCGTTAGCTCACTGAGACTCTCCACGTCGTTAGCTCACTGAGACTCTCCACGTCGTTAGCTCACAGAGACTCTCCACGTCGTTAGCTCACTGAGACTCTCCACGTCGTTAGCTCACTGAGACTCTCCACGTCGTTAGCTCACTGAGACTCTCCACGCCGTTAGCTCACTGAGACTCTCCACGTCGTTAGCTCACTGAGACTCTCCACGTCGTTAGCTCACTGAGACTCTCCACGTCGTTAGCTCACAGAGACTCTTTACGTCGTTAGCTCACAGAGACTCTTTACGTCGTTAGCTCACAGAGACTCTCCACGTCGTTAGCTCACTGAGACTCTACACGTCGTTCGCTCACAGAGACTCTCCACGTCGTTAGCTCACAGAGACTCTTTACGTCGTTAGCTCACAGAGACTCTACACGTCGTTAGCTCACAGAGACTCTACACGTCGTTAGCTCACAGAGACTCTCCACGTCGTTAGCTCACAGAGACTCTTTACGTCGTTAGCTCACAGAGACTCTTTACGTCGTTAGCTCACAGAGACTCTACACGTCGTTAGCTCACAGAGACTCTACACGTCGTTAGCTCACAGAGACTCTCCACGTCGTTAGCTCACAGAGACTCTTTACGTCGTTAGCTCACAGAGACTCTTTACGTCGTTAGCTCACAGAGACTCTACACGTCGTTAGCTCACAGAGACTCTACACGTCGTTAGCTCACAGAGATATATTTAAAAGTGGAGACAAGACAGACCCTCAGAATTACCGTGGGATCTGCATAAATTCATGTCTGAGAAAGGTTTTATGTAGTATACTAATTTCACGAACCATAGACCTCATTACAGAACATCAGCCATTAAGTAAAAGCCAAATTGGATTCCTCCCTAAACTCAGAACCACAGACCATATTTTCACACTGCACACTTTAATTGATAATTATGTGCACAAAAATAATGAGAAAATTTATGCTTGTTTCGTGGATTTTCAAAAAGCCTTTGACTCAATCTGGCACAAAGGCCTTTTCTTTAAATTAATTGAAAGTGGTATTGGAGGAAAAGTATACGACCTGAAAAAATCAATGTATACTAATGGAAAATGCTCAATTAAGATTGGAACCAAGAAAACAGAATGTTTCTTCCAGAGACGTGGAGTAAGGCAGGGCTGTAACCTCAGCCCCACCCTATTTAACATATATATCAATGAATTGGCAAAACAAATAGAAAAGTCTCCTGGACCTGGACTGAAATTACAAGAGACTGTAATAAAGTGTCTCCTCTATGCTGATGACCTGGTCCTGCTGTCTCCAACAAAAGAGGGGCTACAGCAACACTTATCAGAACTGGAAAAATACTGCCAAACCTGGACCCTGACAGTTAACCAACCCAAAACCAAAGTGCTTATTTTTCAAAAAAGATGCAGATTACAGAGAAACAATAACTGTTTCAAAATTGGAAAAAACTTCATTGAACAAACAAACCATTATACATATTTAGGACTAAACATTTCAAACACAGGGAATTTTAACATGGCTGTGAATGATCTAAAAGACAAAGCAAAAAGGGCTTACTATGCCATCAAAAGATCAATAAACACTGAACTACCAATAAAAACATGGCTCAAAATATTCAAATCAATCATCGAACCCATTGCATTGTATGGCAGCGAGGTGTGGGGTGCACAAACTCAGCAAGACTGGACAAAATGGGACAAACATCCAATTGAAATCCTGCATGCAGAGTTCTGCAGAAGTCTCCTCCAGGTGCAGAGAGGAACTCCAAACTCTGCATGCAGAGCTGAATTAGGCCAATATCCTCTACTGTTAAATATTAAAAAAACGAGACCTACATTTCTGGAACCACATTAAAACAAGTGACCCACTCTCACTTTCCTATAAAGCCTTATGCTGCCAGGAGCTGAACCCACAAAGGAGTCCCCTCGACCTGCTTGTCCAGAGTCTGACCGAACCTTCAACCACTCAGGTCACCACATCACAACCACCTCAGCTTCAGGACACATGCCCCCCGAAAATTAGACCCCACCAAATTATGACAAAAGAAAAAGAAAAATACAGAGAATATTGGACAGAACTAATAAAATCCCAGAGCAAAATGGAAACGTATAAAGCCCTCAACAGACAGTACTCTGTGGCAACCTACCTGAGCACAGTCTCTGATAGGAATATGAGGAAAACGATGACTAAGTACAGACTGAGTGAGCACGACCTGGCAGTAGAAGTTGGCCGACGCAAACAGAGCTGGCTGCCCAGAGAGGAGAGGTTGTGTTCTCACTGTGACCAGGGAACAGTAGAGACTGAGCTGCACTTCTTGACTCAATGTGACAAATATCAATGCATTAGAGAAGAATATTTTGCAAAAATAATAAAGATATTCCCAGAGTTCTTGCACTTGAATAACTTAGAGAAACTTCCGGTCCTACTGGGAGAGAGGGAGGACTGTTGTGTACTGGCGGCAAAATATGTAACAGCCTGCCATCAACTTCACATCACACATGATGATTGATAATTGTTTATGTATTGATAATTACTCTGTTGTATAAATTAATTTCTTTATGACTTTTACCCTGCCATAGCCACTCATACTCTCCATGTTTGTTTGTTTGTTTGTTTTTTAATTGCAATTATTATAAATGTATTGTTATTGTTTATGCTCGTTATATTTGTGTTATATTGTGTTAATATGCTTTGGCAACATTGTTTTGAATGCAGTCATGCCAATAAAGCAGCTTGAACTTGAACTTGACTCTCCACGTCGTTAGCTCACTGAGACTCGTCACCACTTGACATGTGTTTACAAATGTAGTTTCTCCACAGCTGATACACCTCAAGTCATATTTAGGCATTATGGATCCACTGTTACAGGTGAAACTGGTTTTGCACATTTGTGGATCACTTCCTGTCAGTTTGTGTGTCATGTGACATTTGAACCTTCCCTCCTGTGTATTTGCAGCAGGATCAGTGTGAGGTGCAGTTACTCTGCACATCAGCAGGTGGCGACATTTCCTTCTGTGAGATAACTGGACCAAGCAGGTTAAAACAAAGAGCCTATGGAGCGTCACATCCTGAAGAACAACACCTGGACACGGGGTCAGAGGTCAGCCCGCTGTTAGTTCGTCTCCAGAGAGCACATGGAGTTAATGCCTCTCAGCATGAGCACATATTTCTGTCTATGTTCAGCATTTCAAGTAAAAAACGGATCATTTGTAAGGATAATATTATCACGATGCTAATTTTCAGTAGTGCATTAATGGTAATTCCCATTATGTGTTAGCATCGAGCTAAGGGACTGCTTTGACACAGGGTTGCAGTGGTGGTACTCTGATCTTTTTCTCAGGTAAAAGTACAAGAGAAACAAAAAGTAAAAGCTCTCATCATGCATAACATTATCCATCTCAGATCAAACTGCTGATGCATTCATGTGTTCATCACTTTAATGTTGAGGCAGGCCTTATGTTTATCCATCATCAGTTATTCATGATATATTTTCTATTATATTAATACACTTGTACACTGTGCGAGTCAAAGTTACTTCAGAGTTAAAAAAAAATCTTGAAAATCAGATCATGTGTTAAAAAGTTAATCACAAAGAAATAATACAATAAACATGTAAAATGTAAAACTGAGAGAAAACATATTAACAGTGTATGATGATGTAAACCTTATATTTTCTTATTTATTCACATAAATCAAAGTGTTTACATTAATGTCATGACAACATGTGTTTCTATGATAAGACGTTTCCCAGT